>NW_004955402.1:26837887-26906034 GCF_000276665.1 Chinchilla lanigera | reverse complement strand
GGTATGAGTCCGGCCCACACTCGGACCCAGGAGCGCTGCCGCTCCCGGAGAACTCGCTGCCTGGGCGCAAGGCGCAGGGTAACTTACCTATTTCTGTTTCACTATAGAAACAAGCAACAAGACAGGTAAAGGAACATACTTAGTGCTACAGATGATTATCTTTTAAATTGATAACTTTGTTCACAGGCAGCCTTAAGAATTTTAACTTTTCACTATTATACATTGAATTTATTCTAGTAAATTAGAAAACTGAACAAATTAATGAACTCATTTCAATTTAAAGGCCAGTTATAACAAAAACAGTATGTGTAGACTAGTTTGTCATTTCACGTCATCTCACCGAGTTTTTCAGTAAGTAGGTTTTGATTTTTTGACTAGTATTTTACCTGATTCTCTACATTTGAACTTGACTTTTGTTGTTATTGTTGTTACTTGAAAGAAGTAACTTGAAAACCTTTGGTAGATTGGTCAATAAAGTACTCTCTAGCATTGTAGAATATATACTAACAAGAAGTACTAATGGAGAGCCAGGGTTTCTTTACATTACTAATATTACTGCCTTCTTCTGTAGATATTAAGCTCAGAAGTTCCTCATTATAATTTAATTTAATGTTCCTGGAGTAATATAATCTGATTTTATTAGGATTAATTTGTGTTTTGAAAAGGAAGAAATCAGTTCACCAGGAAATCACGAGTAATTAATTCAGTCAGTCATTTTAACCAGTATTCATTAGTGGACTCATATAACATTTAAACAAAATGAACTCTATCTGTTTATCTATCATCTATCTATCTATCTATCTATTTATCTATTTGTCTATCTAACTATATCTCTATTTGATTTTTTCACATACCCAATAGAAAAATTTAATCACTAAGAGTGTGATTGCCCATTTTAGGGTCTTACTCAGAATTCCAAAGCAGTCAATCATAGCAGGGAAGACCCTCAAGAAAAAATTGGCTTAGGTAGACTTTGCTTTAGGGTGAAAAAAAGAAAAGCACAATTCTCTATCACTGTAGCTAACACCAATTTAATAGTAGACTCACCATGTTTAAGTGATCCAGTCTTGGCAAGAAGATGTTTTTCAGTACTTATGATAAAGAAAACATTAGACCAGAACCAAATGTAAGGGACTTCCCAATTTGCCAAACTTATTCCTGATGCAGCAAAATCTGGTGTGCCATGAAGCAGAAGCAAATGACCATCACACCAGAGGCCAGCACTAAAGTCAGCAACAAGGTACAAATGTGTTCTTAAAACACTCTCCAAAGAAGTAAAATCTTAAGACCTACCAGATTCTTTGATGCCTAGAAAGATAATTTTTTTCCTTTCAATTTCAAGAAAATTCCTTGGCTTCTTTGGAGAAGGTGTATAGATTCTCCTGAAGGTCTGTTCCCCCAGAGAAGTACATAAAGCAAGAAATATATTTTAGCTAAATAGGGACTTTTTATACTTTTTTTCTACATTTAAATTCTTTAATTACTTCACAGTTATGTTGTCATGTAAAATTAAGTGAATATTGATGCATTAATAAACAAAGGCTAGCGTGATGAAATATTGTGAGAAACATAAAACTGATGTATCCTACCACTATAACTCAGCAGAGCTTTTAGAAAATAAATATTTCTGAGTCTTCATGAAATTAATGCATAATAATATATTGTCTACATCTTTTGTTTTCAAAGATTTTAGCTAAGAATTACATTCATGAAGTTTAGGAAGTAAGGTTGAAAACCTTGAGTCTGTATTCAGAATGTAAAGGAAATATAGGAGTCATTGATCCTTGCCAATCAAGAGGAAAAATAAAACTGAGTTTTTCTGTGTTACTCAAAAAGAACATCATAAAATGAAGGGAGGAAGCAATAGCATTGGAAGTTAGCTTAGGAAAAACTTTCTGTTTTAATTTTTAACAAATAATACTTTTATGAAGTACAGAGAATAAGACAATGTATCCATTGTTCCAATATTCAGTCTTTGATGAATTTCAATCTAAAAGATAGGCAGCATATAGCTGGGTTTGTTTGAATAAAGTGCACAGGCCCATTCCCTGAAAGACACAAAAAGATGCTGTTTATGAGCTTTACATAACTTGTGAATCAATTAAGATTCAGCAAATTCAAAGAAGCTCAAATTCTTGAGATTATTTCTTTCCTTCATGATAATTGGAAATGAAAATATATTATAAAATGTATATATTGCACATATATGCACAAATACAAATTTTATCATGACAATTGGAAATGAAAACATAAAATGTATATATTGCATATACATGCACAAATACTTATAAACTTATGTAGGTTAAAATGAGATATTCAGAATAAACTCATGGTTTTAACTGAACAAATATATGTTCTTAGAAATATTGGTTGAAGAGAAACTTTTTCTATTACCACTTACAAAATATTGGAATACATTTAACTACTCTTATATAATGGAGCAAGAAAAGAGGGATGTGTATTATCCATAACATGGTATGATTTTTTTAAATCAAAAGTCACATTTAAAAAAAATATGTACCATACAACTGGGCATGGTGACAAAGTCTGTAATGCCAGCAACCTAGGTAGATGAGTCAGAAGAATTACAAATTTAATCACAACCTGAACCATTTTTTTACTTAGAGAGACCCTGTCTCACAATAAAACGTATAAAAGGGAATGGGAAACGTAATTCAGTGGGAAGGCCTTATGTTCAGTAGCCAATATTGCAAACAAAACAAAACACATAACTCAGTTTATTCAATTTGCATGCAGAAAGCATAACTAAAATCTATGTATATTGCAATATGATTATTAGTAAATACACGCATATAAATGACTGAAAACACAGAACATGTTATCTTTATATCTCAGCTACCACTCAAGATTATGAGTGATTTTCCTCCTTTTAAATTCTCCCGTTTGACATTTTCTAAAATCTCTTTCTGAATACATCAATTACATTTGCATAAATTACATTTGTATTTATAAATACTATTAAATACTATATATTGGCGATATGTGTGCATACATGTATATATGCATCTTTAAACGTATAAATAGCTAGTATAAAAATTAAAAATGTATGTGCATTGCTCATGCAATTCTTATCTCTCCTATGGGGAAATATAAGTCTAAGACCATCTTTAACTTCCATTTTGTTAGTTATTTTATCTTTTATGTAAGGGCTATAATATTAATTTTGTCTGTTATTTCTGATCCTTGGCTAAAGCATTTCATAACTCATTCTTATTAAAAAATTAGAGTTCATCTCTATGTTAGACAACCTTCTTGGAATTGAGGATACAGTTTTGGCTGAGGAATGTTCTAGTTATCTTGGAAATTACAGTCTATTAGAGGAATATGAACAGAAACAAGTTAAAAACATTCTTAACGGGGCTGGGGATTTAGCTCAGCGGCACAGTGCCTGCCTGGCAAGCGCAAGGTCGTGAGTTCGGTTCCCGGGACCGGAGAAAAAAAAAAAAAAAAAAAAAAAAAAAAAAACAATTCTTAACACCATACTTCTATAGATCTATGTATATACAAATTTATACATCCACGTATCTATTCACTCCTCCATCCATTCTCCCATCCATCCATTGACTCATCTATCCACTTATTTATTATTCAATCTATGTATTTATTCATCTAATTATCCACCTTTGTACCCCTTTACGTAGATATCTACAATTCCCAGTGATATAAGATATTCAAATTCTGTGATATAAGATAAAGGAGATGAAAGTGATAAGGCACTAAGGAAGAAACCAAGACCAAGAAAATGAAACTTGTCTCGGAAGAGGGCACCATGTCTGCGGGCAGCAGAGACATGGTGTTAAAGGAAAGTACTACAGTAAGATTATGAGCACCTTCTACAGCAGGTTACGGAATTATAGTTTAATTCTAACAATCACATCATTCCAACTTTTGCTTTCATAGAGACATATTTTCTTGTCTGAATCTCATCCACCTACCTCTCTATTTTACTACTAAGAATCCTTGTGATTTGGCCCACTCAGCTAAGTAAGCATGATCTCCCCATTTTAAGGTCAGCTGTTTCATAACCTTAATTCTATATGCATACTTAATTCCACATTACTTCATGTTTATTGAATCTGGGAAGTAGTTCCTGGATATCCTTGGATGAATCTTATATCTTACAGCAAAATATATTATTTTAATAAGTAAAGAAAATATTAGACAAAAATTATTAAAAGGTGTAAAGGGAAAATTTTTGTAATTGAGAGTAAAATTTAGGGAATTTAGAGTAATGTGTTTATATGTCTATATATCTACTTAAAAGTTTAAAAAGTATAATCTAACAAAATTGAAAAGAAATACACATATACAAGATAGTTACATATTTTAACATATCTTTCACAGTAATGGATATGGAACATCAAAACATAAAATTTATATCTATCTAAAATCTGAAAAATAGGGGCTGAGGATTTAGCTCAGTGGCACAGTTCCTGCCTGGCAAGCACGAGGTTGTGAGTTTGATTCCTGGTACTGGAAAAAAACAAAAAAGGAAAAAATAAATTAATAAATTAAAATCTGAAAAATACAGTTAGTCACTATGACCTACTTGATATTTACAGAAAAATCAAAAACCTTCAAAATACATATTGAGTTCAAGTTCGCGTAGTGGTTTCAACGAGGTATGCCAGAAATAATTTTTAAGGAGTTTTCTTGTATCTGAAAATCTATAGTCACTTTTCTGACATCAAATGAATAAAATTAGCAACTAATCATGTACACCTGCACAAGTCCCAAATATTTGCAACTAAATGACATGACTCTAAATGATCTTACTGCAAATCAGCGTCACAAGAAAACCTGAAAATATTTAAAGGGAATGATAATGAAATAGTGCATATGAAAAAATTAGATAACATGCAGCTAAATCATCTTAATAAAATTTTTATACTTTGATTATTCTTATTGAAAACAATTATTAAAAATAAATTAGCAGTATTTGCACCTTTTCATTAAATTAAAACCAAAACAAACAGATATTCCTAAAGAAACAAAAATATAATAGAAAACTAACTAAGATATCAAATTATGGATATATGAAGTATTTAACACCTATTAAGAGGGATAAGTTGAAATGGCAGGAGTTAAGCATTTTCTGCTACTACAAATTACAGATATTTAAAAGAGTAAATTACAATTATCAACACATTTTTGTTAATATTTAATGATTTATATCTTCAAATAAAGTTTTGTCAGCACAATTTACTAAGTTGACATCAGATAAAGACGAAAATCTGAATAGTTCTTTCTTTATTAAAGAAATTAAATGAATTATTAAACTATTCTGACAAATAGTCTTCTATGCCCATGTGGTTTTATTGCTAAATTCTATCAAATATTTAATTAAGGAATGACTTAAACCATTTTTTTTCAGAAAATAAGGAGGGTAGAGAAAATTCCCAACTCCTTTCATAAGGCCAACATAATACCAAAATGCATGAGAAATAAATTATATACCATAATAGCTTATGAACTTCAAAACAATTTTAAAATATGTTAGCCCTCTGTTAGTAAGGTATATGTCTTTTTTTTTTTTTTTTTTTTTTTTTTTTTTCTTTTTTGAGGCGTTTCTGTCTATGCAGTTCATGCTGGCTTTAAGCTCACTTTGTAGCCCAGGTTGGCCTCAAACTCGCAAGAATCCTCTGGCCTCAGCCTCCCAAGTGAGTGAGAGTAGGTATATGAACAACTGTATTTTATCAGAGAATTCAAGAATGGTTTAAATTTGAAAAAAATTATCTATCGTTACAGTTTGAGTCCTCCACAGCATAAAAGCAACTTATTCTAGATTATGCAAAAATGATGCATGACAAAATATCTTGGTGAAGTAGGAATAGATGAAAATATCTCAATTTGACAAATGACAGTACCAAAATAATCCAGAACATACAATATTCTTTAAAAATATTAAGCACTTTTGCCACAAAATTTTCACATACATACTTTTTATAATTTGATGTCTCTTATCTGATGAAGAGATGAAATCTATATTTCTATATTGCCTCCCATTCTATCTGTTAGATATACAACTGCTTTAAGCAACATAATAAAGCAGAAGATATAATATTTTCCTTCCCAGGCTAAATCATTTCTGGGTGAATGCCTCTGTAACTGGGAGGGCATGGGTAAGATATCTAACTCTGAATCTCTCATGTCTTCAAATGCTTAGAACACGGGGAGAGGTCTTGTCATCAGGACCAGTGGAGATTCCAGTGGACAATAGACATTAAATATCAGGCATTGGTGTGAGAACACATCAAGACAATTTTACCAACCATTAAAATTGCCTTAGGGGCTGGGGATTTAGCTCAGCGGCACAGTGCCAGCCTGGCAAGCGCAAGGTCATGAGTTCGATTCCCGGTACTGGAAAAAAAAAAAAAAAAAAAAGTGAAATAAAATTTCCATAGACTTGAGTTCTCCCGAAAATGCTCCTTGATTCTTGTGAAAAGGGCACAGGCTATATCATTTATACCTTAGTTCATTGTCTAGGCAAGAGGATATGTGATTATAATAAAATATTTCTTTTATAAATATATTTTGGAGTAGATTACAATATAGAAATATATATATAGAATATAGAAATAATAAGTAGAACACCTCTTCTCCCCTATGATCAGAGACGAATAGTTGCTAATCTTGTAATACCTATTTTGTATTATCCCAAAGGCATTAAGAAATGTAAAAAAGAAAGACAGCAATATAAAGGCATAAAGACTGGAAAAACAAGAAGTAAAACTTCTTTTATTTGCAGAGTACATGACTGACTACATAGAAAATCCTAAAGATTCTCCAAAGCAATTACTTTAGAACAAAGAAGTAAATTTAGTAAGGTCACAGGAGCATAGGTCAAGATAAAAAAAATCAATTTTATTTATATGTACTAGGAATAGACAATTTAAAAATGAAATAAAAATCAATATTATGTACAGTTATATAAAAAAAATATGGATAAATTCATGAAAGTTGAGCAAATATGTAAACTCAATCTTGTAATACATTGTTCCAGTTATGTAGGTCTATTTTAATTTTAAAATGATGCTTTATATTGTTAACAATGACAGAACTGGAGCTTGTAGGTTTATTTTTTTCCAGTGAAGTGATAATATGAGTTAACAGTTCAGAAATTAAGTTGAGTTTGCTCTTATAAAAATATCCATGTTAGAAATTAGAAATTTATGAAGCTATAAATATAAATGCATCCGTGAATGAATGAATGTGGAAGAAGGAAACTCTCATTCTTACAGTAGAACATCAAATAATAAAGGTAAAAGTAATGACAGAAAAGCCTTAGTGCTTGCTAAAATTAGTGAGTGAACACTGGAATTAGCTATAAAGTATTTACATAGTCTCAAAGAAACGTCACAAAAATCACTTACTTATTGCAAGTGAGAAAACTCATAATTTCACTGTGGAAAAATTAGAAGGATGTGACCTTAACAAAATCATGAAATAATATGAATAATACAGTATAACTCATGATATAACTTCAGGGAAAGGAAACAGCCTTATTTCTTACATAAAAATGCATATCTGAACTATTTTGGGGAAACAACTGATGCACCCATGTTGTGGGATACTCTGTAAAATAATTGACCATTCAGAAGCATCAAGGTTAAGAAAGAAAGGAAATACTGATCTGAAAGGTCAGTAGGACATGATAACTAAATCCACTATTTGTTCTTATAGAAAAGAACAGTTGCAAAGAACATTATTGAGGTCATTTAAATTACAATAAAGACACATTATGAGTTAGAACTTTCTGATTTTCATAATTATACAATGCTAATATAAGATTCATTGTATAATTTTACTATCAAATTATTTTAACACAATATGTGTATATCCATCCATCCATCCAACTGTACATACCTAAACCCACATGCAGGTGGAAAGAATGATATAAACATGAGAAAAAATGGAAAATGGTTATTTTGGAAAGGGTGTATAAGAAATCTTACTTCTTATTCTTAAAGATTTCTGTATTTGGAATAATATAAAAATTAAAAATTACGCACACAATAAAACCTTATCTTACTCTATGTTCTTTCATTGGGTTGAAGTAGAGACACTACCAATAAAACTGGTCATTCTGAAAACAAATAAGGCAAAATCATATAGACTGATTTTCTTTTTTAAGAGTCATACATACAGCTTTCATGAGTGTGACTGACAAGTCCTAGAAACTAATTTCTTTTTCTCCAGAGGACAATTGCACCAGCCACCTCCGTTAATCTGCTGCAACCCTGGCCCTAGTTGCCACTGAAAAGGAGAAGTTAGTTTTCCCTTTGGGGCTCATTCCATCCTTAGATCCTCTACATAGACTGACAACTAGCGGGCATGTGAATGCGTCCTATGATCTATGTACTTGTCCACTGGGAACAGGGTTGAATCTCTGATATGTTTCAAATGACTCCCAGAAACAGGTCTGGGAAGGTAATGATTCTACTGCGTGATTCATCTAGGTTGAGACTGCAGCAGCGTATGAATGCTTAGGCGGAAAATTACCATGTGTTAACTGTTTTGGTCATGATTTAACTCGGACATGTTCAAGGACTGCCAGCTCTAGGCCGAGCACAATGAAGAATAACAAGGGAACCTGAATAGTTGGTCCCAGATTTTAACTAGATAGATGAAATTTAGGAAAAGAACAGAAAGCATAAGACTGAAAACAATAGTTAATACACTATACAGATAAACTCACAACGTAGAGTTTAAACTTCTAATTCAAAGTAACTAAGTAAAGCATTCTTATATTCCTATTCATAATATTAAAAGAACAAAACATTGAAATAAAGAACTCTTTACCACAGCTAGAAATAGGAATAAATATTGTTCTAATATAGTAGAGAAAGAGCAATTGATGTGATTTTTCAGTGATTCCTATTCATCATTTTATTCAGTCCTATAAAAATTATCCAATTTATGATTGTTTAAAATTATTAACAAGTTCATCATTCTTTTCACAATTATCACACTGTAGAATTTATCTGAAAAATGAGGCTTAGTTTGAATAATTCATTTGAAGTGACACATGTCATATAGTTCTCTTTTAAATCACCATGGCATAACTTGGCTTCATAGATAACTGGAAAAATTCTAATTCTCAAAATGTAGTAGTATAAAATTAAACATATTAAACTATGAAACTACCTAACTAAAAGGTAGCTCACAAAATGTAGCACTTTTGTTGACTGACACACCTGTGTAGAAACATAAATTTTTCCAAAAAATAGAAAGTATGAAATAAATTGCAAGGCTGGGCAGAGTGGCACATAAAAATCCTAGCACTTGGGAGGCTGAGGCAGGAGGATCACTGTGAATTAGAGGCTACATAAGCAAGGCCAGGCTGCTCTACATAGTGAGACCCTCTCTCAAAAACAAAACAAAAAAAATACAAAACAATAATAAAATAAATCACGTTTATGATATTTTCATGAAAAATGACAAATTTTTAAAAAAATTATTTAGGTTCTAAATCTCGTGGATGAGGAAATAGATGCTAAAGAAAGCAACAGAAATACCTAAAGAAACAGAAGGAGAAACTCAGAAGTCAAAAAAGAATTTAAAAAATCTCTGTTAGACAGTGACAAATCCAAAATTGGGTTTTTTGAAGCAATCAATTGAAAATAGATAAATCTTCTAATTGAGAGAAGAAAACAATATAAAATTCTAATAAAATTGATGGAAACTTAAACGAATAACATAAATAGATGATTCACAAAAATATGCAGTGCTCATAGGAACATAAGACTGTCTTCAATGATCTCAAGAAAATGAATAATTTTCAGGAAATAAAGTTATTTTAACAATCTTCCTTTATTTTCACATTCTAATATCAGAATTGGGATCTGCCTTCTAGTCAGATTTCTTTCATTTGGTATTTGCCTAATAACAACTTTAAGAGTTGCCTTTCACATCAACAAACTTACCTATTATTTTTTAGAGGCCTGACTGGGAAAATGAAATCTGTGATCTTACTCAAGGGACTGCATGAGCAACTTTGAGGAAGAATTATGCATCTTGATTGTTCTGATGTCTTTTGGATGATGAAACAATAGTCAACACCAAAATTAGCCGAACATTACTGGCAAAAAAAATTGTAGATCCAACAGGACAGAATCCTGAATTTTCATACTAAGAGTACCATAGTGTATGGTTAAAATAAGGATGCAGATATTTCAAGGTTAAAGGTGATGGAAAAGAGCTAGATGTGACCATGAAAAGATATTCAGCATAGCAAAATCAGTTTATTTTCATTTGTATGTGAACAAGATATATATTTTACACATCTAGATCTAAATTATTATAAAAACTCTTGCACTAAAATTCTAAGAAATGAAAAATGAGCCATAGATTAATTGGCAATGACTTTTTATTTTCTTAGGTGACATATAAAATGATGTCTTTCGTCTTAATGGTAATTTAAATTCAATAGAATCTGAGAAGTAAAACATCTTAATAATGTAATAATTATGGGAGGGATAATGGGGAATTAGTTAAAGTAATTCCCGCAGTAAAGGTCTATGATTCGATTATTTCAAAGGTCCATACTTTTGAATTATGAGTGCTTTATGTATAGTATATAATTTTCAGGTGACTCAAACTTTTCAAACCTTAGAAATAGTGAGAAATTTTTCCTTCTACTTAAGCAGTAGTTAGCAAATTGTTTGATAGGTGACAGCAAATACTGCTAAGGCAGAAGTTAAAAAGAAGCCTGCAAGATAGATGCAAGAATCCTAAATAAAATATTGTCAAATAAATTAATCATGCTAGATTACACACTATTATGAAAGAGGCTTTAATCTCAATAAGCAAAAGGGAACTCTATAAGTATAATTGATCATTTTAATGTGCTCAAGACAAAAATATATATTACCTTCTCAAGAGGTTCCAAAAGGCAAATTTATGTATATTTAAAAAAACTATAGTAATTATGTAATGTCTGCCCAAATCATTACCCTTAATGAGGAACAATTACAGTTCTTATTAAAAAATAAAGAGAAAATATATACTTAAAATTCTTTCTATCACATTTTTGAAGATATATTCAATCTGATTATATCAAAAAAGCACACACATAGCTAGTAAAGAGCTGATGCAAATTATTTATAGGTTACATGTTGATACACCTCAAACCCCACAAGAATAACAACTTTATTTTATACAAATAAAGATGCAGGTTTTTATTTATGAAACAAGTACAACATCTCTACAGTTTTAGACAATTCTGCAGGAAAAAAGTCTCAAATCACAAGTTAAATAAAAATCATAACATTTTGATGGTAGGTATGCTTTATTTGATTTTAAGTGTATACAATGCTAATAGTGTAAAGCAATTTTGTCTGTATCATTTTCTATTAATTTTTCCAACTTCTTTTACAAGATAAATTAAGTCATTCTTTTACATTTATACTAAAAACAATACGAACCTGAAATTGTGATATCTTTTGTGTGAGAAATGATTTTAAATATGATATTTGTTAAGATAATTGATATACTACTTACAGGAATAGTTATAAGTAGTCTTGAGTTCTAGATTTGTGTGTGATTATAATTGGTTTACTCACAATGAAACCATAGATGAAGTAAGAGAAGATTGATATCAGAGTAAAGCAAGTGTAAGTTTTTGATGAAACTGCAATATTTTTATGTTAAGAATTTTCATAGACAGAATGACCCCAAGAAGGAAAACATGCCCTAATTATTGGCCTATGGATATGTAAAATTTCATGGAGAGGAGACTTTACAAATGAAATTGTAATTCTAAACCAATCATACACAGCCTTAAGAAATGCAACTTAGCTACAGGTAGGAAGATGAGACAGAAGTAGAAAGAAGAAAAATTTAAAATGTGAAAATAACTGCAACCACTTTGGAAACTCTGAAGTTGAATTAACTCAAGATCTAGGTGAAGTGGGTAGTTTCTAAATGCTGAGAATGATCCTTGGTTGGCAACTATCAATAGGAGATGGCCCAAGTCACACCACCACGTAGAAGTGAATTTTGACAACTTGAATGACCCTGGGGTTGCACTTTTCCCCAGAGCATATAGTAAGTACCAGAGGCCAGTCAAGACCTTGATGCTGACTTATCAATGTTTAAGCTTAGTACCCAGAGGATCGCCTGGACTTTTGGACTATGGAACTGTGAAATAATAAGTTCACTGTGTTCCAAGCCATATATTTATGGTAGTTTATTATAGCATAAATAGAAAGTAAATACAAAGGAAGATAAAGACTTCCATAGAATGTATTTCTAAATATTCAGCATAATTAATAAGCAAGGTGAAGAGCAGGAAAAATGAAAGTTTCTAGCAACCAAGATATTTTGCATATATAATGTTTGTGGGGGCTGGGGATTTAGCTCAGCTGCACAGCACCTGCCTGGCAAGCTTGAGGTCGTGAGTTTGATGCCTGGTACCGGGGGAAAAAAAAATGTTTGTGAAAAGTATTAAAAAAAAATAGAAATGAATACTTTATATTTACTAAATGTGAATCTATGAGGAATAAATTCAAGATTCTTCAGTTATTTAACATAGTTTTGATAAGTGAGACACAAAAGCTAAAGCTTTAAATTCTGTCATAGTCAGCTTTCCTATTGCTGTGACAAAATACTTGACACCCACAACTTAAAAGACAAAAGGTTTAATTTAGCTCTGGTTTAGGAAATGCAGTTGGTAGGTGGCATACCCCAAGGAGGAAATTTAAGTCCAAAGTTCATGGCAGAGCAAGCTGCTTAGCTCATGACAGCTGGAAGCAGAATAGGGGGACTACATCAGAGGGACAGGCAAGGGACTGTAGATACAGCTCCCATGGCCAAGTCTCCATGAGCCACCCAACTACACCCAAAAGTGTGCTCTGCTCATTTGTTGGGCATTTCTTAATCCAGTGAGGTTGATATTAGGATAAATGTTTACAATCTATTCCTTTTCAACATTACATTCAGGTAAAGTGGAAAACACATTTCCTTAAACCATACTAAATCTCTAAATAATGACAATAACAAATTCATGATTCTGACTAACTTAATACAACTATACAACGACCATGCTTAAACTGAAAGTGCAATGCTATCTCCCACAAAGTCTTAAATTTGCAGTATTTTAATGCCCAAGTTCAAGTTGCTTCTGAGGTTGAAGGCCTATTCATAACTGTGATCCTTTGTAAAAACTGAAAAGATAAACTTACTTTCCCATGGTACAATGGCATAGGGTAAACATTACCATCCTAAAAGAAAGAAATGGGTGGATAGAAAATAATTGGGACAAAACAAAACCAAAACTGGATAGGATACATGCTAAATGTTGTAGCAATTTATCCAGCATCTGCAGCACATGATGGTAAAATGTGAGTTTTAAAGGGTACATGCAACCCGATCCCAATAGTCTTGTCTGTTGATGCCCACAGATCCTGTCTTGAACTAGCTCTACACATAGGCTACACCTTTCTTGGCTGACATTTCTCATTCTTGGCATCTCTGCTAAACTGGGGTCTTGCCTGAACCTTTGGCTTCATTCTCTTCGCTTCATGTATTTCCTACCCAAGAACTTTTGGAGTGGTCTTTTTGGCTTTCCTTTGATATCTATGTGGAAACCTTCCTGATCCCGTAACACTTGAATTCTTCATGCCAGTAAAATCATCATCATGTGGATGATGCCAAGGTCTGCTGTAAGTGGAACCAGTACTTAGCTCCCACTGGACTATGGCTGCAGTGGCCTGTCAATGACTGGATGGCTGAGCATGGTGAGATAAATTCCAGGATCCAATTCCCTAAGCAACCTTTCTGGAGCAGGGTCCCATGGACTATCTTTTCAAATGAAAGACTTGTACTTTCTCCCTCTTAACCTGCAATGGTAACGACTTGCTGATTTCTAAAATGTCCTTAAGGGAGGTTGCTTCTTATTTTTGTACTAAGTACTTGGTTTCTTTTCAATAATTCTAATCTCTGCATCAGCCACACCTCATTTGGTCCCACCTTTACTCATTGATCTTTAAGATCAAAATTTAAGTTTATCAAATTTTTCTGCTTTCCCTTTTGCTGATGATTTTCACAATTAATCTGCAATAAGGCAACCAGCAGTGCTTATGCTACAGAATGAATGTTGAGATGTCTTGAAATTTCCTCTATTAGATTAATTCATCTACCACCCTAATTTCAGTCTCCTGCAAGGTCTAAGTACATGGGAAAAATAAAGACAAATTTTCTGTCACAGTGTAACACACAGCCTCTAGTCCAATTATCAATGAAATCTGTTTACAGCTAAAAACTCTTGAGCCTTGCTTTTAGTGTCTGCATTTTTCTCAGCATCCTAGTCTTCTAAGTTATGACCAGAATCATCCATCAGCCTCTGTTTGCAGTGCTCTAGGGCTTCTGTAGCCTACATCTCTGAACTTTCCAAACATCTCCCACAAATTAGTTTCAATGGTTTATAAATCCCATCATCAGGTACAGTCCCAAGAATGACCTCACCTTCAGTACCAATTTTCTGTATTAGTTAGTCTTCCTGCTAGCGAGACACACAACTTGACCCTACTTAATGGAAGAAAGTCTGAATTAGGAGATTCAGGAGATTCAGTACATGACTGGCTGGTGCTAAGGTAGAAATCTCAAGAAGGAAGGGTATAGCAGAGCAATGCAACTGAGTTTATGAAGGCCAGAAGCAGGGCAGAGCACCAGCACCAGAGAGGTAAGGGTGAGGGACCATACACATTACCCAAAGTCAGGCCTCCAAGACCCATCCAGACAAGTATGATCACATGCTCTACTCATCTGCTCAGTGTTTCTTAATCCAGTGATTTTGCATATCAGGGTTACTGGTCACAATTATTATGAAAATTTTTTTAAAATCTTATATTAAAAAACAACATATAAAATGCATTATAAGTAAGTAATGATATGGTAGACACTGAAAAAAGCAAATAAAATATAAATTGTTTCCAGCAAAAAGATGGGACTTAGGTAAAAGTTGAAGTTCAGTTATACTATAAGGGAGACATCAATAAATTAGTGATTCGATATTATCACACTCTTTTTTAATCCAATCAAAGTAGAAATGTAAAATAATAATGGTAGCTCTGGAGTGTAACTCAGTGGTAGAGCACTTGCTTCTTATGTCCAAGATCCTAGGTTCACAAGACCACAATAAAATAAAAATTTACAAAGATAAAAATAAATATCTAGGATTAAACAAGAAAAATGAAAGTGGCAGAGTGATTCCCAGGGCACAGCAAAGGGACAAAGTTTCCAGAGCTCTGAAGACAAGGGGCCACACATCAAAATATGGACTCATTTTCCACTCCAAATTCACTGGTGGAGCAGCTGCCAAGAACAAAGCGATACCTGGCCAAAAAAAAAAGGAAAGTAGCATTATTTAAAATAAAATTAACATACATATTGAATACTTTCTTTCATTTAGTTACAACAATATTCAGAGAGACATTTACAGTGCCAAATACGTTTATTTTTTTAAAGAGGGCACATGTACAAGAGAGGAGAAAAGCTGAAAAAATATACACTTATTATGCAATATCAGGTACAAATAGAAATAATAGCAAAATAAGCTCTCTTAATGCAAAAGAAAAATATCATATGGATAAAAGTAAAAATTGCTGAAATAAAGAAGCAAATGCTCAAACAGCAATTGATAAATAAGATACAAATCCCCAACAACTAACACTAAAATAAAATGTTAGCTTGCTTAATTATTTTTAAAAGATCAAGACAATGGACTGAACAATAGACCTGAGCATAACAGCATAGAAAATAGATTATATGGTTGTTCATTTCATGGTAGTGTTTTCATTTAGTAGCACTTTCAGAACTATTTTATTTTTTTCAGAATACACAGAAACAAGTCACTTTCCTGAGAATCTGAATGCAAGATATAGTCTTGGATACATATGCATATATAACACACATTTTCCCAAGTCATTCTGATGCATAATACACTATATCACCAGAGCCAGGAAGTCATAATACAAAACTTCTATTCCATTTTAAGGAGTTCTGTGAATGGTATTGAGAAAATTAATTTATAAATATGAGTGGCTTTATGTGCCAGCTCTAGTTAGGGATAGAGTAGCAAGAGAGTTATTTTTTCTTTATATCATCATGAGTCTTTTTCTGATACCCAATTTTACCTATCCATATTTCTACTTTATTTAAGCACAACAGACAGAATATTAATAAACTAAATACGAAACTGTCAATTTACTAGAGGTGCTCAAAAGGATGTAACATAGAAATCTACTGGAAGCTCTCCAAAAAGTCTAGTGAGACAGTGGCAACATGTAGAACCTTCCAGTCTATCAGTCAAATACATTTTGGGTCATGAATTCACCCCATTTTCATATGTGATATAAGATTAGAAGTGGATATACAATTGCAAATAAAATAAATCTGGTCTTTACTTGTAAGGACCTTTGTCAACAAAAGCTGAAGCAAAGTCGTAGAGTATTTTTAACCTTGATGATTGCTATGATCAAAAGTAAATAAAGTATAGAAAAATATGACTAAATGGAAAAATCAATGGATAGTGTGGTCCTAGTAGGAAGATACAAGGATTTAAAATGGAAGGAGGTAGACACTGAAATCTTCTCCACAATGACAGTTTTCCATGTAAAGTTTCCTGCTGTCTTGAATTCAGTGAAATCTAACTCAGCTAAATTGACAACACATCCTAATTCGTCCAAGTGGGACTTAAGTTAAGACTCAAGGGCGAATAACTAGTCAATGAATCATCCAGCTTGGTCCATTGCAGGCTTTCCAGTGAAGGTGATAAGAGTCTTCCCAGCTCACACCTGTTTTCACTCCAAACTTGTTTGGTAGGAACTACTTTGGGGGTTCCTTACACTACATAGAAGAAACAAAAAATAATACTGATCCTCATGGTATAGTTTAGAGCTCTCCTACATTGAGTTCCTTTGGAGACTCTGGGTGTCCAAAGAAAATTAAGAAAGTTGAGATAATTTATACTTTTTATCAGATAATATAATATCAACTGTTAAACAAACCAAGCTAATTAGAGAAGGTGGCTGTTGTGGTTGATACATTGTGTCAGCTTGGAAAGTCTAGAGGTTTGGCTAAGTGACTCAGCATCCTGGGGTGCAAAGGACATGCCCTTCCTGCTCTAGGATGTTGTTCATTGTGTCAGTGTGAGAAGTTTAGAAGGTTAGCTATGTGAGGCCGCCCCTTGGGTGGGGGTAGCCTGTTTACAATGTAAGGGAGTGAAAGAGGCTGCTTGATGCCATTCCCCCCTTTGCTCTTGTTGCTTTGCTATCTTCTGCCTCAAAGTCAGCCAAGTATGGACTGAAACCTCCACAAACTGTAAGCTAAATAAACCTTTCCTTCCTTCATTTTGGGCGTTGGGTATTTTGTCTCAGCAGTGAGAGAAAAGTAACCAACACAGCGGCACGCTTGGTGACAGTGTAACTCTGCAGGAAATCAGTGATGTTTGCATCCACGGAGGAGAACACAGAGAAAAGAGGGAATCTAGTGAGTCTTGCTGGAGCAGTGAATTAGCAAATAGAGTTAATGAAACTGAATGATTTAATTGGCACATAGAAAAAATATGACCGGATCGAGAATATTTTTTTAAAGAAACCAAATGAACATATGCAGTTGTATCATTACAATGCAAACTGTGTAATTTAGTGAAAACTTTTTTTCTCAAAAAAATATCAAAGGCCTTGTTTTACTGACAATACATTAGTGGTGTCATTTTCCTATATAAAACACAATCCACTGAGTTTTTCTTACTTTTCATTATTCTTTCTTTCCTTTTTTCTTTTATTTGGCCCATTGATTTTTTTTAGGTTAAAATGAACTCATTTTTCCCCCTATGGGGAAAGTATTTTCCTGGAATAAAAAGAAAAATGATCTACTTTTACCTAATAATAAAAGTTTCCAGCAGTTTTGCATCTGTCCTACATTGTGAGTTTATTTTAAAACCTGAGCCATAAAATTTTACAGGTAAATAAACAAGTATTTCTTTTGAAACAATTATTACTGTTTTCCTACCTTCCTACTCCTGCAATTCACTAAACTTTAAAGGAGGTTTCTCTTTCTTTTTCATATGCAGTTGCATTATCAAAATGCAAGGTCAGTTCTTTGAAGTGACAATCCCAATGCACTAGATAAATGGTCAGATGGCAAAGTGCAGATAATAGATGACCTTGGGAGCTAGGGTCCTGAAACTCTCAAGGAAACAATTATGAATGCTTTATTTCATAGCAGTAAGTCCCTGCCCTAAAGCTTGGTCTGTAAGCACGTACTGTGTCTTCAATAACGCAGGAAGGAAATGAAGAAACTGACAGAGCTGTGTACATGATTACCCATAACCCATAGTAACAAAAGTGTAAATAATGCAGTATAAGTTTTCTAAATGTTTCCCTTCCTCACTTCCCCATTCATACAAACATAGATTTGAGGAGGAAGTTTGAATTGTACAATGACAACAGAACTGTACTACCTTTATAAAATGACTCTCTATTTTATGATTGCTGATGATTTGTATCATTAACCATGCCCTGAAAAAAATCATTTTCTAAAGAAAAAAGCTAAAAATATGGGTTCACCAACCAAACTTAGCACTTATCTATCCATCTAAGCATCTCCTTTAATTTATCTATCTATTATCTATTTATCTATCTATCTATGATCTGTCTATGTATCTATCATCTATCTGTTTATCTAGCTAGCTATCTAGCTACCTAGCTATCTATCTCAGTCTCTCTATCCCTTTGTCTCTTTCTTTCTCTCTCTGTGTCTCTATCTCACAGACACATACATACACTTAATCAAGTTAATTTAATTTTTGATATGAAAATGTAAATGACCAATCCAGTGTTTTGAAAAAAAAATTAAATTCTCCTAAAATTTCATTTCTTTGGTGTTATTAACAAATGATATTGTCTATGGTGCCAAAATTAACATGATATTGTTTCCTTTTTGTTGGCCTAGGACTGGTGTTATGGTTCTAATGTAATATAATGTCTTTGTATCTGGAAACTGGTTGAAAGAAATGTGTCTGGTTGCCAAGTTGACAAGGGGTGGATTGTTATGGTTGATACATTGTGTCAGCTTGGGGAGTCTGGAGGTTTAGCTAAGTCACTCAGCAGTTCTGCATCTTGGGGTAAAAAGGACACACCCTTACCCTTCTGGGATGTTGTTTATTGTGTTAATTTGAGAAGTTTAGAAGGTTAACTATGTGATTCAGAAGGGAACCAGGGTGCTTACTTTGTATTCATCCTAAGCCTGTGCAAGAAGAACGCATGCAGGGGGTGAGGGTGTGGAGGACCACCCCATTCCCCCAGAGCAGGTAGACTACATTAAAAAAGGAATTGAGGAAGGACTGGCTGCTGGTTCTTCAGAGGAACTCCAGTCTTAGCCTTCAGCTTGGTTGTCTCCTGGCTTCTGGTGCAGACTGTTGGGCTTCCGTCTGGGACTCTTCAGCCCTCTGGTGTTGGCTCTCCAGCCTTCATCGTATGTTCTTCAGCATTCTGTATCAAAAGGCTGGGACTATCAGCCTTTTGATACAGACTTGCATGGACACTGCAGTGAGCTCCAGGCCCAGGGCTGGCCTCTTCGATCTCCAGCATGCGTATACCCTCTGCATGCTTCCTCATCCAAATCTGCAGCTGACCGTTGTAAACCAAACTTGTAATTTCTTGTACATTTGTTTATCTTGTATTATATCCGTTCCTGTAGTAAACCCTGACTGATATAACTGTTGTTTATCAAACTTGGTGTGTGTACCCTATAGTTGTATGAGCACTAGCTCCTAGGTGCCTGAATATGATGGAGAATTTTAAGGAAATCAACAGCCAGTTCCTCCAGTTCCAAATACTCCTTTTCCCACATATGGTGGCTGAACTGGAAGACTTAGTTTTTTCTTCTCTTCTTTTTCTTTTGCAATCACATCTATTCCACTTTACAAAAGAAAGATATACTATATCACTCATCAACAAAGAAGTTCAATAATTTAAAAATCTAGATTTTATTGTATAGAAAAGATATAAGAATTATTTGTTTGTAAATATTTAACAGCCAGCATAATTAACCATGTTGGTCAGTACATTTAAGTCACCAGGAATTTCCAGAGTTCTACCTGCCAAGCGCATAGTAGGTTTTTTATGTTGCACGTGATCTGAAAGTGAAAGTAACATGTGTAAGTTCTAAGTGGGAACATTTAATTTTTGGTGATATTTCTCTTTGTGCCCATAGAAATATGAGTCTTCTATCAGCTTTTGGGTGAAGGGATTTCTTCTGCCTGAAAGGTTGCAGCAGGGACCCAGTCAGTGTCTAGCTGGAAAGCCTAAGTGGACATAGAGGTGGCTTTCTGAATCTGTGGTCACCCTGATCAGTTACACTTTGACTTGGCCTATGTAATTTTATAATAAAGTGACTATAGATTGTTTTCAAAGATAGGGTTCTACTTAACCTGTTGCACCTCCACTGATCTCACAAAGTGTGACAGTGAGTGAGTTTCCTAGGGCTACTTGAAAAAATTAACCACAAACTGTATACTATAAAACAAGAGAAATGCATTCTCTCATGTGTCTGAAGGCCAGAATTCCAAAGTCAAGATGTTAGTCCATCTGTTCATCCTCCAGAAACTGTAGGGGAGATTCTGTATATAGCCTTCTACCTTGGGGTGGTGGCGGGTATTGCTTATCTTGTGTTTGTGTCATTGCAATCTTTAAGTTGACAGTCACATTGCCTCTTTCTCCTCTCCAGGTCTTTGTTTCTGGTTTGGCTCCAATTTCCTTCTCTTTCTTCTATGAGGACAGTTACTGCACTTTGAGTTTAGGACCCACTCACCAAATCCACCATGATCTCTTCATGGCAAAATCCTGAAATTAAATACATTTGCAAAGACTTGTTCCTCTCTCTGTCCCTGCCCTCAGTCTGCAATAAGGTAGGGACATTCTCAGGTTTTGATGATGAGAACATACACTCATTTTTCAGAGTCATACAACCCACTGTGGAATAGAATGTTCTAAACTTTGGACCTTTCTAGATATGAACTTTTGGAAGCAGTTCCTTGAAAAATACAGAAGAAGGGGGCTACTGTTGCCGGGGAATCCAGAAGAAACCTCATCTGGACTTTGACGGATGGGTCTTCCTGGTGCTTTATGGGTGAATATTCACTTTCTGATTTCCTTACTAGGAGTGGGGTAAATTAAAAAATGGCAGGTAGTCAGTGGCTTTTTTCACATAAGGTGGGATTTAAACTTCATAATCATATGTGTGTATTATTAAACAGCAAATTTTTATACCATACCACCAAACTTTAGCACTTCTAAAGTGAGGAAGGAATTTTCACTTTTAACAAGAGTACAGTGACGCTTATGTCACTGGTCTAATATTTACACATATACATATCAGTTCCTCAAGATGAATTTAATAATTATGTATCACAAAGGTATAGCAATAATAATAAATATAACCATTGGTCTCAAAATATGACAGATCTTCACAAAGAAAATTATAAATTCTTATGTCCAACTACAAATCACTACCTAAAAAGGAATTATTAGTTAGAACTGAGAGATTATTTTCTGGCCTTTTATTCAACTGCTTCATGCCCATCCGTTCTGAAGTTTACAGAATTGTTCACAGTCTTATTTTGGGTTCAGTGAAATATGTGGTGAGATGTAAACCACTTACTATATAAAATGAACACAAAGAATACTTAGAAAAAATGAAAAACAATGACAATAACAAAATGATATCATAGAATCTCCACCAGCAGGTGTGACTGAACATTTAACAATACATCATTTTACAACATCATTAAAATGATAATAGTAGCAATAAATTTCCTATGTATTGTGTGGCAAGCACTGTTCTAAGATGTTTGTCTATCTTTTGACTTAACTTCTGAGCTCCTTTCTAGGAATATTTTTATTTTCTGCTGAGGCTAGGGAAACTAAGAGAAAGTTGGTAGATGTCAAAGGTCACACAAATAGGGAAAAAAATGATGCAAACTTTAAATCCTCATGCTTACACATTTAAATTTTTCATTACCACAGTCAGAGATTATTGGGTGTTCACCTATGGCTACACATCACTCAGGAAAACATGTATACTTTTCTGAATGGTTCATATCCACTGGATATATATTATGATGCTAATTATTGTAGCTAGTCATAATAAAATAGTTAATTAGACCTATGATCATATAAGTATTGCATCTTTATCTGCAAATACCATACTAAAATATTTCTAGTTTTTATGTCTATAAGTTTTACTGCCTTATCTCTGACGAAGTCTGAAATAGTACACGGATGACATTTTTAAAAATTAGTCTTTCGCATTTAAAGACCACTCAGTGTTGTCATCTATCATTGTTCGGGAAATGTCACATTGATTTTATCCTCCTTGCAATAAATGGTAACATCCAAAAAAACAAATAATGGTCTGACACTTCAAAATCAGCTGCCAGTCATGGGATGAGCAAAAATGAATAAAAGGGCAATTTTACTTGAAGGACGGGAGAATGGAAAGGAGAAGGAGCAATGCTCCATCAGACCCTGACAGTATTGACAATGGTCCAAAGTAAGCTAACTTATAATATGTTGTCTTTTCTATTTAAGATATGTCACATGCATGATAAATGTACCATGTCATATCATAGGTCTATTAAATTTTGCAGATCGCGGTAAGTTTCTTGAAAATTGATTTAGATATGGAATCATTGTAAAGATGAAAAATTGCAAAATCAATGTACATGGTAAGCAGATTATTTCTAGATAACAAATTCTGGATTTCTTATGGATCATGTCATATTAATGATGTTTTATCAAAGTTAGGATGTCAGAATTTTTCATAATTACATTATATATTATGATGTAAATAAAGTAAATTTGACTCTTTATGAGTACTGAATAAATTGAGAAACGTTAAATAAGGAGACCACATCCTGGATTTTTTCTAATAATTCTTCCAGGGAGTGTGGTTGATTTTGAACAGATAACTTGACTATAACTTAGGTTGTTCATTTACCAAGGGTGGATATGTGGATGCCTAAAAAATATGAATGCTTTGACCACATTCCCAAAGCTTTTAATTAAGAGTGTATGGATTTGTAAAGCAAAGTTCCAGATTTATCTGATGTTCAGCAGAGTTCTGAAGCCTTACTTTTAGAGATATCACTTCAGCTTACTAATTTAGGTATCTCAGCATCAGAGGGAGTAAGGATGGGAGCTGAATCTGTTTCAGTTTATGTAGTAGCATAAAACACTAGAGAGGAGGAAGGGGGACTTTTTATTTTTATCTCATGATGGAGAAGGGTTGACATGAGCTAAATCTTCACTTACTAAGAACATATATTTATTCAGTATATTCTTTATCCCACCCAAAGGGATATTCACTATCACTGTGATAGGTTGCAAATATGGCCACGGAACTTTAGAGTTCTTTTCCACTGCACAACAGATTCCATTCTCTAGTATTGAATATGGACTGGATTTGCGAGAGGCTGAAACTAATGGACTGCCACAGGAGAAAGCTGACCTTCAGAAACTCTGAATTCTTCTCCCCTTTCTCTTGCAATCTTGGTATCAGTCTGACCATGATGGGTCAGGATTGTGGAAGGTGTAAAGCCACACGGAGCATGCTGAAGAAGTCACACTGAGATTTTTCTGAACCCAGCCAGTCCTTTGTCAAACAGGAAGGTGAGCAGAGACACATGAGTAGTACAGGTACATGGGATGACAGGGTCACCCAGCTGAAAAATAGTGGAAACGGGCAACTCACAAAATAGTTAACTAAATATAATATTATTTATAAAGGATGGTAAGAATCGGAAGCCTTAATTGTAGATATTACAGAAAAAACTAGCTCTTAGAGAGATGTTTTTAAGATATACAACTATTCCTCCAGCAAGCATGTAAAGTCAGAACTCAGTTTTACTTATACTAACTAAGCAAAAGTATTTTACATTACAATAAATCCCACATGTCATTCTCTGGTCTACCTATCTGCAGCAATATATAGAAATTAAAATGTAGGTTAACATAGAGTCTTTTCAATGTAAATCCCAGGTCCTTATTTCCTCCAAGCCATGTCCACAGCTATTCCAATGTAGGTAGCAATTAGTGAGAACTTATGTGTTCTCATTAATTTGTTTCTTTGTAAAACATGCAGTTGTATTTTATAACACGCACTCATCTGGGATACACACACACACACACACACATATAAACTGGTGAACAAAGTAAAAATCCTGTTTGACTTGTGGGTTGTACAATTTATTGGGCTTTATACATAAAAAGAAATAAATCTACATAGTTGCATATAAAGGACAAAACCCAACAGAGCATTTCTAAATTCATCAGTCCAACAATTAATGCACTTTTATGGTGAAGACATTGTGATAGATGCTGGGAATACCACAGCAAACATAGCATATGAAGTCCTTCCCCACATGGCACTTACACTCCACAGAGAAGGACAACATTCTCTTCCCTGTGATAGACACAAATCAAGATTTTTCCTAGGAATGTGCCTTTCAATAACCTGAAATGAGAGATATGGGATTTCTCATCAGAGGTAACTAATGGTGGTTTGGCTAAAATTCAAACTGAGTCTAAAGCAATAAAGAAGTTAAAAAAATCTTAGTACCAAAAGAACATGAAAGATAAGTATCAAAAATAAGAGAGCCAAATGTATAGATTTAAATCAGTTGTTGAAAGCTAAATATTTAAACGAGCAAGAGCCATAACATTAAAAAATACGATAAAAAGACATAGCAGAAGATATTACTAAATCTGAACTATGATTTTCAAATCTAGTTCTGAAGATCTCCAAAGATTAGAAAGGAAAATAAAGAGGTTAGGACAAGTCAGGTCTGATGAAATTTATGCCTGTACACCCCCACACTGACTTGACTTCAAATATTAGCACTGAGAAAGAATTGTCTAGACAACTCTTATCTAGAGAATTGATGGGTTAGTGAAGTCATACAGGTTACACAAGGTGCTCTCATGTGTATGTATGGCTGCATGTTATGATCCAGAGCTGGCATTTTAGATTAAAAAAAAATGAAAATATTTCTTCTTCAAATAGCACTAGACATTTTTCACACCCCATGTTTAACATGCAGTGAAGGGAATATGCATTGTTAAAATTGACTCTTTTAAATTACATGAACATATTCCATGACAATCCATAAATCTAACATCAGGCTTCCACACTTACCACAGCAGTAAATTATTATCTTTAAACTCCTATTGTTTAAGCTAAGTGTTTGTAGCACATAGTAAGACATTTATGTTGCAAGTGATCTGAATGTGAAAGTGACATGCATAAGTTCTAAGTGCAAGCATCTGGTGATATTTGTATAGTCTTATTATATATTGTTATGCAAAGACCAACAAAATAATATGTAGAATTTTTCTATAATTCCCTCAAACTTTCCCATTTCCTTTTATAGTAAAACCTTTCCCTACCCATCATTCAGTCTGTGGTAACTACCATTTATCAGGAGCTAGTTTTATCTTATAATTTCACATAAATAGAAGTAAGTGATTCATCTTTTGTGTTGATCTTCACTTAGCATAACACTCCAGAGATTCAGCTATATATCACAATGCTATTCCTTTTAATAGATAAATAGTATGCTAATTAATGAATATGTCACAACTTATTAATCCATTAAACAGTTGGTAAATATTGTATTGTTTCCAGTTTTGTGCTATTATGCATAAAACTATTATGATAGTGTCATCCATGTAGTTGTATGCACATAATATTTTTATTTACCTTGGAAATAACCTACCAATGGAAATGTTGGTATTATATGAAATGTGCATGATTATATGAGACATTGCCAAGCAATGTTTTATATTGACTTACAATTTTTCAAGCACACTGCTACATATTAAAGATTAAGTTGCTCTAGATCCTCACAAACATAAAGTATTGTGTCTTTTTAAAAAGAATTCTGTTCTACTACATATAGAATTGTATCTCATTGTAGATTTGTTTTACTTTTCTTATGACTTATGATATTAAGTATACTTCAGTGCATATATGTACCATTAGTATAACTTCTTTGTAGAAGCATTTATCCAATTTTTTCATTTTTAAGTTATTATTTCTTATTTTAAGAGTTATTCATATATTCTTAGTGCAAGTCCTTAAAAAGTTATACATTGCTCAAATATATTTTCTCAATTTACAGATTAGTGTTACATGAAAGTGTCTTTTTATAACAAAAATTGGCAAAGTTGATACTTTTAAATTATCTCTTTTCTAAGTCAGATTGCCTTAGATAATTTATTGTTTTTAAAATAAAAAACTGTATTATAATTTTAAATGTATATACTAGAGGAGGAAAATTAAAAATTAATGAGGTAAACACTCATTTTAAGAATTTTCACCATAACAACAGTGTAAATGCAAAAAAATAAGTAGTAAATATAAATATAAGTATATAGATTGATAAAACAGGAAATATTCAATCATAGACTCTCAGCAAGTCTTGAACTTCCCAAGCCTAAGACTAATGCATTCAAACTTCAAAAATAGTGTTTAAAATGACAAAAACTTAATTAAATTATTTCACAAATGATAAATGACATGCTACTCTAGATCTTGTAGACATTAAAGGAGTGATTTTGTGAACAAATTTGTTAATGAATATGTAAATGTAATTATTTACCAAAATGTAGGCAGGTACAAAATACAAAATACCTAATCTTCCAATTATTAAAACATTGGATCTGGTGCTGGGGATTTAGCTCAGCGGCAAAGCACCTGCCTGGCAAGCGCAAGGTCATGAGTTCAGTTCCCGGTACCAGAGAAAAACCAAAAAAAATTTAAAAATAAAAAAAATAAAACATTGGATCTATCCTTTAAAATAACTGCATGAAAAATTTAGAAGAAAATTCTCTTTGATTAGATGACTACATGTTTAAATTTTATTAAGCATTTAAAGGAGAAATAACTCCAATATTATACTAATTCTTCCACAGAAGAGGAAAAACATGCATTCTGTAATGTAGGCTAAAATAATCTACTCTTTACTCAAAATTTAGGAAAATTCACACAAAAGAAAGAAAATTGAGCAATATTTCTTATCAATAAATCTACAAAGTGACAAAATGTTAGAAAATTGTACTAAAAACATAGAAATGAATAAAATATCATTACCAAGTGGGGTTAATCTCAGGAGTGTAAAATGAGATGAATGTAGTCAGTGTAGTCTGTCATATTTTCCAAATAAAAGAGAAATTTGAAATGACTATGCAAATACAAATAAGGGAAACTTGCTAAGTTGAACAGTTACTCATGATAGCATAGTAAGTTTAGAAAAGAACTCTTCTGAATTAAATCGTTTGTCTGATAACGAATCTGCATTAAAAAGCTAACAAACTCCTTAAGCAAACATCACCATTTATATTGTAGAACTGAAGCATTCTGTGGGAAATTGACAATTATATAAGGATGGTTATTAATGTCACTGCTTCTATTCAGCAGTTTGTGAGAAACTTTAGAAAATAAAATAACATGTATATATGAATTCTTAACTGCATAAATGAATAGAAGGTGATGTAAAAGGAAATGAAAATTAAAAAATAAAACTCTTAGTCACGTGTGGTGGTACCCACCTGTAATTCCAACCCTCAGGAGGCTTAAGTAGAAGGATTATTGCAAGTTCAAAACTAGCCTGTGCTGCAAATTGAGCTCAAGGCCAGCTTGAGCTGCAGAGCAAGACATTGTCTCAAAAAAGAAAAAAGCTCTTATTATTTAAAGATGATACAATTTACTCAAGCAGACTCCAAAAGAATCTAGATATAATTACACTCAATAAAGAAGCTTAATAATTTTATTAATATTCAAAAACAATTTTCTTTTACTTATGACCATAGACACACAATGATATTTTAAATTTATGCCAGTTATAATAGCATAAATTGTAAATTTCTAGAATTACATCTTATAAATTTTGTGCTGGAACTCTATAAAGATAACACAAAAACATTACTGAGTAATCAACATAATCATGTTGACCCAAGAGGGGAAAAATTCCATTTCTAAGGATTGAGATATTCAATATTTTACAAATGTTAATTATCTCTAATTTAGAGATTTAATTTAAGATAAAAACCCCAAGTTTTTGGCATTATTATTTGATATTATTTGATAGCCTGACTTCTCAATGTATATGTCAAGGTAAAAGTCCATGGCCATGCATTCTAGACAAAGAGAATACTATTTGGACTTACAGTACCAGAAAATATATCTCATCATAAAGCTATACTAACTATGAGAATATGATTACTACTCAAAGTTAATTGCATAGGGCAATATAAGAAAATCCCAGAGTAACCCATCCAGTTTTAGACACCTGGCACTTGAGTTATGACACAGTTAACAGTTAAAATTTTTGTCTATACTTTCATCTGTTGTAAAATTCCCAAAGAAGCAAACAGATTTGTTTTATTCAGAAATATATAATTAATTGGTATAAGTGAAATTATCTGAAACATTTTTCAATGGTAGCTTTCCAAAAACAGGAAGTATTTCTGAATGGGAAAGGGCAGTGTGATATTTAAACTGAACAGTCAACTTGATCAGGGTAGAGCCATCCAGTGGATTAGTACAGCACACATTTCAGTGTATTTTGGTGGATCTTGGAAGTGTGACCTTGCCCCTTCCTCTATGGTATGTTCCTCTGCTCTGTTCCACATCCACTGTAAATTGCTCAGCTTTCCTCCATCCTTTTACCACGATGTTCCTGTCTTGGTGGTTGCTTACCATGGACTGAATCATCTGAAACTGGAAGCCACATAAACCTCTCTTGCTTGAACTTGGAAGTGTTGAGTAATTTGTTCCAGCATTAGGAAATCTTACAAATACATGATGTGGGATAATTTGTGATATTCAGAGCCTAGTCTATTTTTGTACAGGCAAATGATTACACAAGGGGAAACTTGTATGTCACTGCTTCATGAAGTTTTTGGCACTGTATATATGTTGTATTATGAATTTTAAAAAACATACACAAAAAACCGGAGACTTCTAGTTCAGAAAGACCCATATAGCAATTGTAACTCTACACAGTTTTGACTGTACGTCCACAAATAATTGATTAATAACCCCAAAGGCTTCAATAACTTATTCTGTGAAATGGCAATAACATCTGCTGTCTTTGATGTTATTAGGATTCAGGATATTTGGGTCTTCAGTAACTAGCCATGCTGTAGCTAACAGTTATTAAGTGGGTTTCAAATTCCAGTGTTCAGAGCATGTAATAGATATTAACTATTTTAATCCTTGCAGTCACCCTTACAGATAGGTAGTATTGTTAAAGAATTTTCCAATAACTTTTTCAGTGATTTGCAATACAACTACTGTGAGATATGCTACAGATCTCTGTGAAGAGAAGATATTTCTATCTTGTTTACAGTTAAATTCAGTACTGGATTAACATGTTTAAATTCTGACCTCAGGATAAGATTAAAACTGGTGACAGATATAGGTCACTGTAAACTATCTTCTGCTCACTATTTGTTTGTTCAGAACAGAGCAATTAAACTGTAATTGAAGGAAGAAGAATTCTCTAGGACTGGTAAAAGATTAGTGCAATTCTACTCTGGTACCACCTCATCTGTTTTTCTGAGGAGGAACAGAGTTTTTACTGAAAAGAAAGCAAAGCAAAAATCTCATCAGAGCAGGTGAGTCCATATAGAACAGAAAAGGTGAGCTTATGTCCAGCTTTTGAGAAAGGATTAAAAATACTCTATAGAAAGCACAAAGATATGGTTCCTTTTGAAAATGGGAGAAGAAAGGGGAGAGATGAAGGGAAGAAGGAAGAAAGAAGCAAAAAAGAGGGAGAGAACCTGCAGTTTTTCAATGAAATTATTGATGCTCATGAACATCTTAAAATGCTGCCTGTTAGTTTTCATGAAAGCCACTTGAAGAACTGAGTCTTGTGACTTCACTGCAAGCAAAACAGAATATGAATTGAGAACCAGGTAGCAAAAACAACACGTGTATTTAGAACCATAACACACAGAATATTATGAGGAACTAAAAACTCTAGAAGTTGTGGATTTCCTAAGGGAAGAGTTTGGCCTGGTTTCCCCCTATGAATGAAGAGATGAGCTGAGAGCTTCAAGATGTTCCTGTGAGAGGGGAAGTGAACTCACAATTGAGTTAAAAAAATAGGACATACGCAAGGTCACAATAGGTTGCGGTAATCAAAAGCTTCATGAAAGAAATCAGAAAGTATATTCGGTTGTATGTGGGGGTAAGGACTTCAAGAAATTGCACTTACTTGTAAATTCATTGACAAAAATAAACATGAGAAACGAGAACTAATTCTTCCACAACCCTTATTTTCTCTGAATTAGGCCCTAAGAAATAAAAGTGGGGTAAATGCAGGATATGGGACCCACTCTCTCCACTCTGCAGCACTGAGACTTTCCTTGGAGGTCATATACGACACTTAGCTTGGAGCTCCCTGGATTATTGATGGCAGCAGCCGGCAGAATAAAAATTCCATAGGTAGGCAGTAAATATTTGAAAAGACCTTTCAGTTTGGAGAATGGTTTATATTGTTGCTTAAAAATGTAGTTTGAGAGCCATGGGAGCTTACGATTGGGTGCGGCATGTTTTACAAATGATGCCCATTTGTCCTGAGCGAGAAACATTCCACCCTGCAAATGTCAGTTTCACAGTGACCAGATGTGATGAATGAGTCCTGTGGTTCCTATTAATATGGAGGTCACACATTTAGAAAAAAAAATTAGAGACCACTGTAAAATTAATTCTTCCTCCTTGTGTGTCTAAATTGGTAAGTAAGGAAATAGGGAGAGCAAGTTTGCAAAAATATGAAAAATCAAGTTTCTTTCTGAACATTTCTTAGCATTTCCAACTTCATAAAGGAATTATCTTAATCATATTGAAAAAAAATGAGAGGACTTGAAATACGATCGCAGATGGAAGCTCCGACACAGGAAAGTATAGCATAAATTTTTAGGTACTCAAGCCTGGGATATTGCAGGCATGATTCCATAGCTCAACTCCTGAAAGGAATAATAATTACTATTTGGCTATTTGTCAAGGTGAGGGTTCCACTGGAGGGAACGTCTTATTCAATTTGGGAGCTGAAATTACACAACTGGTAAGATATTAAATAACAGCACAAAGCTGCAAAGGGAGAGAAAGCAAGCGAGCCATTGAATTGTAAGTGAAAAATAAGTACATATCAAGTGTGAGGAGGGCGAGAAGGAGAACGTGGCTTCTCTGGCGCTAATTTTGGGCATAATCTGATTATATACAAATCTACATGATTTCTTGTAATCCATTTATGTGTCTGTTAATGATGTCAATTTGCAGTTAGCAGATGGGGTAATTCATTTCATCAAACAACAAATATTTATTAAGAGCCTAATGTATTTCAAGTCAGTTCCAAGTGTTGTACAGGATACAAGTAAAAATTACAGTTCTTGTCTTGAAATTTATTTGAAGAATAAAACTGTACACCCCAAATCTAGTGATATAGACAAAATTATGGCATATTATAAATGAATGGTAGCAAATATGCCATGGAGTCACAGAGAGAGCACACAGACTGCCCTCTTGAGAAATAATTTGTGGAGGTGTAAGTCGGGATGGAACAAGAAGACCTGGGACACATTTCACTGTTGAGGCTCAGTTTGCATTTCTTTTTTGGTTATGTAATCAATAAATATGTGTAATGGGTACTTCAGATATTCTAGGAAATGTATTGATATTGAACATAAGAAAATAAAGTGCCTTTGACATTCCACTCAATTTTTTAAACTTAGGTAAAACATTTTCCACAGGTTTTTTGACAAAGTCTGAAGAATCAGCTTCTGCCCTCACACAAAATCAGCATATTCTCTGGGGAAAAATTGCATGTTTCTTGGTCCCCTGGATTTAAATACAGTGAGCTAAACAACAAAATGTAGCAATCATACACTGAATTTTAAACTTTTATCTGAAAATTGTTATATGAGTGTTGGTGGTTAGCATTTAATCTTCAATGCACTTAAAGGACTAGCTTATATATGAGTTATTGCAAAAATATTTAGGCATCAGTATGTTTTATGAAAGAGCCCCCTAAAGCCCCTGGGTAGGGGTTAGAGCAAGGACAGGCATTTTTCCTTGACAAAGGTATTAAGGTATCCATTATAACCTTCTGACCATCAAATTACTCTCTGTTTGCCATACCATTTTAAATTTACATGGTACCAGGGCCTTAAATGTCAGGATTCCTGTTATAAGTTAGATTCTAGTGTCTTTAATTAATGCTTCATGATCCTGTTATGGTTATTTAGAATTTGCTGAAATCCCTAGAGCCATAAATTTCTTTTACAGGTCTTTGCGGTATGAACTTTAACAAAACAGCTATAAAGGGGTAATAGGCAAGGGCAGTATATCACAGAGCAGCAGCAGCAAGATGGGCGGGAGGAGGGAATATTTTGCAAACAGATTAAAAGATTTTGTTTTTGTCAAGAGGTTTAGAAGTGGAACAAATTGGACGTAAAATTTAGCAAGAAAGGATGACTCCTTTAATGTTTTAAGTAGGTGTAAGTTGCCACGTTTCATAAGAGATGATTACATCAAAATCTTTTTTCATTCAAATCATTTTTGTCAAGGGAACACACTTTATTTGAATACCTACTACGTGCTCAATATCTTATATATTGAAATATATAAGATATTCTTTCTGTGAAAGTTACAAAGAAAGGAAAATGCAAATCTTCTTCTAAATCAAAAAAGCTATTCTTAGAGGTAAGGTTGGTGAAATGATTATATGCCATTACCAGACACAACATAAATCTGCCAAAGTGCATAGAATAGTCTGTGAATTTTGAGTGCCATTGTATCTCACAGGAGAACATCAACTAGAACTCACATGAGATCCTCCATAAAGTAGGAGATATCAAGTGTCTCTTGTAAAATGGCCATTTGGATTGGAGAAACACAGGGGGCGGTTAAATCCTGAGGAAAGCACAGCTCAAGGAAAATCATAAAGAATTTTAAAAGATTGTGTTGCATAATGTACAACACATATTTTTAGAGATAGAAAGTTCTCAAAATGAGTTACATACTGAACTATTACTCATTTATGGAAGAGAGAATTACTTGGACAATGATGTAATGTTTGGGATTTTAGGTATTTCAAGAACAATTTCAGTTGGCTGAAAATAGTAATTAAAATATCCACTCAGGACTGTTGAATGCAAATTGCTCATGTAAGTTTGGGTAACAAATGAATATGTTAGAGGATTTTAATGGTGTTCTTTCTTTCAGTGAGTAACGGTTTTTTAGATTTGTAATATCTCCCCATTGACAGAAAGATCACAAAAGGAAAGAGGAGAGGGTACAATGAGAATCCATATTTATTTTCAAACTTCACAGTTCTGTAGTAAGTTCACAGAGACAAAAAGCTGTAAATTACTTATTAGATATGGACAATTGGCCTGGTTAGTGGTCTTGACTGTATTGTTTATATTAACCTAAGAATGTTAAACATGAACATAGCATATTTATAATTATTTTATGTCGTGTATTCATTTCATCATAAATCTAGTTAGGTGGTATATTATAAATGATATTTAACTGAGACATAGTTTTGTAGGTAGTGAAGTAAAATCGAACATTCTCAATCTAGAAATATTTACTAAATATCATATCTTTAAGTCAGGCTGATTTATGCAGCAGTAACAAATAATCATAAAACCACAGTACCTTAAAACCCAATATAGTTGCATTTCCTTGAAGCTGCATGTACAAAGTAGGTCACAGGTATCATACTCATGACATTCTTATTCTGGAGACCACATTAATAGACCCTCTACAATCTGGAAGGTATTTTATCTATGGGGCAAAGGGAGAAAGAGATATAGCAAATAGGACACAGACTCTGTAGTGAGAATTATTAAAAGTTATTTTCTCCCGTGGTAATACAGTTGTGGTCACCTAGATCATGACAAACTTTAAGTTAGGTGGTAGCAAAAAATATCAGTAACATGAAATAAAGAAGAATACAACTGAAAAAAAAAAAAAAAGATGAGAACCAGTAATGTCAGTAATTAATGCTGAGAATCCAGAAGAGGAATACACTAATATAGCTAAGGGTGCTTCCACAGTGCTAAGGTACAGAAAATTAAGCGTATAAACAAAGAACATTAAATAACGGTAAATTCTGTTAACTATTACATCAAGAAAAAAAGGGGCGTCAATATCGTGTACAGGGGGCTGGGGATTTAGCTCAGCGGCAAAGCGCCTGCCTGGCAAGTGCAAGGTTGGGAGTTCGGTTCCTGGTACCAGAGAAAAACAAACAAACAAACAAAAAAATATCTAGTACATCAGTGGAAGAAAGGAAAGAATGCCTTACCTATGTTAGTAAAAACATAAAGAGTTGAAAATAGGCCTAAATACTAAATAATTAAAATAATTGACTGTGCTACAATTTGATCCGAACATCTCAGGTATAAAGAACAGTGAGGGAAATGCTTGAACTAATTAAGAGGTAAAATAAGGTTTTGTGAAGCAAAGATCATTATTTCACTTTTTTTCTTTTTGCTTTTTTTGAGACAGAGTCTCCCTATGCGGTTCAGATTAGTCTTGAGCTCACTTTGTAGCCCAGGCTGGTCTAGAACTTGCAACAATCCCCCTGCCTCAGCCTCTTGAGCGCTGGGATTACAGGCATGCTCCACCACACCTGGTAATTATTTCATTTTTATCCTCTTTGTGTAATTTACACTAGGAAATCATAGGACCTGACTGACATTTTTGTGATTTCTTCTGATCATTTTATAGAGAACTGATAGAAATGAGAAAAGACTAAAAGTGAGAAAATAAATCTAGCATTAAAAGACAAAATTGAGTATTGTGATTTGGTAGGGTCAGAGCAGGAAGAGGAGGGGTTAGAGACAGAATAGAGTATCACATAATACACACATTTTAGGAGTAGAAAAGTGAAATAATATTTAATCTCAAATTCTGAATATGGGCTACTAATTGAAAAAATCCTTTATCCAGGAGAGAAGGAGAACAGAGCTTGTTTAGAGATGATAGACTGGTAAGGTGTCAGCTTGGACATGTTAAACTGAATGTGTGGCATGACAGTTTGGAGCTCAGAGAAAATATAAAAAGTGAGCAATAAAATATGAAATCAATGATATGTTGTTCAAAAGGATAAATCTAGATGTTAACGATCTAAGAAAAATATACAAATGAGGACAATTTATGTTTCCCATAATGATATACTAGGGGAGATGTATATAAAATAAGATAAAGAAAAGTTAAATTATAAACGTGAATTTCAAAGCAAATATGTCAGGAAGCACTTTACATAAATTTCAATAATCCAAGTAAAACATACTGTCAAGTTGAATATGATGCCTATACATCTGTTGTTTTCTAAGCTTATCTAAGACATAAACACAGAAAAGTAGGGAATAAGAAGATGAAAAATTTTATGTCATGGCAAGACTAAAAATAAGCTTGTAGGACTATTTTAATTTCAGGTATTTTCATGCAGAAACAATCATGGGAAATGAAGAAAGTCTCTGATAGTGCTAAAAAGTTAAATTCAACACAGAGGAAAATGAATTTAAATTTTTAAAGACATAACATATATGGAACAAAATTATATGAATATTAGGGAAAGCACCAACTTTGACTCAAAGTGAAAAATTTTTAAACAGTTATTTTCTTTTTTTAATAAATAGTAACTAATAAAAGAAATCAAAATTCAGTGAGAATTGTAAAAAGTTGTTCCACTTGACTAATACATTCATTTGTCTGTCAACTGTGGAACAGGACACTATAAACCACAGATATCATATTTTCAATAATTGATTGAGCAAATAAAGTATTTATTTCATTGCTCGATTGACTTTTTATCATTGTGTGACAGTTCTATCTTCAGTAATAATTTTCTTGACTCCAAAGTCTATTTTCTCATAAAAGATGCCCTCCCAAATATCTCATAACGAACTTGGTATCTATTTTCATCCTTCATATTTAATCTTACAACACTATATTATATTTGCAGTTGTACTATAAACGTTTCTTTCAGAAAGCACTTAGTTATGCAGCTTCTTATGATTATTCTACCCATCTCTGTCTTTGTGAATTTAGACTACTTAGATGAAATGAAATGAAATTGTTAATATAGGAGGACTTTTGTCTGCAATTTGGTTATTTCCTATTTGTTCCTTTTTGTTACTTTTGTGTTCCTCTTTTTCCCTTTACTTGCTATGGGTTATTTTGGTATATTTTATGTGTTACTTTAATTTATAAGTGGTTATTTTAAGTATATTGTTTTGTGTTTTTTTCCCTGTCCACTCTATAGATTATATATGAATATGTAGGTTGTCACTTTAGGTCACTCTGTTCTGTCCTTTTATAATATTCTTAGAAGTTATCTATTCTGTAAATGTGTTGAGAACCAGAACAAACAAATTTGTAGTTTTTGCTTTTAACTATCAGACACAGAACTACAGAGTCACATTTTTATGTTCTTCCTTTATTTTGTGTGTTCTGAGTTTTCCTTGTTAATCACATATCTTAAGTTTGAAGAGTGTTTTTAGTTATTCTTCTAAAGCAAGTTTTGCTTGTAAAATTTTTTCCTTTAGTTTGACAATGTCTTTATTTAACTTTCATTTTTGAAGGACATTTTAGCTGGATATGGAACTGAAATGACTGATTTTTTTATTTGATAGTTTCATATAACTTATATTTGTCTTATATTCTTGGGACCTTAAAACGTTGTGCTGTATTTTCTAGTCTCTATAATTTTGGGTGAGAAATTTGTATGCATTCGAGTTATTTTCTCCAAAGCAGAGGGTCTCAGCTAGGGGCATTTCTTCTCTTAAGAGTATATTTAACAATATCCACAGGAACTTTATGTTATCACTCCTGGGAGGTTGTTGCTAATGGGACCTAGCAACCTAGCATATGATATCAAGTATGCTTGTAAGCATCTAACAATGCACAAGCTACACTCCTGTAAAAAAGCTATCTGGCTCAATATTTACATAGTTCTGAATTTAAGAAATGTTTCGCTACAACTAATGTCATTTTTTCTTGATAGCTATTGAGTTTTGGATTTTGTTTTTTCAGCTATACTTTTGTGGCTTTAGATTTTATAGGATTGTCTGTACTATGCCTGGATGTGGCTTTTTATATCAAAATATAGTGGTACCTTCCCAAACACACACACACACACACACACACACACACACACATACACAAAGCAAAACTTGTAAATTCCAAGGGTAAGATAATATAATTGTTGGAAGATAGCATAGCTCTCTATCTTTATTACTTTAGGATAAGAATAAAGGGATAATTCCTTGAATATTAGTTTTGCAAAGAAATACCAAGTGTCAAAAGCATATAAAATACTTATTATTATATATTAAAGCTGCAATGAAACACTTTTACACATCCACCAAAAGTCTAAATTAATTCAGCTAATGATCATTATCTGCTAAGGTGTGAAACAACCAAAACTCCCCTATATTGTTTTCAGAAAGATGAGTGTATTAATTCCTTAAAAGTAGAATTCTACTTAGGACTTTTAAATGACCAGCTATGTACATGCACCAGCAGAAATAAGCAAGAATTTAATAGCACAGATTTATAATATCCTCAAAACATAAGAAATAAAACTACCATAGTAGAATGGTTTAATAATATGATCAAACAGCTATACAATGGTGAGAATAAAAGAATTGCTATTTCAGCTACCACACACACACATATACACACACACTCCAAATCTAAGTGATTCTCATGAACATAATATTAAACCAAATAAGACAGCTTTATGATAATATATAACTGTTGATGATTATTTAATTAAAATGCATATTGTTTTTTAAATGTAGCATGAGAAACTGAACTATGTAATTTAAAAGCACTTTAGCAGTGAAGATGGAATAGGAGAGCTCTAAGATGATTTCTAGATTGCTAACAATATTCCTTCTCTTGACCCAGCTGGTGATGTATAGAAGTTCACATGTACATTTATGTTTCCATGCATTTTTCATGATCTAGGATGCTTCAGTATAAACTTACTGAGAGAGGTGAAAAGTGGAAGATGAGAAAGAACTAGAAAAAAAAGGAAGAAGTCTAGAGTAAATTTAGATTAAAACAGAAAAGGAAATCTAGCAAAAAATCCCACTAATATTCAGAGACTAAAAGTTGATATTGAGAGTGTTCAACATCACACAATCTAGAGAACATATTTTAACAAAGAAATTGAAGGAATCTTGCTCTGTGTAAAGATATCATCACGTTAATTGAGTTTATGGTTGAAAACTCATAGGTAGATTTATGAATTTACGTGAGTTTCTAGAGAGCTGTGAGGCTTCAACAATGACTAGATAAAACTATGTCGAGACTAAACATAAACAGCACTCGTGGACAGATTTACTCTTAAGGTCCTTAGAATACTAAATGGTTATCACCAGAGAGGGTAGCATAGCTATGACATATAAAATGTGTACACAGATACATGTATAAAATTGTTGAGGTTATACAGTGTTTGTACACTGAAAATTATCACCCAATGTAACAAGTAGAATACAGACTGAAGAGAGCTATCCTGGAATGTGTAAGAGAGACACTGGGCAGTAAAGCGCACATAAGTACTTGTTCTTAGAACACAAACAGAACTTCCACAGAAAAGACAGAATATGAGCATCTGTATTCAGGCATGGTGATGAGTTACTTGGCATATAACTGCATCTGTTACCTGAATATAATACAAAATAAAGTCCTAGGGTGGGAGGAGAAAGGGGATAGTATAAGGTCGTCATTTGGAATGGAGTCAAGTATATCTTGGTCAATTCATGAGGATCATCTTGACCATGTTTACTGTTCATCTGATATTTGTAGCATTACTAGAATCTATTTGATTAACACATTTAACACATTGTTCAAGGACTACAAACATGGGCATCTAATGGTGAGTGATTGAGATTAATTGTATCTTTAAATGCTTCAATAATGTGAATATGTGGAATTATTTAATTACTGTTCAATTGCTGTGTTTTATGGGGTCCAACAGAGCTTGAAGAAGCACCTCAGTCTGAATTACATACATTTATTTTCAACATACACTGTGGTAAAGCATGTTAATAAAATATTCATCTGTATATTCACAGAAGTATTTACTGAATTACTATTGATTATCAATTATGACTCAGGTTAAGACAGCAAATAAAGTGACACCATTTTCCCTGACCTCCACAATAATTTCCTAAAGAGAAAAACTCAGTGCTAAGTTTTAGACTCCATTTTTCTTTGACAACTTCTAAAATTCCTGAAATACTTCTTTGTATACTAGGTGTTTTAAGAGAATAAGATTAGTATCATTTGCCTCCTAAGAATCTAATACTAAAAATGCTAATAAAGGTGAAATGGATCAAAGTAATCATTTGGAGAAATGAAAGTCATAAAGAAATAAAGGAATTTATACACCCTGGGAGAAAGACTTTATAAAAAGAAAAAGGAGTATATTCAACTTTATGATTCATTTTACTCTTTAACATGCAAAAAGAAACCTGTTTGTTCATTATTTTTTCTCAATATAAAATCAGTCAGACATTCTAGTTCAGGAAAGAAGTAGAATATCTGGATTTAAGATACTTCAATAAGTTTGAATAAAATATTCTGGTGCTGACTTTTTTCTATAAGAAATATACTCTATTTCAAAAAAGGAGCGATTTTAGTTATAAAACTGGGGCAAACTATCCTAAAATATACTTACTTGATTTAAACCCCCACTTATACATTTTAATAACACATGAGTTTAATTTCATAGCTTTGTAAATCATAAAAAAATCTCTCCTTTTATTTAGAAAAGTATGACTAACAATGATCAACATTCATGTTCCAGATAAAAAGTTCATTAGGAGAATCAAACTTTAGAAGTAAATACACTTATTTTTATACCAATAGAATTAACTTATGATGTTAGTTTAATTAATCTAGCAAATCAGTAAATTTGAACAGAATTTAAACAAAAGTTGGCCATATCTATTCTTTTTGGTTAAGATATACAAATAAAATTGGTTTATATCAGAAATCAGTACTGTGGCTTCATTCAGTAAAAACTTACTGATCTATCACATTGTGAATTACTGGCCTAGTTGTTGATTCAAACATTGTTGAAGATAGACTCTATGACATCTGTCTGTAAGTGAGTGGGGAGTGAGCATATGATACAGTACACAACAACTGACATATTACTCAGTATCAGCAGTGACCAAGACAGGACCAATTTCATTCTACTTATATTTATTTTAGAAAGACTTTTATTGATGAAAACGTATGAATAAGGAAAATATTAAGTATGATTTTTAAGAATATGCTTTTGCAATGTGACATTTATTATGCTATTAAGTATTTATAATCATCCAGAATCACAGACAACATTTAAACATTTCATATTTAAGAAACTATGAAAGCGTGAGTACCACGTCAGGTCCTACTGGGCTCACATGATGGTTAATAAAGTTCCTTCAGCTTGACTGAAGCCGCCCTGCGCGCTCACGGACCTGCTACTGAGCAGCTCCATGCAGCACGTGCGTGTCTCAGGCCTTTTATGTCTTTGCCGTGCTTCTTCGTTGATGCCTTTGTTGCACCGTCGCTGTAGTCCGTGCATTCACACCAGGAAAGGTGAAGAGAAACTTTTGACAAATAGGAACTATGAAAGGGATAGTTTTCTTTTTCTCCTTTCTCCTTTTTGACAAACAATCTTGAGATGCCATCAGCCTTGCTCCCTGGAGGACAATTCCATAAAACTGGGCAACTGGTTTCACTTAGTGGCTACCATCTTGATGATATATCTTCCCCGAGGCGCTCCCTTCTTTTCCTGCCTTGCTTCTTTCATCCATTACTCTTGTTATCAGGGACAGCAATTTATCACCAAAAAAAGAAAAAAAAGAAAGAAACCCTTTGCCTTAGGCTCTGTATTATGTGAAAATAGGCTCAAGCATCAGCAAAATAACTTAAAAAGTTTGCCCAAGTTTACCCAGTTATCCTGAGTAAGATTTAAAGTTCAAATTAATACTGCCTTAAACCAAAGCCAGTCTTACTCTCCAGTATTTAGGAATCTGAGTGAAGACAAGCTTCACTTAAGTGTAAGGTTAGTGACGATAATGTGGACTATCTTCCTAAGAATTTTACTGAATTTTAAACAACTTTTGAATTTATTATATGGTAAACATGAGTGGAAGTTATTTTGCATGATCAGGTATGAATTTCTGACTGGTGACCTTCATTACTCTATGATCAGGAAAGAACCACAGATCTAATTGGGGAACTTCAAATAATAGTACTGCATGGACCTTTATATGGCTTGTTTTTTAGGCTTTTGTCTTAGAAGCATTCTGCTTCTTGGAAGGACAGTCCTTTGGCGTCCAAATTATTCACAAGAATCATCATAGCCGAGCAAGGGAAGAAAACTTAAAGACTGATTGTTCACTCCAGAATTTTATTGAGTAATTCTGTTTTGGTAGAGCATTCCCCAAATACCCTTGCGAATACACACAAGAAACAGAAAACAGTCTTGTTTAAGTTTTCTAGAAAACAAATCTCTTATGTACTATGTATATATTTGGAAACAACAACTGCTTAAGGACTTCAAATAATGGAGGAGACATTGATATATATTTCATCAAACATATTTTAATTAATCCACTGCTTTTAGTATCATATTTCTCTGTCACCAGTTGGTATGTGTGGAGCTTCCCATGCCTGATTTATCTCTGGTTGCCCTACATTACAAATTTCCTTTCTCCACATGGGAAGATTTTAACAGTGTCCTGCAAAATCTATTAACAATGTTGTAATGAGTTCCATTTCCAAAACCTCATGGATATATCTCATCCACTCTGATTAACTTTATATTTGTGATATTTTATTTCACATATAGTAATTCATACATAGTAATGGCACTGGATCTTACATTAGAAAGAAATATGGGTATTTAATCTGTCATTAATAGCCAAAGTTTGACATTATCTTTTCTATAGTGTATTTCTACTTTCTTTTAATGCTACCAAGCTCATACTTTATTCAGTGTTTTTCTCAAAATTCAGAAAAGATATTACTTTGGAAGGTGATGTCATAAATCTTGAATTTTCTCATAGGGCAATTCCAAAATTTGGCTCATTGCATATGGTACATAGAGGCATTGAAGCTTTTGATAGAAATTTGGAATATAATTATTTATTAATCAATTAATATGCATTTTAGATATTGGTCTTTTGGTGTGCAGAGACATAAGCAAAAGAAATAGAAATGTTGTGTGTTGATGAAATTAAAAAAGACTAGTGTGACCTCAGAAGTTGAGAATAAAAATAAGCAATAGGAAAGAGGGCCAGGGCAAAATGGAATCATGCATTTCTTGTAGGGTAGGCTAAGCATTAGTTTTATTTTTTATAGAAGAAAAAGCTATTGAAACATTTTATGCAGAGAACAATATGTGTCAAAATATTTAGTTAAACCAATGAATGCAATAGTTGGAATATATCAAAGTTGCCAAAAAATGACAACCCAAGAACATGTAGATGGTTATTATGATGATATAATTGAAAAAAAATTGAGATTTGGGAAAAAGCAGCAATAGAAAAAGGACTGATCTGAGAGCTATTTAAGGATAGATTTTAAAGAATATAGAAGAGATTGGGTATGAGGGGTGGACACGACAGATTTTCCACAAATAATCGTAATTCTTTGTATTTGAGGAAGAATAACACTTTTTGAGCTATGAAAGGAAGAACAAAAGTTCTGGTTTGGGCGTTGGTGTACAGTATAAAAATATTATTAACTATATTCATGATTTCACATAGGGTTATTCATGTAGGAACTATAGGAAAATATTTGCATATTCACATTTGCAGGAGAACTGTAATGTTAGTCATTGGTACAATTATGGTACACAAATACCTGGGACATAATGAGATTTTTATAAGAAGGCATAATCAAAGAATAATATTTATAGTTCTAATAGGATGGTGAAAGATCTACAGTGGTCAAAGGAATCTGAGAAACAATTATGAAAAATCCAAAAACTATGGCAAGGGATTGTTTCAAACTGTAGGGAATGATGAACATCATTGAGTAGTATTCAAAAGTCTAAAAAGATTGAAAGACTTAGAAAGGACAAAAATTTCTATTGAAATCTGAACAAGAACTATGAAATGGCAGGAGCAAAGTGAAGACTGGAAAAGTCTGACAAAGATAATAAGAGGTAAAGAATTAGTGATATTGGTAGAGACAGCCATCATGGGAAATGTGCATTCTTTCAAAGATGTGAGGTACTAGCGGCTTAGTTGTATGTCAGCGGGAATTATCCAGCTAATAGGGCTAGGGAAAGATGTTATGGTGGGAATAGCTGAAGTAACAGATATGTTGAGAAGCAAACACATTTGTAAGAAAATGACTTGTAAGGTGACCGAGATCAGTTTCTTTGCCACAGAAAAGAGGAGGAAGAAACCAGATACAGATGATGCTGATACAGTACCGAGTTTCTGTTGCTATGATTCTTTTTGGCATTAAAGCCCTGTACACAGATAATCCAGGCTGTTGAGGTTGGAGGGAGTTGGGAAAATGTAAAAGCATTGCTGCTAATGAGAGAATATATTTAGAAAATAGACTACCCATTTAAAGCAGACGATAAGTGACCTGCCTGAACCACAGTTTCGAGCAGCGGTCTGCTGAGCCTGTGTCCAGAGACCAAAAAAGGAAATTGGTTAATTTCATAAAAAGATGTGATTGCATCTAGTAGTACAAAAAATGCAAAGAAGTGGACACAATATTCAGGAAGATAAAACAAGGCATTAGAGGTGTACTACATGAGAAGGAGTGATGTGAAGCTATAAATAAGTTGAATAAAAATTTAGTGATTGAAAAAGGTGGGGAGTAGTTATAGAGAAGTGGAAGGCTGGGCTCGAGACTTTAAAGTGTCATTTCAAGTGCTGTGCTGAGGACCATAGCCATGACAGTAAGTTAGTGAAATGAAAAGGAAAAAACTTCCATATCAGAAGAGGCTGTGTGAGAGTCTAGGTGCTGAATGCAGATAGATGAGTAAGGTGATTGCTGTTGGGTGGGAAAAGGTGAGCAGATTGATCTAAATGACAGACAGCATCCTTCCACATGGCAGCATGTGACTTAATGACTCTGAACTTTTCTTTTTTCATTTATATACTTTATGTTTAGTTATGTCATTTATATATTTTACTTTCTAAATCAGAACTACTTTTGGATAATAAAAAGTATGATAAAATAAAACTCTTCTCTGAAAATATTGACCAGGAGGTTGCTACTTTTGCTCAAAATCTTTACATACAAATTTAAGGAAAAAAAATACTTAAGTTAAAAATAGGTGTTATTTCATGAAAGTTGCCTCATATTTACATCTGGTAATGTGAGCAACTTTGTTGAAGATAACAATATGTAATATAACAACCGCTGTTAATTGCTATCATTTTGTTTTGAAACCCTGTATAATTTTTAATGTTCTTACTTTGTTTTGTTTATGTCTGTGATGTTGGCATTTTGCTATTGTTCTTTTTTATTACTCTCTTTAAAATAAAAAATAAAAAAGAATTAGAGCTAGTTATTAAATAGTATAGTATAGGGCATATTTAAATAAGGCACATTACTGCTAATATTTATATATTTTGTTGAAATTATCATTTTTTGAGAAGTGAAATTGTGAATTGTGTTATATACAATTCTATATAGACAGAAAGTAAAAGAGGTGTTGTAGTTCTCATTTTCTATTCTCTACACAATTTTCTCTACAGAGTTCAAGTGTCAAAGAAAAGAATGAATGATTGGATATGCCCAGGATTTGACTTGAAGACAAAGGAATAAATTAAATTGGCTCCTTAGTGTGGATTATGAAATATTTTGAATCCATTAACTGCAGATGAAATTTGTGATATGTCTTCATTATTATAACAAAAGTACTTTTAGTTCAACTATCCTTTGTAGATATTTGAATCTGAAAAGTAAAGGAAAATTCCTGACAAATACTTTATATTTATACAAATCATGTTTAGGTAATTATATGTTTATAACTATAAATTATGTACAATTTATGTAGTAGAAATACCTATGATTGGTAAAGAATTAGTAAATGAAGTTTTGCAAATCTGAGCAAAATTGAAGTGATACCTATCTTTTTTTCTATATTTTTAATCTACTTGTTACGTATGATATCATATTCACCCAAAGTTTATTTTAAAAGTTATTATACTCAGTTATATGTAGACTACACATAGAACTCTCTGATTATCAGATACAGAAATGATCTATAAAAAGATGTATATGCAGATGTAGATATAAATTTGAGGCAAAATGTATATAATTACTTTTCAAAATTCTAAAGAGTAAGGTGGCTAGGGATTGTCTTTGCAAGAAGAGCTTTTCAAAACATCTGTTTAACTAGAAAGGGTAAAATAATAGTAAAGTAGAATTATCATTAATATAGGAAAACAGATCTTCTCTGCGAGGTAGCTTGCCCTGCTATGTCATAAATCGATGAACTCAAATTTTCTCACACTGTTATTACCCTTGTTTCAGTGGCTGCACATGTACTCTTACCAAAGTATCTGCCACTCCCAATGCTATTTGTGAGTATAGTTTCCATTTATACCTGACAGTGTCAAGTGTTGCAGGTAAATCTTGTTGTTACAGAATCAAGAAGAGAAGGCCAAGATGAACTAGCCTGCTGGATGAATGATTACCAAATCCATTTTACTAAGCAGTGTTCATGCAAGGCTAGCACAATGTTCAGAACAATACCATGCCCTCAGTTTTATCCTGGTGATACAGTGTATACAACATTCAATGGACAAGAAAATAGAAAAAGATGCTGGAAAGAAATTCTTTTTTCTTTTCTTTTTTTTTATTTTAAGGAAAGTAGTAAATGAGAAACAAACAAACGAAGCAATAGAACAGTAGCAACATACCAGTATCACAAACATAAACAAATCAAAGCAAGAACATTCAAAGTGATACAGAGTCTCAGGACAAAATAATACGAATCAACAGTGGTTGTTACATGGCATATTCCTATCCTCAACTACATTGCTCCGATTACCAGATATAAGAATGAAAGATTGCTCAAACCATTATAGGGAATAAGAAAATAATCCTTTGATAAAAGACTAGAGATAATACAGAGTTTCACTAGACAAGATGGTAGGAGTTCATCAGTATAATTCCATTGCATATTGTGACCTTCAAATCAGTTGCTCAGACCAATCAACCAAGAAATTCTTATAACATCCAGCAATAGAGCCCATTAAGGCAGAGGCTTTCTATAAGTTGAAATATAAGTATTTCAAAAATACTCTGAGATACAAAAGAATTTCAGAAAGCCATAGTTTACTTTGTAGTTGCTGAACTGTATGTTGTTTTTGTTTGTTTGTTTTTTGTTTTTTTTGGAACAGGGAATCGAACTCATGACCTCAGGCTTGCCAGACAAGTGCTTATGCTGCTGAGCTATATCCCCAGCCCTGTATGCTGTTTTTGTCTGCCTTCTTCTGACGGTTTCTTCTTGCTTTGCTTTTCCTTTATTTCTCTGGTGTTTGCCACCCTCAGAGAGCGTAGGTGGCCATCCACACTCCATTCAAAGACTGAGAAATATCTGTGTCCTTAAAACCCTCTCTACTATTTTCCTTTCCACAGTGTCTGAGTCACATTTTTACAGGCAGGCAGCACTGCAGTGCCTTTGGGACCAGGAAACTCAAGTGAAAGTGTGTGATCTGGGGGCTTAAGAGGAATGTGAGTGTAAGCCCTATGCCAAGAAGCACAACTACACTTGACTTCCACCTAGAGAAATGCTAATTTAGTGCTGTTGGTCATCTGAATTTCAAGAGTACTGAAAAGATGTTCCCATGTCTATATCCAAAAAAATTTCTAAATAGAAGAACAAAGCACCATTGGTGACCAGTGGTAACAGACTGTGATATACAGCAGCCTTCCATGACTTAGGTGAGGTCTCTCTTTCACCTCTCACCTCTGTGCTTCTTTCTGCCTTGTGCCCTTTTGTCTTGTCTTGTCTTGTTTTATTCAGTGTTTTTCCAGTGCTAGGGGCTCAAACTCAAGAACTGCAAGTGTTCTATGAGTGCCCTAGCCTTAGCCCTCTTCTACTTATTTTTACAATGTGAACTCCAGCAAGTTTCCTGATAAATAAATGGTGCTTGGTTGCCTTAAATAAGTAGTTGAAGAAAGGTCAACCGACCTTAACTGTGTTCTAAGCTCTGTTATGGTATCAGTGAATTTTAGAGTTCTGAGATAATGTCTTCTGTTTATTGATAATATTTTTATGTTATTTCAGGACTGTGCTATGTAGAATGCTAACACATAGTAGGTGACTAACAAACATTTACAAAATCAAATTTTATTCGTATATGCAGATCTCAGCCTATCACAGAACAATATGGCCTAAATTTATGTTGGATCGGAATATTTAAGAACAAATTAAATTAAAATTCCACCTGTCAAATTTCTACAATCAAGGGAAAAACAGATTTAGAGAATAATTGGTTCAATGATGAAAAAGTAAGCACAGAGGACAAAGACCAGATTTTATTCAATCCATTTTAATTTAACAGATATTAATGAGTGTCTCGTCTGCAGAGATTCTGTTTCGTTCTGTGGTCATGTGATAATGCTTAGCCACAGCACTAAACTGAATGTTTGATACATCTATTATTTCTCCGTCATTGTGTCTAATTCCTTTGAGGTAAAAATAGCCACAGCAGCTGTTTTTTGGGAGTGTGCTGATGTTGCTATTAATGCTTTTACCATGTAGATTCCTGCCCAGTGTAGAACCCTGGGAGCTGTGAAGTCTGTGAAATAAATGGAAAGGTTTTCTGTGATAATCACAACAAGTCATTCTGAGAAGCCACATTTACTAAGGCTCTGAAAGCAGTCCCTTCCAAAAAACTCAAGTTTGACTAGATGACAAGCTACCCTCCATCCAAAAAGCATGACTCTTTCATGTGAAGTCTATCACTGTGTTAGAAGGAAAGCTTTTCTGTCTATATAGGAGTGGAACTATTTTTCTTAAAATCCTTTGCATTTAAAAGGAGAGTTTTTCTTTTAACCTACGGACCCAAGGAGTATGGAATTCTAACTGCAGGGAAGGTCAGCACAGACAAGTCTTCCTGCATGGGAAACTCTAGTATAGGAAGAAATTTTCAGAGATACTGGAGGTGTTGCTATGGGCAATGATGCATAGAAGCCAGATACAGTGGAAAGAAAATAATGAAAAATGCTGATTAGGAGCTCAGAGAAAGGAATGGAACATTTGTGCTCAACAATAAAATGTAATGCTCTGTTAATCTATTTCCTGGCTGTCCTTACTTTGTCAGTTTTGAAAATACACTTTTGTTCCTCATTCAGTTGCCTATACTATATTTCCTCCTTTCTCATAACTTTTCCTATTTGACAATGACTTTAACTGTGAGTGGATTCTACTTTGCAAGGGCCTGAATATGAAATATCATATCAGCAACAAGGGAATCTATGCTTTTGTGCCTAAGGAAATCAAGAATGTTAGATATGGATAGTGTATATTAAAACCATCTGCAACAGAGGCTCAGAGGCTCAGGAAATAAAGAATGAAAGATATGGATAATGTATATTAAAACCATCTGCAACAGAGGCTCAGGAAAGGTTCACTGTCCGACCTATGCACAGAGTTTCTGAATATCTGGGTAATTTAAAGACATGTCTTGTGCCCATCAAGATCCGTGGGAGGGATTTAAAAGTAAATACATATGTATACATAGATATTTACATGTATAGTTTATGTGTGTGCATGAAAAATTGATCTGGTGTATCTATGTCTTTGGCAAGAGAAATATTGCATCTGAATGACTTTTATGAGCTGTGTCTAACATAGTAATTAGCTTTAAGTAAAACCCTTCAATTTGAGAAATAAAAGAAATTTCAGATGAAATATTTCCCCAGTAGCCAGCCGTATCCTTTTTTAAATTTATCAGAATTGGTAAATTAATTATCGATAGCTGACACATTGCAGATCTATTTCTACTTTGTCATTTTGCTTCATTCTTTTGTCACTTTTACATAGTGGAAAGTCTTGAGGCTGCATTCTACCATCCAAGTTCAAGTTCAGATATCTTCTTATATATATTTTTGACTTTTTAAAATGAGTCTGTTGACATCAACTGTTGTGCTTTCTTTGGTTGGTTGTTTCATTCATTTTTATGCTTGTCCTATTAGGATATTTAAGTTTCCAATGTGACCTCCACCCTTGCATTTGAAAAAGTCTCCCTGCCCTTGGTAAGAGGTCACCAGTGTTGAATTTACTGCAGGAGAAATCTAGAGCATGGAATGAAGTATCATACCATAGCTAAAGAAGTTATGCTGAGTTTTGCCATGATGAAATGGAAGAGTGTAACATAAATTTTCCCCAAGAGGATCCTGTTTGAAGAATCTAGGGTGCAAAGCAGCAAAATACAACATTTAACATCTAATTCCCCAGGACCTGGGTCTCCTCCTCCAGCACAGCCCATCCTCTGAGCATGTACAGAAGTGAGTATGCGTGGCCAAAGGCTGTGGAGTGCCACGACTATCAGGTTGCAGATATCGAATCTGCAGGAACAGCGCTGAGAACTTGATTTAGGATAGCAGTTGTTAAGAGCAGAAGGAGCTGCTGGCACAAATGGAAACCCTCTCGGCCAAGCGTGCTTTCCAACTGTCCTGGATTTCTAAGGAAGAAAGAGCTGCGAGTGAGAGAAAGGGAGGGAGAGAGGATAGTAGTGGACCTATTGAAGAGCTGGGCTGCCGCTCACTCAGAGGAATTCCATTAAATGAACTCATCTGTCATCTTGCCTTTTATTGATGAGTGGCATTGCTTGGTGGCAAGTGACATAGCAGAACAAATAGCATCAGAGTCCTGGCTCCGGTTCTGCAGTGCCCACAGACGCACGGGCCCCAAAACAATGAGTCATTACTTATTACATCCATTATTAACTCAGCTCAGCCTCATTAGGCTTAGAAATTGAGGAGAGGAAAAAAAAAATCAGAAGCTAAGTAGCACCAAGTACCTACGCATTTCAGGGAAAGGGGGTGGTGTGGGAGGGACAGGAGACAGTGAACAAGTGAAGGGCAGTTAAAACCAGCAACTCAGCAGTTGTGACATTTTCAAACCCTGAGGGTCACGGATAGTTGATTGTGTGTTTTCCCTCTTCTGACATGATTGCATTCAGGACCAAATTATAAAGCAGTGGGGCTGATGCTGAAGAATATAGAAACTACATCATTAGCCAACAGGAGCTTTTCAAGGAAAAGTTTGTTTAATGTTGTATAGTATCTTCATCAATAGATGCTTGGAGATAGGGATAGCTGAAGTTTATATGCATGGGCACGTTTCCTAAAAGGACTTCCAGTAGTAACAGGGAATAGGTTACTTCTTACTTAGTTATTGAAGAGCTACAAGAATACAGGGAAATGTTTTTCTTATTATTATCACTTAGACTTCTCTGCCTGTGCTGTTAAAAGTCTATGCTACCTTAAAGTTGGAGGTTGTACCCAAAATGAAACACATGTCTTGTAGTGTAAATGTGGTAGTACGGAATCCAGGGGATTCCAAGAGAAATTTTTTTTCCCAGGTTTTAGTGATGTTGCTCAAGGGTGTAAATACTATAGTGAATAATTAGAACTGGTTCTTTGGAAATGATTATCTTCTGGGACAAAATGTAAGCTCAATATAAGGCTCACCTCTTCTCTTACTAGTAACCACGTGTACAAATATTTCATGATTCCACAAGAGAACAGCTGATCAACTTGTTACAGCAAAAGAGACCAAATGCAGGAACACATGGCACTGAGGAATTCTAGGAGATAGCAATTTTATTACACCATTGGGCCTGACTGGGATCACTCTCAAAGAGTCAGCACTCTGCCCTACAGGGTTCTGAGGCTTTTAAGGAAAGAGTAAGCAGAATGTGTAGCAGCAGATTTGGTGCATTATGATTGGAGGTTCGAATGACATCATGGGCTGCCAAGGGAGATTAAACTCTCTGGTTGCATTGCAAGGCCATCATCAGTCTGAAGTTACATTGCAAGGCCATGAGAAGAAAGAAGATAAAAAGTAAGAAAAATGTACATATAATTTTTCAATTAAAGTCTCTGGTTATTAAGATTTTTTTAAAAAATTAAGGTAGTTTGTCTTGATCTCTTTTGGATTATATTATAATTTGGATTGCATGTATAAGTGGTTATGATTGGATGAAGGCAGCAATGCTTAAGACTACAGCAGATACAAATGATGTTCAGTTATTTTTGTTCTTGCTATGTTGAACTTCTACTTTAAAATATATTCATAATTATTCTTCTATTTTGACCTACCACCAATTTAAAAGATGAAAGATAGACGAGCCAGATTTATACATGTGTAAATCTGCACTGGATTAATTTTTCCTCTTCAATGGGAAGATAAATCTACTTTTTCCATTAAATCTCTCTTAAAACTATTCAATGATAATTATTACATTGCTAAACTTTTTTTTTCTGTTTTCTGAGTAAAATACACTGTATTTTCTCAATTGAACTGCATAAACAGTCATTTCAGGCCAGCCTAACAAAAGGAGAATAATAGTTTCTGAGTTGCAGGAATATAGAAGTGATGTCATGACCTCCTCTAATAGACCCACCCACTTCCTCTACTTAAACAACTATATAGGTGGCACAGTAGGCTCTTTTATACCATTCTTCTTACTGAAGGAAGCAAACCCAAAAGATAGCTGAAAAGAATTCATAAAACTGTTGTTATGGCAAAGCTCTCTTTTTCCAAAGATGAGGTCATGTACCCTAGAGGTCCCCATCCTGACTGACAAAATTTTCCTGTTAACAGATGAAGATTTGTCTAATCATAGAGCCTGGTTCTTGTCCAATCCATCTTATTTGCCACTGAAAATTGTCTTGGTATGCTACTTTCTCATCCAGCAGATTTTCCCAAGCATTACTGAAATGTCCTTTTCCCACTAAGACTGCCTTATGCTACACAGTAGGACTGATGTGTGTCTTCATTTTTCATATATCAGTGCCTATACTATAGATTTTCATGTGATTTCCTCTTTATTAGTCTCTTCTTAAGACTTCAATTCAGACTCACCCTGACCCCACAGAGGCTGGAACACATGAAAATGTGAGTGACACTTTGTTACTGTGTAATCAATAATCCTCCACCTCTGATTCTGACCCCTTTCTCCCTTAAAGTTTAAATGCAAATCTGCCTCTTGAAGGTGAACTTGCCTCAAACATAAGCCAAGGACATGCAACAATAATTCATGTTTCTCAGAGACTCTGGATCTTAATCCTTGTGATTTCTGCAAGGAAACAGATTTTTGGAGAGACTAATGTCACAGCCTCCTGTAAAAATACTCCCCCAGTTCTGAACTTTCAGAAGCTATCTGACTTAGAACCTTTCTTGGAAACCCCTCCCCTGTCCCTCTCTGACAAAGCTGGCAAACCACTTTAGCCTAGTAGAGTCTGATGAATCCTTTGGATAGCAGCCTTTATTTTGTCAATGGTTCTCAAACTATAGTATGCATTTCTAGGCTGTATTTTTCTGAACTCAGGCATTTGTTGGTGTAGTTATATTGTAATGGTTGAAATACTGTGTCAACTTGAGAAGTTTAGAACTTTAACTAAGTACCTCCCCAGGAGGCCAGGGCCCTTACTCTGTGAACATTCTGAGCCTGTGCAAGAGAAGGGCAGAGACATGGTGTGAGTTGGTGGCCTGCTTACAATACAAAGGAGGAAAAGAGGCTTGCTCTCCTCTTTTTAGTCTTGCTGTTTTGCTGTCTTCTCCTGCCTTAAACTGCTGTCGCTGTGCTGTGCCACCCTGCCTTGGAGCCAGCCAATGACGGACTGAATCCTCCAGAAACTGTGAACCAAATGTACTTTTCCTTCCTTAATTTCGGGCCTCAGGTATTTTGTCTCAGAAGTGAAAGAAAGGTAACCAAGACATATATCATCCTCCCCGCACCCTGGTCCAGTGGGAAGTACACTGTGGTGGCACAATGAATTCAATCAGAGCACATTTTGGTGCACAACAGTCTGATCTGATGGATCAGTTTGTTTCCCTTGCTGTACAGGTTAAACATGGCACTTCATCCTAACAAATTTCAAGGTTTCTCTACATAAAATTTATTTTCTTTCCAAATTTCTAGAGGTAAAGTATTGATGTATTGATGATTTATATAGTGAAACTCTGGACTTTTTTCTCCCTCATATTTTACTGCCTATGGACAAAGCAGGTTTGCCACCCCAGAAGAGCACCACAGAAACACATAACCAAGAGAAGTTTGACCTTGTGATTGAGGTTTTGTTCTGGATTCAACTCTCCTGAAGGATTAACTGCAGGCAAAGACTGAGCAGGCTCTTGTCTGCCGGTATGATTGAGGTGTGACAGGTAATCTCACAGTACAAATGTATGCAGATCCCCTAAACTACCATGCTGTTATTAGAAAATCATTCCTTTGGGTATTATTTCTAATATGTCTCTGTAAAAATGCAAATACTTTACCTAGAAGTAATGGAACATTAAGCCATTTATAGTCATTTAAATTTTAGGAAGGCTTATAACATTGACACAGAGCTAGAGTGAATCAAGGAAAACAGGATATATAAAAGAATTATTGACTCAGGAGACAGAAAAATGTACCTCAAAGAAGGCTATGCACAGCTGGGCATGGGAAGGGGTTGAACATTAAGGATAAGGATACCTTGGTGGGATAATTTGAGAATCAGTGTGTGGTAAAGGAAAGTCAAGCCTCAAAGATAACCCTTCTACTGTTCACCAATTTACCGAAAACTGACCCTGACACTGTAAACTAAACCAAAACTGACGATTTTGAGCCTTTAATCTGTGCTGGATGTGGTTGATTGTTGCTTGGAAATAGGTTAGGAAAAAGAAACCTCAAACTTTAAATTTCATTTGACACATTGAAATGAAAATATCAGACTTTCCTTTTTGTTTTGAAAATATAACTGACAAGACTTCCCACCTTTATTTTTTGAGACAAAGTTTCTCTAAATTGCTAAATTGGTCTGGGTGGACTCAAAGTTGAGAACCTCTAACCTTAGTGTCCCAACACTGTTAGCATTGCAGGTGTGCAGCACCTTCCCCAACTGTTAATTTTACACAAATGAACAAAACAGGAATTGTATCTAGGGCTGCAGAGGTGCTGCACAAGGCTGCGATGAAGTTGGTACCAATGAAGAATTCCAATTTTGCTTCGCTTTATCTATTTCAATTGTGTCTGAGCTCAAAACATTGTCTTCATTCCAAACTGAGGAAAATCCGTGCCAGTGATGGGTGTGAGGAGGAACTGGAGGAAGCGAGACTGTAGACGGTGAGGTTTTCTGTCTTTTTTGGACACCTGGCTTCCAAGCTCCTCTTGGAAAGCAATGGATCTTGGAGTTCTCACAGGAGTAATTAAGTCTGCAAAGAAATGTTGAAGAAAGTGGAATTATTTGACAGCTGCCCTGAACATCAAAGTGTCAACGCCAGTTAACAAATACTGCTGATCAGCTGCCTTCAACATGTTTGCATGAACCTATCATCGGAATGGCTGGAAGCTTCACATAGTTCAGACTCAAGGAAAATGCACTTCATAAGTAATGGCACACTCAGTAATTGTATTTCCTTGAATAATATTTTCTTTGCTAGACATTTCTAATTTCCATGGACCCCTGATTATTTTAAGCCACAGCTACACTATTTTGTTGGTCACCTGTTACACGTAAGAATCAATAAAGAGAACTCAGTGTAAAATAATTTTGAATGCAGTTTGATTCTCAAGAGGATTAGAACATAAGGAAATTAAAGCATAAAATTGTAGCAACATATAAAGTGATATATACTAAATATGAAAACAATATTCAAAAGAAGAATCATTGAAATTGTTAAAAGTGTAAATCTGATGGTGGAATTATATATTCTTCTATTGTTCCTCTTAATTAATGCCTTTTTTTTTAGTTTTTGTACAGTATTCCAACATACCCCTTAAAGTGAGAGAGCTGCTCCTGTAGGAGTCATTAATTGTTGTTAATTAGAAGAGAAGATTTACTCTTGCCTCAAGCCAAGGGAGTCAATTTTGATTGAAGTGCTTAATCTTGAAAGTGACTGATCTTGCAGGTTAAAGTAGAAGTCCATTCATTCTAAGACTTTTAATAATATTTTTATAATAAAATGATATAAGAGCAAGATCTTTTATTTTGTATCCATGTGATTGTTACAGAAATTCTACAGTTATCAGCTATTGGCATTTTTTTCAATATTTAGGAAACTGAAGCTATAGACTAAGACAATAAGGCTGGAATGATGGTCAGAATCCATGGTGTTTTCCCTCTCACCACTACCTAGGTTATATTATTACATTACATCAAAAATACCAAGATCTCAAAGCACATATACTGGAAAATGAAATCTGCCACCTCGTGTGTCTTGACCTAGTCAAAAGCAGCTTTAGAGATAAGCATAAAGTTGCTTTTGGCAGCCTTACTTGCTATTCTGCATCTTCTCTTCTTACCAGCCCTTGATATTCCATTCTAGTAATTACCAATCCACATATTACCTCCCTCTCAGTGTAGGACTCTTCTATCACTTCTTCTTTCTTGACAGGCACAGAACAAGCAAGGAGAAACACAGGCTGAAGAAATATCCTGGCATTGCTGTCATGTGTCTTTTTGTATAATTCCTCTGCTCTAGTGTTAGGAGAGGGTTAAGGTCAGGGACATTACAAGACATTCTATTTACCTTTCACCTTTATTCAGAAGTCACTTCTCTTGGGCATCTCCCAGCCATGCACAGGTTTAGCTAGATTCCTCTATAATTCAGTAGTAGCATCACAGACATATACTCACTGCAGTGCAGTATGTTACACACAGTTATGATGTTTAATTGGCTTCTTTCTCTTCACTGAATTTGAAATTTTTAACAGAAAGTTTGTCATTATTATCTTTATATGAGCTCTGAGCATAATGCTAGGTACGTTGTAAGTATAAATACTTTACAAATGAGAGAATAAATTAAGTGGAATATAATGACATCAAAATATTCTATGTATTTAATTTCCCAAATTTGTTATCCTCTAAATCACTATAGTATTGTGTATACTTAGGAAAGTCACTTACATTCTCATTCCTGAAAAGTACACTGAGGAAATCACTCTCATACAACATAGGTAAGAGTATAGTTAGTGGCTTGAAGTTTATGAAAGAATCTTTTGTCAATGACACATAATTTCCAAATGAAAGAGCAGATGCAAGACTTAGCTCTTAACCTAATTATTCTGGATTGGCCCTGTAACTACATAAAAAGATGATTACAATCCAGATATAGCTGCACTTTAGAACTGTTATTTTAAGAACCTTCAACATAAAGTAAATTAAGTGACCAAATTAAATTATAAACAGGATAGCTTTTTAAATTCAAAGTTAAGGTAAAAACAGTTGGAAGAGGAAAATTAAGGAACAAGTAGATCAAAGGATGCAGTGACTCAGCTCACCCACCTGACAGGACTTAGGCTTTTCCTCTCCTGTCCAGGGTCTTTCAGTTGCAATTACAGGCATTTGAAATCAAGCAGTAAAAGGAGCCCATGAATAAGGGCAAAGGGACACAGGTTCAGACCTCAAGTACATCTAGTTTTGCTCTGTTTGTAAAAGTTGTATGGTGTATTTTTCTGAGATTCATTGAGACTTCCCTGCTAACCTCCATCACCCTCTCCCCGTTCCTACCCAATTCAAGTCAATAACATGTTATTTCTAAATACAAGTAAGTCATCAATAACAATGAATATTGTCAACTTTCTTCCCAAGTTGACCAAATCTCAGACTTAAGAAATTTTTTGTTAGTATTAGAGACACCCTAGTGATGAAAGAGCCAGGAACTCTATAAATTTATAGGAAATAAAATGTACACATTTGTATTAATATTACACAAAGTCCTTAAAAATAAGTGCTTGCTTTTATAATAGTCATATCAGCAAAGACAGGCATTATTGCCCCATTTCCCATCTCAGCACAATTATGCTTATTTAGATATGTATCATCTACCTGTTGCAGTAGAATCACTAAGAAAATAACAGGTGAGTGGGTGTTTACTTGTTTAGGCCACCCAGATGATAAAATAATGAGGATAGTAGTTATAGTTTTATATAGAGCATCAAAGAAGCGGTAGGCCAGGGTATTTACTAAAATTGAAGAATGGGTTTTTTCAGTATGGATTTATGGTAACATTCACAATATTTCCTACTTTCATCAGTCAAGGTTTGATCAAAAAATAGAACTACTGAGGGTGATATATGCATCTATGGAACAGGATATTTATTGGGCTGCATTGTGTACAATTTTGAGTACTCAAGGCCACACTATTTGCACCTAAGCCCAAAATAATCATGGTGGGGTCAGCCAGGAAGTATGAAGAGATCGTGAAGTATAGGTGACCAAGATGGACTGGAAACCAAGATGACTAAATAGGGTCCACAACATGATTTGGAAGCCATGTTTATCTCTCAATATTTCCAGACCTTAAACTTTAATAATATAGAGAACTTGCAGAAATCTAGCTCCCTTCATAATGGAAGCCAAGTATATACCTTCCAGAAAAAGATAAAAATCACTGAGAACCAAAGGAACCACAGTCGCAGATGCTGTTGTATCCACATAATAATTTGAGCCACCATCTGTAAGGGACCATGTGTGAGAGCAACAGTTCCTGATCCTCCACACTGACATTCCAAACATCAAATTCCAGGTACTTGTTACCTTCCACTTTGCGGAATGTTGCTTGAAGCTCACACAGTCTTAAAATTATTTAAGGAAGGAAAACAATCTACAAAATATAGGTCCATTTTTTAAAAAATATTGAATCAGTACAAATGTACTACACTACCATTGTGTGTGAAATAAACATAAAGCATATGAAGAGAAGGTATCAAATAAATAAGGATTAAACTGTAACTGAAACAAAGACACAGAGAGAAGAAGGATATTCTTTTTTATAATTTAATAGATTTAAGTGCTGTGATAAAAAGTTGACTATACATAAAATTTAGAGAGCTGAACAGTATATTTAGCAGACTAGGAGTTAGGTTTAAGGAATCTTTGTGTTATGTATGAGAGAAAGATAACATAAGAGATTGAATGCTAGATTTTAAATTGATAAGATAAAACTGAAGATGGATAATTTCCCCAAACAAATAATACAACTTCTAACTTCCCCTAACTTTCGAATAAAAATGACAATCTTTTTTTCAGAGACTTTAATAACACTGTAACTGTATCATTTCATCTAAAATGTGTGCATTCTCTCAGATTATAAAGTGATAGAAAAGAAAACAACCAAGAGACAAAACATAGAGTAACCAAAAGAACAAAAGCCAGCAGAACTTACAGCACCTGCGCACATCTTTGTGTTAATAAGCCTGCTTCTAAAATGAATAGAAAATGAATACAAAATGAATGCATTGTACGAAAATTAAATAAACTTTACCTGATTAAAAGAGTCTCTTCCATTCCAAATTGTTTAAGAATTATATTAATACAACAATGCTGAATTTTCTGAAAATATTCTCCATTTACTAAAATGGAATATTCTTCTTCAATATTTATTTAATATCTTTTACAAAATGTTTGGAAGTAATGTTTTGCTTTCTGGACATTTTACTTGATAGTTGAATTTATTTAATCAGTATACGGCTAGATAGGGTTTCTATTTCTTCTTAGTTCTACTTAGGTGAATTATATTTTTATAAAAATGTCTATTTACTGTCATCCTATTTTGAGGTGTATAACTGTGTTATGATTTTATTGCCATTTAAATCTTTACTCCATCTGTAATTCTACAATTTTTGCTTTGCTTATTCTGTGTTTTGCTTCATTAATATCACTATAGATTTTTATACATTGATAGCTGTATAACAATCCTTTTTTTGGCTTTTTAAAGTCTGTTTACTCTTTTTATTTTATGCTATTGGCTTTACAATGTATTTTAATTATCTCTTGTATCCTATTTTCCGTGGTTATTCCCTTGGGTGGTTCTTAAAATAGATACTTTGTTAATATATTTTTAGCTTTTCTATAGTTCTAATATAAGAATTTAAGGTTGAATGTTCGACAGAGCAAAGTTGCACATGGAATCTCAAAAGTTACTTAATATTCTACCTTTTTACTTTAACATCTTTTTAAAAATTATCATTTTATTTTAAATTATTCAATAATTATTAAAATTATTTAATAATTATTGAAATTATTTCATACTTTTTAAAATTTAAAAGTATTGAACTTTAGTTATAGTTTTGATGTTGGCTTATTTTGTTCTGTTATAAGAAAAGTAGTTTTTATATTTGTTGAAATAATCTTACTTCATTTTAGTTTTTATGACATTTAATGTATATTCAAGAAAAACTGTGGGTTGAAACGTCTATATGGGTCTTCTCTGTACACTAATTGTACTCCTAATGCTTTTTCAATCTTTATTTTCAGGGAGGATGTACCTGGGGTTCACTGACATTTCAATAACTGAGACAGATTTTAAACTTTCCACGGCAATATTGGATTTGCTTATAGTAGCATTTGTCCTACAGACCAAGTCTCCTCTCCTAGAGGGTAAACATGGTTTTCAATGTCACTTTTTTTCGGCAAGCCATAGAATTACAGAAAGTTTCTTCTCTTTTGCTTCCCTCATCCTTCCTCACATGCTACTCCCAATGTCACATAATTAATCCATTGTCTCTGAAACAGCCTATGGACTGAATGTCCCTATTTCTACTTGAAATGCTGTGAAAATCATGAAAGTTGTAAGTTCAGTTTCCTGGCTGTTGGCAGTGCTATTGAGTTGGAATGTTCACTATCACTTTCTTTGTAACACAGGACAAATGTTTGTCTCTCATGAACTTCCATGTTCCTGACATGTAATCTCAAGTTCCCAGCAGTACTGAAACATGGTAGGTATTTTATATAATTCTCTGACAAGTGATTTATTTTTCTCCCTCAACCCCCTTTCAAATGTATCTACTTTGAATAAGAGCAGTCTCCATCAAATATTTTAAAGTTTATAAAATTGCACAAAAGTATACTTTAATAATCACAAACACAGAACCCTAAAATATGTTTTAGAATGCCAACCACTTTAAAATCATTTCGATTAACTGTCATATTAGCACTGAGAAATGAGCATTAATTTTTTTTCTTGACAAAAAATTACCTCAAATTTGTTAAGTGCCAAAGAGGAACTCTTTAGAGTTGACTTTACCATTATGATCTTTTAAGAGAAAGTCTTTTAAATCACATATCATGTCCTTTAAAAATAATTTTTTGGGTTTGATATATACCATTTTAATGCCTTTTCATCTTTTATATGTTATTAAAACTTCAAGAAATATGGGGAGATTTAAGTGCTACAATAAGAATTTTATGATCGGCTATACTAGTATTGGAAATTCTAATGTCTGATAAATCTTAGGCAAAAAAAAGCAAAGGGCTCTGAGTGTGGTCCAACACACTTGTATTCCCAGAACTCTGAGGTGCTGAGGTAGGTGGATTGCAAGTTTGAGTGAAGCCTGGGCATAAAGAAAATAAAAAAAACTCTGGGAATGTAGCACAGTACAAATATCCTGGATTCAATCCCCAACAGTGAAAAAATAAAAAGAAGAAAAGAAAATGAGAAAAACAGAAGAGGAAGAGGAGAGAAGTGAAGAGAAGAGGATAAAAAAGGAAAAGAAAGAGAAGAAAGATGAGAGATATGAAAGAAATTTAGGAAACTTAATTCTTAATATCCTGCCTGGGGTATTGGACTCTGGACCTCACACCACAAAATTATTCTTTGAATAGTGGTTTTCAGTGTCTGGGCCAATCAGGTTTAAAATTATGCAAAGAAGCAATGTATTTATCACTTCAGTGAAAGCATTATTTTACAGTCTAAGATTTTCCTAAGACATTTAAAAAGATTATTGAAAATCATCATTTTTTTTCATTTGGTTATCTTTTTCTATTTTAAAGAAAGTAGTAAATGAGAAATAAACAAAGAAATAGAACAGCAGCAGCATACCTGTATCACAAACATAAACAAACCAAAGCAAGAACATTCAAAGTGATACAGTATCAACACAAAATAATACGAATTAACAGTGGTTGTTGCATTACATATCACTATCCTCAACTACATTGCACCATTTCTTTTATTTTATATTTTCATTTCCACCTCATTCATTATTCTCTGTCTTCATTTTTTAGAACATATACTATCTAGGAACAAAGATGGGGATATTTCAGCAAAACATAGCTTTGTCTCAAATCATGAGTGCTCACTCAGAGAACATCAACCGCCTGTTCACTAAGGAGAGGCAGAGGGCACAGAGACTTTTTTCATTTATCCCACAAATACCAGTTAATAACTAACCTACTTTATGTTAAGTACAATGTAGAATAGTGAGAAAGAGAGAGAGAGAGAGAGACAGAGAGGGAGGGAGGGAGTGTAATTCCTACTTTGAGCACGCATACAGCACACATGAAGGGGGCATAATGACTAGTCAGATCTCAAGTTCACAGTTACCACAGGGGACTGAACTGTCTGTGGATCTCACTGTACTGACCCTTCTGTAAGTCATAGTTCAGGCTTACATCCAGGAACAAGTGCCCTCTGTATGGAATCCTTAACAGAAATCCACAAAGAAAAGCAGTATAGGACAAGGATGAACATAAGAAAAATTTAATAACAAGAAATCAGGAAAGTTTTGGGAAAATGGAAATATTCTGTATGGCTGAGATGTGACTGGAGAGAAACTGCAGTCCAGACAAATGTAGAAAATAATAGAAGGAACAATAACAACATAAAGGAGGCCATTAGCAAAGTCTCTTTTAAGAAAAAAGAACAATCCGATACTTACTGCTGCCTAACAGTATACACTATTGGAACTTTCTTTGAGTCTTCTGTTACCTGGTATCTCCCAAGAGTCCCCTATTAAAATGCAAATGAAGTGGGAAGGTGTATTAATCACAAACCCCTTTAAAGCTAAAAACTTGGTGGGTTTTAGAATAGCTGAGGAACATTGGTGGAAAATTGCCAAAGGAAAATTCATCCATTCTACAATTTTGCTGCAGGCCACCTCCACTTATAATTATCAAGCCCCCCTTCTTCTCCTTGGGAGGAATTGTATTAATGCTTCAGTGCCAAGACCTTAAGGCAGGGGCTTCCAGGCTGGCTGGAAGCAAACAGTAGAGAAAATGTCATAAGCTTATCCTCAATAGATTTATACAAATTTCTGCACACTCCGAGATGTGATTCCAAAGTTTTCTGTGAAAGCATCCAACTCTAGCCTTCTGAGATTCACCCATCACCAGTCTTTAATCCTTTCAAATGTCTAAAAATGATAATCATATCCCTCTTCCCTTGAGCTGTGAAGATTGCATTGTACTTGGTTCTTCATAAATCAATCCTTCCTGACACATAGGCGATGACGATGCAGCAGACAGACTTACAATTGCATTGTTAATTTAGGAGAAATTCAGTGTGTTTCCAAGTCACTTTAAAATAAGGAAAATCTATATGGATAGAAATAAATTTGTCACATTTAATTACAAACTCATTGGTTCTGAGTATCTATTTTAATCATTTATCATACCTCTTAACTTCAGAGATAATGATAGGAAATTCTGAATATAGGCTATCTATGTAATTATTTTAAACATCTCAATGTCAGGAATCATCCTTAGATTATAGCTTCAGTGGCTTTACCAGCAGTGTATATGTGGAATTTGGAACCTAAACATAAACATTATTGAACTTTTGTCTTTTGGTACCAGAAATTGAACTCATGACCTCATGCTTGCCAGGCAGGCGTTGTGCCTCTGTGCTATATCTCTAGCCTGTAAGCACTTTTTTATTTTATTTATTTATTCTTTTTTTTGCAGTACCAGGGATCGAACTCCCGACCTTGCACTTGCCAGGCAGACGCTTATGCCGCTGAGCTATATCCCCAGCTCCTATAAGCACTATTTTAAAACAAAGCTTAATAAGACTTAGGAAAGTGATGCGAAGAGCTGGAGAGATAAAACAATGGAAACGTGCTAAATATGTGGGCTTTTGAAGATGTGTTTACACAGTACCCACAAGGACACTATGGACAGCTTCATTTTCCTTGCATTTATCTTTTCTCTTTTTGTCTTTGTTTCCGTCCTCTAATTTATTTTATTTTTTTTTTGCTTCCACTTCTTTCTTTTCTTTTCTCTTCTCTCCTCTCCTCTCCTCTGTTCTCTTCTCTTCTCTTCTCTTCTCTTCTCTTCTCTTCTCTTCTCTTCTCTTCTCTTTTCTCTTTTCTCTTTTCTCTTTTCTCTTCTCTTATCTTCTCATTTCTTCCCTCCCTCCCTCCCTCCCTCCCTCCCTTCCTTCCTTCCTTCCTTCCTTCCTCCCTTCTCCATTCTTTCCTGTCACAAATTAGATCAATATATTCAGGGAAGCACAATTATGTAAGATAGTCATTTATGTAACATTTGGAACACCTAAGTGTAGAGTTTAGAAATTCATTTCATTTCTGTCAGATTTATACGCTCAAAATAATCAAAGATAACTTGGCTACAAAGAGCAGAATTTACACTGGCATTTAATTTACTTGAGAAATACATTGTGGTAGAGAAAAATCATTGTGATAGAGATCACTATGTCTCACTGTTCTTAACAAAATCTAACATTCTATTTCAAGAAAGTGAAATAATCTCAATATTCATGTCTACACATGTAAACAGTATGATTAATTAATTCATGTTATTTTGGTTCTCTCTATTCTCTCTTCCAGAACATTTTCTGCCATACTAGGTAGATGCCTTTGGCTGGTGAATTTGATGAAATGAATCCGATAATTGCCAAATTTTACTTTATTATGAGACTATGAAGACTCAGTCTAATTGGACCATATAATGAAATGTTTAAATATATCTATACATTTTGCACAAAATGTAACCCCAAGCCAGTCCTCCTCCTAGAACTTAGCCACCTGGGTATTTAAGGATGCATGACTACAGCTGATGCAGAAGTTCTTCCCCAGATGTTCAATTTGACCTGGGGCAGCTCAATCAAAGTTTGTGAGGTTTCCAACATTCCTAGTGGGAATTTCAGGAAAGGAGGCATATGGATTATTCTGGCAAGTGGAATATGCAGACAGAAACTTGTATGCCATGATTCTAGAACTTGAAATCTCCCCAAGAGTAAATCAAATAATATTACTTGCAACCAAATATTAATAAATAATGAAAAGAGCAGTGTTAGTGTTTTTGAGGAAGGAAGTCAATAATCCATAAAACAACAGGAGGGCAGGAAGCGAGGCTGCATGCTGACAGCCAGCACACAGACACAAATAGAAAACACAAAAAAACAAGAAATGGACTAAAGACACCTGCATAGCACTACATGGCAAAGCAGCACCTCAGCTTTCAACGAACATTGCTCAGGTCCTCCAGCGGTTGACTTTGACTCCTTGACTTTATGCCACTGTTTACACCATGTTCATGTCATAAGTAAGAAAAAAAGTAATATTAAAACATTTGAACTTTACTAAATGCAATATAATATAGTAAATCCCTGATTTAAGAACAAGTTTCATTCTGGTAGAATGTTTCAAAATTGGATTCATTTAGAAGTCCGAGAAAGTGAGTTTTATATACATTTGTCACAAAAATACAATGTAAAGCATAAAAGTACACACACACAAATACTGTAAATAAACTACTTTTCTTTTATAATTACCTTAACACGATGGTACAGTTCAGTACGACTAAAGAAGAATTAAGCTGAATGGGACTCGACGCGATATACACACACCGAGAAGTTTCACCTTCTCTATCACTTTACCACACTTTGTGAATATTATTGTCAACTTCAGGGCATAGCAGACTTCACATGTCCATGATATTGTTCTTATTCTTTAGAACTGTGCCCATAGTTGAAAGATTTCATGGTATTAGAGTGAGCAAAATCTACCATCTTTTCACTTCGGTCCAATCTCTCAGCTATGGTTATTGCTTTGCCTTTCCTAGCAGTCACCTCCACATCACCACTGCTGTTCCTCTTGCTTCCTGATGTCCTGGGCTCTGTTCCACTGTACACTACCACACTGCACCACAAGCACACAGCAGCACTATATCCATCAGACCTGTGAGCTACTTGCACAACCTGTTCTCCTCTAGGAATATTGGTGATATGAGGGCATTTTGGACCTGTGAAAGTTTGCACCTTGAGTGTTTATAAGTCAGAGATTTACTATTACATATCAAAAGCTTATTATATATTCATCAGTATCCTGGATACTGTGGAAAGAAGAGTTTTAGGCTCTCAAATTAAACATTTTTTGGCAATGATGAAAGCATTTGTATTTTCACAACCTTTTATTCATCTATTAAAAAGGAGATTCTGAAATTTCATATACATTGATGTCATTTATGAATAAAGAATATATGTAATATATAAATACACAGAATACGAATATATGCATCTATTATATATACATATCTTAATAGATAACATATACAGAACATATATATGCATTTATATTATATATATGTATCTTAACATGTAACCACTCCAGATGGCTAATCAACTGAAATTAAGCTTAAACTCTACCAAACTTTCTCTTAATAATAAAAATGATGAACACAGCACAGCCTATGTATTAAATACCATGTCCTGACATAGGCACTATAGGTACTGTGGGAAAAGTGCTCAATCCTGGCTGGAGAAGACTAAGAGTTTCTGAGGCATGAAGATCGACCTGGGCCTGGATACATCCTCTGTCACAATGAGCAGTTTACAGATAGGCTAAAAAAAAACCACACTTCTTAGACAAATCAGTAAGTATAGATTAGGTCTACCCTTTTTATCAAAAATAGTCATTTCCAGCACAGTGTATTTTCTTTGTCTCTGTTTAAAAAAGTGTGTTTCATTTTTTGAATATGGTTCTCTGTCTCTCTATTCTCTTCTTGCAGGTACTGAGAAGCCGGTGTCTTTGGTTTCCTTAGACCAAATTCCAGTACTTAGGCTCAAAATTATTTAATTAATGTGTTTAATCATACAAACATAAATCAGCTCATTCACAGGAATATTTATTAAACACTAATTATAGAAAGGAGAGAAAATTGCAATAAAAATACCACAAATAATTGACTTAAAAGCAGACACCAAAGATGATTTCAGTTTCATGTAATGGACCAAGGAGAACACTTCAGAATGTCAGTGGCTCTGCTGCAGGGCTCAAGCTGATGAGGATTCTAATGTGGTCAGTGTGGAGCCTCCCAGGCCACAGAGGGAAAAGGAAAAGAAGGTCATGTTCTCGTCACAGAGGGAAAAGGATAAGAAGGTCATGTTCTCATCACAGAGGGAAAAGGATAAGAAAATCAGAGACAGGAAAATAATCTTGAACGATTGATGTGAAAGTTATTCCTGTCATATCTGTACATACACTCTTGAGTTAGTTTCATGACATAAACAAACATAATTTAAATAAAGCATGGGAGCCAGCCTCAGACACAGACACTACATTCTCTTCACCTTTCTTACCTCAGAGGGAGAAAGAGGATTTATCGCTCACGAGCAATAAACAATCTCTAACACATCTCCTTGAGAATTAAGCCATGTGGAATGTAAAGAATAGGAAAAAAATAAATTCTGCAATTATATAGAGTATAAGAGGGCAAATAGCATTTAAATAGCTATGATAGTTTACAAAACAACAAAAATTCTCTCAGGGGTGTCTGGGAATCAAAGATGATACAGAAATTTACAGAAAGGAGAAAAGCTTCTGGTTGTGTGATTGAAAAGTTCTGGACCTTGATGAGAAGATAGATGAGTTCTGAAGGATGAACGGAGCTTCAGCTGGTGAAAGCAATTGTGAAAAATTTATCTTTTGCCCCAAGGACTCTGTTGCTCAATCATTCTTCTTCCCAAACATAAATTTCTATCTTTAGTGTCTTTTAGGCACTAAAATCTCAAATCCCATACACAGATACCAGAATATATATATGACGCTTTATTCACTTCAGCTTTCTGGTATCCCACATTTAAAGTTCTGTGGGAAAAACATTTTTTTTTGTTTGTTTGTTTTGTTTTTCTCCGGTACCGGGAACCGAACTCACGACTTTGCGCTTGCCAGGCAGGCGCTTTTGCTGCTGAGCTAAATCCCCAGCCCCGGGAAAAACATTTTTAATGGAATTGAATTAATTAAAAAGGACTCTTAGAATCCTAAAGTATTTTCATTAATATTATAGGAAAACATATTTGATTCTTGTGATCTGATTTTATCTATAGGGAATTATTGGATCAATGGCGCTGAATAAGTTGGCAAATAAACTGAGTCAAAACTACTTTTGTGGACTTTGAACCCATACAGATTAATCAAAATCAGAAAAATATCAGAAACCTGCAGTAGGAATTGCTACTCGTCATTATGGGCAAGCCAGGGGTAGTCCCATTACCTGACTTTGCTTCCAGAAAAAGCAGAGAATGTGTACTTACTACACATGTGTTCAGGAAAACATGAAATGGACTTCTTGTAGCACTGGATATCCACAACCTTGTGTGAACATGCATGTTGCCAACAGAGGTGGAAACGAGATACTAGTAGGCACTATCCCATTGTTCATCACAGGTTGTTTGTCATTTTCCTCACTACTTCTACCAACAACAGATTTCTTTTCCTAAAGAAAATTTGAGACTAACTTTTTTTTGATTTCCCATAGAAATTTTGACAATACATCCCCAAATAAATTCTGTAACCTGGCTTGACCTTCCGGGGACCTGGATGTTACCTAGGCCAGTTAGGTTTTCACCAGTGTTCTATGCTCATTTGCTTTGCCTTCAACCAAATCCTGTAGAAAATTGGTATTTCAAAGAATATTTTCTCAATTTTCACCGTGGTTTTAAATGACAAGTGGGTGAGACTCTACCACCTGGTTCCTTATCCTAAGGAATTTAAATTAATGAACAAGAAAGAATGAACTTTAGGAATTCATCTAATCTCCATTTGCATGCTTTTCCTAGAGAATTTTTAGGACTTGTTTCATTTCTCAAAGCAGAT
>NW_004955402.1:26774422-26837787 GCF_000276665.1 Chinchilla lanigera | reverse complement strand
CCTTCCCTCCCCTCTCCTCCTTCCCCTCCATCTCCTCTCCTTCCCCTCTCCCCTTCCTCTCCCCTCCCCTTCTCTTTCTTCCTGTCCTCTCCTCTCTTCTCCTCTCCTCTGCTCTCCTGTCTTCTCCTTTCATTTTATTATTTCATATGTGCAGTACATAATGTTACATTCCTCGTGGGAAGTCGGTACATGTACATAGCACATTTTAAATCCTTTTTTAATCCTCTTTCTCTTCCTTCCCTTTCCCTTCCACCCATTTCTTGATCCTTTTAATGTTTATTTTATTTTCCAGCTTTTTTTTTAGTGCATGATGCTTACATTCCTCGTGTAGAATCGGTACCTACACGTACCACATTCAATTCCTCTTTTCATTTATTATCTCTTCTCTCCCTACTTTACCCTCCATTTCTTGATTCATGTTATAGCTTATATATAAATGTACCCCCAAGGCCTCATGTGCTCATAGGTAGGGCTTTTTGGGGGTGGATGGATCGAGCTTGTGTGATGCTGGGTTTAAGGGTGTGGTGCTGAGATTAAGGACATGATGCTGGTATTGAGAGTGTGTGATTACTAAATTAGTTCACTGCAGGATTTACCACAGTTCTGGGTGTGGATAATGGGGAAGCCCACCTTGTGTGGGTGGCACCACCCAAAAACCAGGTAGCCTGGGAGGCATAAAATGGAAAGGCTTCTGCATCTGCTACTGCTGTTGCTTGCTGTTTTTGGTCCCTTCCATGCCACTGAGTTCTTCTTTCTTCTCTGGGATGCCCTTCTGCCATGCTACCCTGCCTTGAAGCAAGCCAACTATGGACTAAAATCTCTACCAGCTGTGAGCCACAAGAAACCTTTCCTTGTTTAACTTTGGTTGCTGGGTATTTTCTTTTTCAGGAAAGGGAAAAATAATGAAGACAGTTCCCTTCCCCTTTGAGAACAATTTATCTCACTATTTTCTATAATCAATCTTTTATTTTGTTCCTTACTTTCATTGTGGGTTAACCATATAAGATAAACCATATGACATGCCACTTTTGACTATGATAAGTTTTGTTAATAGTATTCCATTTCTTCAGGAACTTCTTGATTTTCATTTTGTGATGTTTATTTTATATTTGATGTTTTTGTTCCAAATAAAATTATATGACTTAATTTAATATGTGATGTAGCAAAATACATGTATGCTATCTACCATATTTGTTTTTCAACCTTTAACAAATAACAATATTTTCTATTAGTATGCATAAAATCAGTTTCATATTATATTAACTGGTATAATCAAAGCAAACTATTAATAGCAATTGGATTTTTGAGCAAGACAAGTAAGTCAGGAATTTAGCATCTTAAGTAGCATAGAACAGTGGTGAGGAACCTATGGCATTCATGCCACAGGGGGCACACACAGTTGCTCAGCAGCTGTGCATCAGATAACAGTGCACATAGGCTACATGGGCATGCTCGGAATGTAGTTGCGGAACCAGGAAATGACATCACAAGTCAAAACTCGCTATACACAACCCATCCAATTTTTCCTGAAACACTCAGTCTCTAAAAGGTTTGCCATCAGTAAAATAGAAATAATCAAACTCTAGTACATAAGGCAAAGGTCATTCTCATTCTCTGTCTCTGTCTCTGTCTCTGTCTCTCTCTCTCTCTTTCTCTGTCTGTCTCTCTGTCTCTCTTGTTCCGGAGATGAAATGGTGAAATTCAGGCTCTCCTATATGCTAGGTAAGTGCTCTACCTCTGAGCTATGACCTCAGACCTGTACTGTCATCTTTAATACAAGTTTTGTACGTACATATGGTGGTTTTTAATTCTCATTATGTATGGCCAGCTGGTACAAAAAAGGAATGAAGAAACCACAGAACAAATTGCTTTCTGGGAAAATCCTGGCGTTGGTGCACATCACTATATGACCATATTGGCCAGAATGTGGTCACGTGACCATAATTAGCAGCAGTAAGAGGGTGGGGGATATTCTAGTTGGAAAACCATGTGCCTGGCTATAACTCTATTACTATAAATTAAGTAGAGAATGGATATTACACTATCATCAGCCATCTGCCATACATTTTTTAGTGCTTGGAAATATTTAACATCCAGATTTTAACCATGACCATTAGGGTCCTTCAGTTGCAAATACAAACAAATTGAGCTCATCATGGATTAAATGTTTCACGATCCACCATTTCCCTGAGCTGAGGTCACAGACTTCTGGCAGAAAACCACACTGCTTGGGGTTGAGCCCTGTAACTGCTTCATTCTCCTTGGATGGATTTACATGGCAACACAAATATGTTTGCAAGCCTCCATTATATTTTCTATATGTCTCATCTGAATATACTTATTTGAAAGTTTGTTTTAAAAATATAGTTGCTCACATTTTCATCAAAAATTCCAGCCATTTACATTAATGTTTATATTTCCTTTATACTTGAACATCTTTGACTTTCAAACCCCTGATGGGGTGCTCTTCATGTAGTCTTTCCTCTCTGCTGAAGGGTCAATATGCAATAATCTGCATACCTATTTAAGGCCCCATTTTACTTGAGATTTTTGATATAAAACAGATTAAATAAGGTAACTCTGATTTGCATGTTATATATTAGAACTTGGTCTATCATTGTAAAAAGAATCTTCAATTTTCCTATTCAACTGATTAACATATAGAATTTTTTAAAAAGCATACTATGATCACTGAGAAAAATACCATAAAACCTTTTACAAATCTTATTTTACTTGCTAGGCTTTACGGGAAATTAGAATGAAAATAGTATGCCTTACACTGACATTTGTGAAATATATTCTTTAGCTAGAAAAACAACATCCTCTTCTATTAAACAATTAGCATGAAAGTGTAGACCTAACTGCTATAATCGAATCAAACACATTATTAATCTTAAGTGGGCTTTTGAGCAAGACAAGGAAGTTAGGGATTCAGCATCTTTAATAGCATAGAGCATTGGTGAGGAACCTATTGCATGAACGCTGGAGGGGGCACACAGAGTTGCCCTGGCATCGCCCCAGTAGTCATGTGTCAGATAGCAGTGTATGTGACTGAGGGGCAAATATTCCTGATTCTTCGCCTGACACCCAGTACTCAGCAGTCATACAACAACTGCTTCCCACCATGAATTAGATCCGTAAAATGGTTGACCCTAAGTGAAGATAAAAGAAAGGGAGTGGCATTCAGTTTCTACTTCAGATATTAAAAACATGGACAGTGAGCACTAAATGAGAGATCAGAAAGACTACATCTTAGGTCAAATGAACTGATTCAGATAAACTTTTCAAAACTGCTTGGTTTCTACCCATGTACTTGGAGCAGTTCTCTTCTCTGTGAGGGAGTTTTTGGTCTATCTTTTGGTCTATATTAAGAAGTACAGATTGTTTCCACAGCTTGGCTATTTTGAATAATGCTATAATTAACATGGGAACCCTCACTGAGATCCTGACTCTGATTCCTTTGTACATTCAGTATACCTAGAAGTAGGATTGTTGTAAACCATGGCTTGCACGCATATATATGTTTCTCTCTCCCAGCCTCTCTCATAGAATAAGAGAAAAAAAGATGGTTCCTCAGGCCTTGAGGGAGGTAGCAATGAGGATATGAGATCAGTGGGTACAAAGCTTTAGTTATGCAAGATAAACAAGTTCTGAAGACTTACTACCTGGCATATTTCATATAGTTAAAAATGGTGACTACAGTAAATAATACTATATTGCAGGCTTTAAACTAAGAAGATAGATACTACACTCACTGTTTTTAACCACATGCACAAGTAATAAAATAGCAACAATAAATGGGGAGAAGTAAAAACTGTAAAAATTATAAATAAGCATGGCGTCAATGGTGGTAATAGCTCCATAGATACCTACCAAACTCATAAAGCTGTGTACAGTCAATGTGTATGCCAATCACGCTTCAATAAAGAAAAGGAGTTGGAGGAGGGGCAAAGTCATCCCTTATCAAAAAGCACACTAGCTTATATTAAGATATGTGTGTCCACTTGTGCATTCTAAAATTCCCTTATGGTAGACGATTTCCCTAAGGTACCTAGAAAGAAGGTGCTAAATTTGAGGGTAAAAGAGTTTGATATGATTGGCCTCTAGGTGCAGTGTTAGTAGAACACATTAACTTTTTCCATTGCCTTGTCCTTCACAACTGCATCACTATGCTGAAAAATGTGATTTTCATAGAAATGTTCAATTTTACAACTTAGAGACTTTATAAAGGGGAAAAATATAACTTTGGCACTTAAACTGCGCCTTAAATTGTTCACTTTAGAAAGTTAAAATTGCCCCTGAATATAATGACACTTGACCAACATATGGTGGAATAATTTTTAACCCTTTCATCTTTAGTTAGCTCAGCTCTGCTTTGATTTTCAGTTGCATATGCTACATCCAAAAAAAAATGAAAAAGAGCCCTGCAAACGTCTAGCTTTTCTACTTTTCCCTGAACAATTCTAATTTCCTGGACACTCAGAGATGTTCAGAATTTAATTTTTGTATTCATTTATCTGCTAGAAGACTAATAAGATTTTAACAATGAATTATATATATCTGGATTACAAAGAAGATGAATTTCTTTTTAAATTTTAAATTGATGTGCGATAATTGTCCATGGTTATGCGGCCCGGTGTGGTATTTTGATATATGTACACTGATTAAATCAGGGTGGTTAGCATATCCATCGCAACTGTTTAATTCAGAAAAAGAACACAGGTATTCTTCTGTCAAGGCAGCACGCTTTTAAACAGTACCCTGCAGTGCCTCCCAGCCAGCGCATTCGCACACCCACACACATACACCAGTGCGTCTTTGCTTCCTTTTCATTTTTAGTCTGCTAGTTTACCAGCCCCTTGTGAAAGAGCTTCCCTTCCTGTGGTTTGAGGATAAAGCGGTGAGGCTTCAGTCATACATATTTAAAAGTTGAGTTGCAAGAGACTTCACATCAGAAGATAAGGCTGAATATTTATTTATCTTTTTTTTAATCATTGAGTGGTTTCTGAAGTTCTCTTTGACAACTTATCTATCATGGCTTCTCTGTTGAATATTCTAGCACTTCTAACACAGTCTCTTTTTAATCTTCCGATATAAACAAAAGTTTAGCCTTTTTTTCAAATCTCTTTCACTGTCTGGCAGAAATTTGAGACTGAATGCCGATTTATTTTTGAAAAGCACCTATCTAAAGTAATGCAAAATACCTGCAATAATAAAAATGCACTTAGCATGATGGATTTTCTGCTTTACACTATCTTTCTGACTTTTTCTTTCAATCCAGATCAATTCAGAAAATATTTAATAGTCAATATAGATAACTCCACTCTTTGGCACTATGAGAAAAACAAAGAAGAATAGAACTCGCAGTTTGTTTTCAGGCAGAATTTTTTATTTCTGAGGACACATTAATCACACTTGACTTATTAGACTTACCTTATTGGTATTATAAAGTACTAAATAATTTTATATTTTAAAATCATCCTGGGCGAACAAGAGACTATCAACTATCATACCATCTTCACTCAAATTAATAAGCGCTTATTCAGTGTTGATCACTGCTATTATTTTGTACAAGTAAAAATGAGAAGAAAACATAGATTCAATCTGTCCCTGCCTTAAGTAGTTTGCAATTTGATAGTTAGAAAAATATGTGATACTTTAAGAAGGAATTATTTAAAGCTTAAAGAATATTTTACTGATGTCTCCAAACATTCCGTTACTAAAATCAACTGGTACAACAACCAGGGGATTCAAAATAGATTTCTGAATTGTCTTCTGTTAACATTTCTGTGATTTTAACATTAAATGAAGATCTTGGTTCAGTCACTTCACTGAGACTGCAGAACACATTGCATCTGAACTCATAGTTCAATGACCTGAAAGACTGTATTTTCTAAATGAAGATATAGGTTAAATTATACCAAGTTCTTTAACTCCATTCTCATTGTTACAGATGAAGAAAAAAATACTTCCAGCTGATTAATCGGTGTTTTCCAAATGTAGCTGTGAATCAAGATGGCTTTTTTAGACATTTCTTACTTTTCTCTACAGAACCACACAGTATGGGAAGATAGTTTGAGTACTGCACTTTTCAAAGCTTCCTGGAATGTCCTGTGCATAATCAGGCTGAGAACCTCTGATGTGGCTTTGCCCATGTTAATTACAATGAGCTGTACATTGAGCTAAAACCTTTTTCTCACATAGAGAAGTAGTATATTAGGGTGATTGGAACCCATGGAGTGAAATATGAATTTGAATCATTACTCAGTTGTTTAATCTCTGCTAAATGTGGTAGTCATTTGTCCTTCTTTCTCTGGGAGTAGAACGGAGTTGACCTAGTACCCCATCATTGGATTAGGCTAAATGAAAACCTTGTAGAGGAAGGAGCAAGTAAAAGGGTGAAGTATTTCTTTCTGAAATGTTTGTGTGCCAGAGGGTTGCTATTGAGAGCAGATTATCGTTTTAATGATAATATATGGTGTGGGTTTAAATTAAAAAGTGTATTACACTAAAAGCAGCACCTTCCCTTGCATAAAATACACCAACCTATCCTTCTTTCTACGCTGTGAAGCAGTTCTGAAAATTCTCTTTCATAAGTTGCTTTACTTGAGTTGTCATAACTAATTCAATGTCCTGAATCAATTCAAAACATTTAACATTTGGTCATTTTGACTTTGGGAACAAGCCAGAAGTTGCACAGTGCCAGATCTGGTGAATTAAGAGTACAAGGACAACTGTAATGTTTTTATAAGACTGTCTTTTCAATGGATTCCACTGGCAGCAGCATGCACTATGCTTTTGATCATATCTTGTAACGGTATGAAGGAAGACTTTCAGATCTGTTTCTGAAAGTGGCAAGAAGGATGAGATAATCATTTCCATGTATGTCTTTGTTTTAGCTACTGTCTCATTGCTGAGATACAAAACCACACACTCCCAATTTAAGAGAAGAAAGGTTTATTTTAGGCCACAGTTCACAGAAGTTTCAGTCCATAGTCAGCAGGTTCCAAAGCAAGGTGGTATAGCAGAGGAGAAACAGTTTATGTGTGGCAGGCAAGTAGCCATCCTGCCTTTTCCTTTTATCCCATCCAGGCTATAAGCCTCTTGGCTGGTGCCACCCATACCTATGGTAGGGCTTTTGTCTTCTATTAAATCCCTGCAGCCACACTGAGAACTATGTTAATTTCAATAAATGGTCTAATTTAATACCACACAACCTTAATCTCAGTACCACACACCCTAGATCCAGCCACCTCTGAAAAGCCCCATCTATGAGTGCATGAGGCTTTTGGGGGGGTTGTCTAGGTACAAGCTCCGTAATAGCCTTGAACTGAACGTGTTTGAGTGAAGAGGAGTATTTTAAGCAAAATTAATGGCAATGTGTCATGTAATGTAATATTTTAAAAACTTTAAACATTCACTGTAGTTTGTGATTACATCTCATATTTTACCTAGCAAAATAATAAACTTTCTGTCATGTAAAAAGGACATTTTGAAAGCAGAGAGGTAAAACAGACCATGTAAGCAAGGAAGCAGGTCTATGAACTGTTGATAAAATACATAGTTCGAAGGTTCATAGATCCTTGAGGATCTTATGTCCCCCAAACAGGACCTCCTCAGAGCAAGCAAGTGGGGAAATGAATAAGAGAAGCATCTGGACATGGTGAATGGAGCACAGTCTAAGCGGGTGCTGAGCTCTGAGAACTTGCAAATAATCATAAAAATGGATTACTTACAACAAAGACTGTAAAATTGAAGGATTTAAAAATTATCTTTGTTATCTGCTCAGCTCACTGTAAATCATTTCTCAGCATCATCTATAGGGCTTTCTCCTCACGTGCAATATACAGAACAAAGACCTGGGAGACATTCTGACTTTAAAAGAATGTTTTAACTTTGTTACTTTTGGCTGTTGATAGTGATTTTTGTTTTTGTTTTGTTTCATTTGTCTTTCCAGAGAATTTTTCTTGCATAGCATTCTGTTTTTCTTCTTTTATTTTAAAGAGAATAAAAAATAAAAAAAATTAAAAATGGTACAGAATTTCAAAACAAGATGACAGGAAATCAATAATGGTTGTTACATTGCATATTGTTATCTTCAAAGTAGTTGCACAGATTACCAGATACAAGCATGCAAAATTGATCAACCAGAATGAAGCATTTACTGTTCCTCTCAATAAACCAATAGAAATTAGTAGTACAGTTATTGTAGCTATCTTGCATATATATTTTCCCTTCCTTCTTTCTTTTCTCCTTTCCTTCATCCCAGTTTTTCATTTGTTTTGAGTAGTTTCTCTCCTTTTCAAAATATCTATTGTACCTTTCATATTTTACTTACGTTTTCAAGTTCTTACACTAGGGAGACAATACTATGTTTACACATGTGAGTGTGATTTTATTTCATGGTCTCTAGTTGCATCCATTTACCTATAAAAACCTGGAGCTTATCCTTCTTTATAGCTGAGTGATACTCCATCATATAAAAATATCACATCTTTTTTATTCATCTCTCAGTTGGTGGGCATTTGGTTGTTTCCAAGAATTAGGAGATAGCTACAGCATATGGACCTTTATGCTATTACAGGTACCATGACATGTATCAGGAGATTTATACTTTAGGCAAACATAATATGAAGTAATATAACAAAATTATTAAAACAAAATAACTATTTCAAGAGTCAACAGTAGAATTCTGAAAGTGGAAGAGAATGTCCTCCTTATGATCTCTGAGGTATTTTTGAGTGTATCTTATGTAAAATTCTCAAGAATCTATAAGCCCGTCAGCTAGCTATTCTGTCACCAACTTATATATCAAGCAACCACCACAACATAAAATTTCAGTGAAAAGTTAGAAATTTGCCCAAATAATAAGTGCATACTGCATTAATAAATGATAAAATCTACACCAAGCTTGTGACAGGTAGATTCTAGAGTTTGTTTACTATTTTGACTCCATCTTTGGAATTCCTTATACTGTTTTGCACCAGCTAGCAGATCAAGAAACAGGTGAAATTTAATGAGAGGAAGATTTTAAACATAAAGCCATCTGACAGTAGAACAGGTTGCCTCAGAAGTAGTTTCTCCTACCACACTGAAAGGATTCAAAGCAAAGACAAATGACAAGCACCCCAGAATTTTGCAGAAGGGACTTCTTCACTCTCTTAACTTGGATTAGATAACAGGTGATGTCCATTCTAAAACCCCAGTTGTATTCTTCCAGGATCCTAAATGTTCTATCATATGGTACAGAATAAAAATGAAATAAACTAAAAGAAACAATTAACCAATAGATACTGATTATGCATTTACAATGATCAAGACAATGGGATCCTCGTCTCATACCATGAAGACAGCTACTATTTCTGCTCACTCCCAGATCCCAGAATGTGTGTGAGGTTTGAAGTTAGGAAAGAAGTACCCAAGGAAAAAAAAATTGTCACAAAAAGGACAAGAAAAAAAAAGAAAGCAAATGTTAACTTCTCACAATTTTCTCAAGTCTGGCTCTTCTGTGGGCATCTTCTTAAAGTTCTGCTTTGACCTCTCCCCCTCCCTTGGGTGTCAGAAGATGGGGGAAGAGTCCTGCTGATTGACTTATGAAACACATTACCAGAAGCTCTCTATTTTGACAGTTAAGGCCACAGAAGCAATTTGTACTTTACTTAGAAGTTTATTGCATTTTGATAATTGCTTTTCCCCTTGAACTGTAGAGTTTTAAAATATAATTTTTGACTGACTATAAAAGAGGAAAAAATCTATATAACTTTAAGAGCATTTTCAAAGCTTTTAAAGTCTCCACTAAACTAAAAGTTACCTCCACATCTCAAAGTTACCTTGTTGAGTTGTTTCATGTTATTTATTATTATTTTTTAACCCTCTCACATTCAAAGCATGCAAAGAAAATGAAGTAACAGCAGTAATGTTTGTTGTCGTTGTTTTTTTAACCCAGTGTTCTGTCCAGGAATAATATTTCTGAAGAGTACAATGAAATATACAGAACATCAGATAGTTCATCAACGAATTTGACAGAGGTTGGTTTGCACACAAATAAACTGAATCTGAGGTACTCAGATTCATAGAATTCAGTAGTTGCTCAAATAATGCCAGTGAAATAAACTCGATGCATAAATGTTTCTGTGTATGTACATTTTTCAAGAGAGAACATTCAAATAGTTGTTAGTTAAAGGTGTATGCTGTTTTATAAACACTATGAAAAAATAATTTATATAGATGAGCCCCTTATGAATTACAAATCACTTTACAGAACTTTCCATTTGTGCTTTCTTATATAGGAAACATTTGCCTTGTGTAGATCCAGGTAGATAACCAGAATATGATGGTTTAAAACACTGTATTTGTTCTAATATGTTTCTTACATTTGCTTTTGAAATTTTTCACTTATGTTTAGCCATGTCTATATAGACTTAGGGATACTTAATCAGCTAAGTCTTTTTGTTTGTTTCAACACAGCAAATCTACACAGGTGTTGGTTAGCAAAATATCAGAAACTCAAAGGAACAATCATCTCTTTAACCAGAACAATTTGTTACCAGCCAACCACTCCATGAGATTTTAGTTTGAGTACAAAAACCTGTTATATTATTACTTTTATTTTCTGCAACAGGTCCAGAAGCTAGACATGTTGAATGACTGGAGGACTTTTCACTAGTTGATAGAGATAAACAGAGTAGAAACCAGAATTGGTAATTTGTGATTGTTTTAAAATCAAACAACTATATTGAACTAAAAACTTGCATACCACATAATCCACAAATTTAAAATACAGGATTGATAGATTCCAACACACTAACAGAACTGTACAACCCTACCACAAACTTAGTTAATTTTTGTTCTCCCAAAGCCAAACACTCTACACAGTATCCATCACCTCCTAATCCCTCTGCACCAAATCTGGGCAGCCACTGAGCCACTCTCCATTCCCATAGATTTGCCCCTTCTGGGAAATCTTTTCTTTTCTTCAAAATAGACTATGCTTGTGAAGATCACAAAAATCCCAATATGTCCAGTGAAATGTCAGTCCTGAAAAATGAGCTCTGACATTACATTAAAGTGAAACCAAAGGTGGACAATAGAAGGACAGTGTGATAGTTAACTAATTGTGTCAACCTGAGCAAGATGTGCCTGATGACACTGGATCAGCATAGCTCTGGGTGTGGCTGAAGGGATTTGCTGAAGATAGAAGACCCACAGTGGGTATGAGTGAGTAACAGCAACCAATAGGCTTGCTGACTGTATGGAATAAAAGGGATAGGAAAAAGAAGGTTTGCTTCTGCTTCTTTGGAGGAGCTCCAGTCTTCACCTTCATGTTGGTTGTCATCTCCCTCTGGTGCAGACCCTTTGGCCTGACAACAAAGAACACTGCAGTGAGCTCCAGACCTTCTACTGCATTCTTCAGATCTTCATCACACAGTCAGCCCTCCTTCACTTTTGTACACCTGACTCTGTGGTTGGCCACTATAAGCCAATCTTCTACATTCTTATATATTTGTATGTCTTGCATTAAATCTATTTCTTTAGTAGACTGATACACATAGAGTATGAATTAGAGTTTAATTACTCTTTTTCTTTGCTCTCTCTCCTATTTTGTACTAAGACTTGAGGGGTAAATTAAAAGTCACTGGTGAATCAAATTATCTTCAACCAGAGTTATCCATTCTTCACCTCCGTCAGCAATCATTCAAGGCTCACTGTGGTGCTGTGAAGTTACACAGAGAGAGACACATAAGAGAGATATTTCCACAAATCATCTGTATTCAGATGAAATAATATTATTTCAGGAATGGGACATTTCATAGAGAGCTTTCCTGTAGAAATGTATTTTCTCACTTGGGAGGGTGAGACAAGAGGATCACTGCAAGTTTGAAATTTGAGCTACATAGAATTCAAGGACAGGCTGGCCTACATAGCAAGATCTGTCTCAAAAGACAAAGGAAAGAAAGAAAGAAAGAAAGAAAGAAAGAAAGAAAGAAAGAAAGAAAGAAAGAAAGAAAGAAAGAAAGAAAGGTATTATCTTTTTTAGTGCCATTATCTTTCAGCTATTATCCCAACTATGCAATAAATTCATGGATGATGGATCCACATGCTTGACAAATATGAGGTTGGTAGCAATAACTCTCATGTGTCTAATGCTCTGTACTTTCCAAATGTTTTCATTTAAAACAGTGTTTAATAAAACACCTCAGTGAGGTTGGCAAGACAGATTTGTAGTGCTTTGTCAAGAGAATCTGTTAAATGACAACATTATTTTGTAACATGGAAAGCTTTGTAAATAACATTTATCTGTATACCTAAGTGTCTGAAAAGTGTAATGATAATCCAGTTCAACACAACAAAAAAAAGTGTAATGCTAATCCAGTTCAAAATGTCATAAAAGAAACTCTTCAGTTGAAACATGTACCTGCCTACACACATCCCTGCAGTGTGTTCAGTCTTTAATCTAAAAATGAGACAAAGGCAGTGATAGAAGCATATACTGTTACTCAGATAGTCAGTGCCAAATGAGGAATAGATTGCTTGAAGCTAAGATTACAAGAGGGCACCACACTTCTTTGTGTTGTACCTGCTACCATCTCTGTCAGAGGCAGAAATCTTTGCTAGATGAGTTGTGAGTCCAATCACTGTGGCAATGCTTGTCACTTTTGATAAGAAGCCATATTCTAGTGGCATAAAATGCCTTCTTTTCTGTTGTGTTTTATGGAAATCTTTTCCCTCTTCATATCACAAGGTTGTTCAATATAGTAGTGGGAAGCACTTTGAACTCCTAGGAAGATAAGTGCTATTTAATTGCAAAGTGTTATTAGTCCTATGACTATCATTATGTGCGCCAGCACAACTTTACAGTTAATGCCTCTCAATATTACTGCTGTTGACATCCTTCACCTTTTTTTTCAACTGGTTCAGTGACAGAATTGAACATCTCAGGGGACTGGTTATTGAAAATTGGATTCAGAGTCTCTTGCTTCTAGATCTTTAATATCCAACACACGGCTGCATTACTCCATGTTGAATGGGACTTTAGTAGCACTAATACTATCCTCACACAGGAGTCACAAACCAGCAGCATTACCCACCAGGTTTACTTGATGAAAAAAGACAAAAATTAGCAAAGAAATATAATTCTGAGCCCAGACTTAATGATTTCAAGATTTCTACCTACAAAAATAATTTGTTTCACTACTTACATTCCATTTCTTTTCATTCTTAATAATAGAAACATTTGTAGTTACATTATTTCATCTGTACTTTCTCTAAGACAATCTCATGTGATACATTCTTTTAGGTTCGTATTTCCCTCCCTATCTGTGGCCATAAGTAATTTTAAAAGCATGTCTCCTGATTGAGACATACATGTTTATTTCTGTTTCTCATATGTAAATGAGAAATGTAGTATATAAAGTACATTAAGTATTTTTCCAGCTTTAACTGTCTAAAACCCAAGTTCTTAGCCACCTTAAGAAATCTGCGGTGCTTCTGCTATTAATCTTACTTTATAATGTCAGTAATTGTTCTCTAAATTGTCTGATTTCCTATTTTCTACTTCGTACAATTATTGGCTATTTATATGGCTTAAAGTAATATTTCTAAGGCTGAAGAACCTTGTGTTTTGATGCAAGGAAGATACAACATTTAAGGAAGAAGGAAATATGTGTGCAACTAAATATTATGAACAAAAAATTGAATAGATCTCAGCACCCAAAACAAAGTCATATATGAGAATTACTTATGATCCTTGATACTTCTATTTCTTTCCTCCCTGAAAACATGTGCAAAACTAGAAATATAAAAAATCCTGGCACAAAATAAAGCAGTATACAATTCTAATCAGTATGATTGTTACGACATATAAATTGTGCGCTACAAGAAAGCTGTACTTCAGAGAATCAGAAAGAAGACACCAACGTGTTTTAAGTGATGATAGCAAGGCATAAAAGGAACAGTGTGCTCTGACTTTGACCCTAACTGGTGTGCTGGGCTTGGATGATCAGAACAAGGACACTGATCTTTGTCTTAAATTGATTTCCTTCAGAAGTGTACCCTGAGACAAGGGGTCGAGTGTGTAGTCATTTGGGAAGTGCCAGGGTAGAAAGTGATGCTCAAGAAAAAGAAGCTAGAAAATTCAGAAGATGATCAGGACTTCATTCTGCTGGTTAACTTAGGAAAGTATGCTGTAAAATTACCCCATTCAAAAGTCAGTGGAGGTAGTGTAGGTTGTTTTTCCACCAAAGAAAGTAGGTGGTGAGTGCTAATTCCTTGGTTTTTCTTGCCAAATGAAATGGCCTTCCTCAGTTCCAGAAAGAAATCTTCAGACCCTGAGAGAGTCATTTTGGTCTGTGGGCCCTAGAGAATTGGTGAGTCCTGAAAGATATATTGAAGGTTTTTATAACTTGCCCTAAGATTTTTTAAAGAAAAGAAGTAAAAAAAAAAGAACAAACAAGAAAAGAAGCATGCAAACAGACAAAAACAAAACAAAGCGACAACAAAAACAAGAAAAACAGTCAACCAAATGAAAGATGAGGAAACCTTAAGAAAAAGTACACTGAGAAACTTCCAGATGAAGGTCAGTATATAAGATGGTTCATCTGTACGTCAGTCTTTGAATTCATGGAGTCAAGGTGCATGACTGTGCTCTGTGGAGGGCTATCTGAGGTGGGTGTAAGTTCCCACTCTTGAACAAATTTTTAAAATATTATTTCATGTTTTGTGCAATGCTAGGTTATATCAGTCTCTGTTATATGGGAAGATTGGAGCTCAAGGAAAAAAGAAAAAAACTTTACCTTGACTAGGATAAACTGAGAAAATGTTTTGAAGCAAACAATACATTGAATTGGTTTTGAGAACTGTTTTTTGTATTTTTTTGTGGGTTTTTTTTTGTTTGTTTGTTTTCTGGTACTGGGAATTGAACTCATGACATTGAGCTTGCCAGTCAGGTGCTGTGCCACTGAGCTAAATCCCCAACACTTGGTTTTGAGATTTGTTGAAGGGTTAGCTCTACACGCATAAATATAATAATATAATAAATACTAATTCCCTTGTGAAAAAATAAAATACTATAATTACACAAGGAAAATATAACATTTAAGTAGATTAAGCCATTTTAATTAAAAAGGTTAGAAAAATACTACTTTACAGAAAAGATACTAGAAACCATGATCTTATATGTATAGGAACTTCAAGAATAAATAACTCCATTTCATGCATGCATTTTTCCTACTGTGCTAAAAAATGGGATTAGGGATAGCATAAAAAATACTTTGGAAATATTTCACTTATAAATTTAGACATGAATTGCTAAAAATAATGTTCACTAACACAGCTCTACATAATACTTAATAATGACATATTATGATAAAAAATAAAATAGGAGATATCCTGAAATGTAAAAGATTGCAGAGGAGGATAGAATAGAAAAAAAAATGATACCAGTAAATACACAAAAAGCATATGATTGCTCTAGGTATTGTGACTCACATATAATCCCAGCTCTCAGTAGGCTGACACAGGAGGATCGCTGTGAGTTTGAGGCCAGCCTGGGCTACAAAGTGAATTCAAGGCCATCCTGAATTCCATAGTGAAACCCTGTCTCAAAAATACAAAAAAAAGCATATGGTAAATCCTAACATAATTTATGATGAGTAAAAGAAATAAGAGAGTATTTTAATCCCAATAAAATACTTCTAAAATAATTCTCAAATATATTTGGTGGAAGTATTTTGAAGTAATTATTTAAAAACAATAATCAGAGGACATCTGATACCACCACCAATATTTAACAGGGATCTTGAAAAACATAACATGACCTGCAAAGGAAATTTCAAAACTTACACAAAAAAAATTGCGACTAAAACCATATTGTGGAGGAAATTTGCAAATAGATCAGGATAAGTAAGGAATATAGAAAACATGTATTGTTAATTAACATATAGTTTAGACATTACTAAAAATCAGTACAAAAAGGATGAGCTTTTTAAAAAAGGCTTTAAAAATTGATTTACTCTGTAGAGAAAATAGCTTTATTTTCCATTGCATAAAGAAACCTTGATGAATGCAAGATCTAAACGTCAAGGGTAAAATTATTAATGGTTAAATCAAGTGGAGAATGTCTTCATAACCATGAAAGGGAGAAGAATTTCACATATAAATTACAAAGAACACCAATCATGATTGAAAGTAATGACAACTTTGTTTGAAAGAGAAATGTTTTTCTTACTTAAAGTGACCAGAGGTAATGAGGAAGATAAAACTTACTACATTTATCCAAAGTGTTGGTTAGTTCATAATAACTCCTACTCAAATAAATGGCTGTAGGATTCTTTCCCTTGTCCTCTTAAATGAAAAGGGGGGAGATTTGCCAATAAGGATTGATAAAATTGGTTGAGGACTTTTTATTTAGTTCTACATTTTATTCCCGGCATGTTATTCTGTCTCAAACAAGCAAGAGATGTTGTTCTGGCTCTCCTCTTTACTAAATGAAACTTGAGAAATTCACTTTATTTTCTCAGCTGAAAAGCATTTGCCACAATCATATGTAATTCTGAGCATAATAAATATTTTGCCATTATAATACACTGTGGATATTCACAGGTAAGATAATACAGTGTTGAGATACATTGTTGGCTAGTAGGTTTTCCCCCTACTTCCCAATATTCCTTTTCTCTATTTCTCCTCCTTTTTTCCTTAATTGATGCAGGTCACCATGCCAAGATACTGAGATAGAGACCTGTTTCTCAAGAAGCTGAAATATAAAATTTGGAATACCAAATAATATTTAGGTAATTATAACAACAAATAGTAAATAACTATTGTCTTAGTTACCTTTTCTCTTTGTTGAGACAAAATATCTGACACCCAAAATGAAAGGAGGAAGTTTTTATTTCAGCTCACAGTTCTTAGAGGTTTCAGTCCATATCTGCTGGCTCCGAGGCAGGATGGCCTGGCAGAGGGACATCAAAGCAGAGAAATAATTCATGATTAGTAGGAAAAAGAAGGCACCAAACTGCAAGGGACTCTCAGCTTCTTCCTGCCCTGTTATGTTCTATCCAGGCTACCACCTCCCACCCTAAGGGCAGGTAGCACTCACAACCAGAGCTGTGCCAAGCAATCAGTGGATTGATTTAGTTACCACACATCCTTAATCCTGCCATCACACATGCTGATCCAGCCATCTCTGAAAAAGCCCTTCTATTGCTGCATGAGATTTTGGAAGAACATCTAGACATGAGCCATCACAATACTACTGTGACCAAACTAATGTTAAACAGATATTTGTAGGAAATATGAATTTCACTGTTTATAAACTTCAAGTTCACAAAAGTAGAAATAACTTTCTGATGCTACAATTCTATGGATGACAAAAAAACTTGCCAATTCAAATAAACTGGGTCATTTTTATCTGATTGCAGTTTCTTTCTTTTCTTTCTTTTTTTTTTTTTTTTGAGTTAAAATCTCATGAACTTCATCTTGGCTCCTTCAAATTGTACCCCGTATTTTCTGCTTCAAGATACTGGTTGGAAAGGAATGATCACAATAATATGATCTTTGCAATTTTGCCTTCTGAGACTCCAGGCTAGCAATGGCAATGAGCACAGTGAAAAATATAATATTAACTGATGTTTACTGAATATTTCTTATGTTCATTTTCAGTCCGTATTATAAATAATTTATGTATACCAATCTTTTCTTTTTCATACCAATGCAGTGAGGCAGATACTATAGTCTCATTTGTCCTTACTGAGGAATCCAAGTTGGCCATCAGCATTTAAGTTGGTAGTTTACACTCGGAATTGGCAATTGCCCTCTGTGTTTCCTAAACCTCAAGCCCACAAATGTCTTACTCTGCTCTTTGCACCCAGCCCTGAGGACTTTCTACACCTGCTGGTTGGTTCTCAGAAGTTAATACAGTCTCTGAAAACGCAGGGAATTTCGGTGGATATCCCACAGCGCACTGACCTATGAGACTGTCTTAGGCAACCAGTCACTATCAAGCTCTCCTGGTAGGCACAGCACGGGGACATATGCAAGGCATTCTATAGGGACAATGTCTAATTTTAACAAGGAGTTTAGTACGTATTCACACAGGGATGACAGTTGACATTTGCAATCTAAGTACATAAATAAATAGTGTTCTGAGATGAAGGGTCACATCCCAAATCGAAAGCCATTTCTCTACCCAGCTCTTCTGTGTATGGCTGATCTCTCTAGCCTGAGTGCCTAAGCGCTTAAGTTCCTGGTCGCTGGATTCCAGTCCTTCAGCATTCATTTGTTAAAGACACAGAAGTGGAATGTTCATAGAGTTCCAGGGCTCATCTATGTTTTCAAAAAGTAATGATACTTCCTGAAGGAGAACTAGAAGTCAGTAAGCACAGTCATCAAAGAATGACTTTGAATTGGCAACAAAGAGGAGAAAATATAATTTATTGGATTAAAATTTTGGTGGAAATGTGAATTGAGGATGGGTTTTATAAAGGACAGACTGTCAGTTACACTAAGGAACTAATAGGCTGATTTCCATCTGCTGGGACAAAGGAGAAGGAAAGTAGAATGAATCACCATTTTCCTCTATAACAATGACAGTTCAAAGACTGTTATGACTCTTCCGATGATAATAATTTCCATTTCGATGGGCTCCTTTTCCAAGACGTTGAAAGTATTTTACAAGTGATTTTTGCTCTCCATCCTCGTGTTCCAAAGAGAAGAGATACAAATACTCACATCCTCATTTCATAAGCAGCAGATGTGTCTAAAGGTTTTTGAATACGCTGTACTTTTTCTAAAAGTTTTAATAAGGTGTGCTGTGGAAACTGAAGCATTCAATCGTATCTTAGAAGGAAAAGAAAGGAGGACAGAAGTCTAATATATTGATACAAAAATTCCTTAAAAGTTTCTATTGTGTTCTTATAACCTGTCTATTAAAAAGGAAGAAACTGAAATGCAAAAGTATTCTTTTCTGTGTATATATTACACTGTAGTTCTTGATTAATATCAATTTTGGTTCTTTAACATTTAGTTCTTACATATTTCTCTGATTCCTACCCTTCCCTCCTTCACATCACAATATGTTCTCTTTTTCTATGCTAATAAACAAGGCATTGGATAAAATGTAACTGTAAAGTTAGATTTACTCTCTGTATGTACATAGCAGGTGTAGAGCAGAGGTCTACAAAGTCATAAAAAACAAAGGAACTGAAGACTATAATCATCAAAAGGTAGAAAGACCCTGCAATGCTGTGATAATGTAAGACCCTGTAGTAATGTAATAATGACTTCTCTGACTTTTCACATTTTTTTCCCCTCTGTTTTTGAGTACAGTTTCACCTTGGTCTTATCTCTCTCCTCGTTTTTCACTCATTAAAAAGGAAGAATTTCTGGTAAGCAACTGTGTTAAATAGAATAATGGCTACTCAAAGAAGTTGATATTATAATATCCATAACTTCTAAAATGTTTTGCTGTCCAGAAAAGTAGGATTAAGGTTAAAAATGAAATTAAGGTTGCTAATCAGATGACCTTAATAATGGCAATATTCTCCTTTATTATTTGGGAGAAGTGAGAGCACTTTCACTTGTTTATTCATTTATTTACCTTAATATAAGGTAAATTATATATTAATATAATTATATTAATATTAATATTTACTTAATATTGCATTCTTACAAAATATTTCATACTTACTTAATATTTCATTCATTTGTTTACCTTAATAATGGCAAATTCTCCTTTATTATTTCGGAGAAATGAGAGCACTTTCATTTAGTTGGAAGTGCTCTTTAAATATACAAGAGGGGAGACGATAGTAATTGACAGAAAAGTGTAATGTGAAAAATGTACAGTAGCCATTGTTGCTTGGGTGCCATAGCAACAGAAGGATGTGGGTGGCCAGTCGATGTTAGAAAAGGAGAAGAAATGGACTCCTTACAGAACCTCCAGGACATGACACAGACCCAATTGATTTTAGCCTTGTAAGACCCATTCCAGACTCCTAACTTCCAGAATCGTAAGTTAATACATTTGTAAGTTAAGTGATTATGTCTTGCAATCAGCTACAAAAACAATTTGAAGTTAACATAGTATATGGTAAATGTTCACTGAATAATCAAATAAAAGAATGAACCAACTGATATAAATCAAATCTTATTATTTGCTGACATTTCAAATTCTGACTAAAGGCTGGGAGAACTGGAGCTCATGACATAGTTGCAAAACATATAGCTAAAAATCACAACAATAAAAGTGATAATATTACAGGTCATTTTAATCCCAGCTTCAAATCTTCATTTACATCTGTGTGGGAAAGTGTGGTGTTAGAAAAAGAATAAATGGCTGTACATGGCATATCCCAAAGGAAATCTGGGAACTGGCTCAACTGGGCAATAATGATTTTACTAACACGCTACTCAATTGGCATTGTTGGTTGTCAATGAATACACACAACAACTACTTCATTCCACATAGCTTTCTATGAAGAAACTACTCTCCTTTGCTCCATTTGAAAGATTTACAGTGTAAGTAGGCACAACGTAGTAATCTAGCTTGCTCCAGGTACACAGAGGTAGGAGAGGCAAAACCTGAATGGTAACCATTAAAACACACTCCATATCAAAAGTAACACTTCTGCCTCCCAGTACCTCTTTCAATAGCCAGCCCTTGTTATGAGCATTAATTTACATATTTCATTGGCCTATGGAAAGCTTAGGGCTATGGATACCTAGAGTGAGGCAACAGGATAAGAACAGGGGCCAAGGAAAGGTTAGAGAGAACACTTCACTGCGGTTCCTCCCTTAGGTGCATGAAATAATACAGTGAAAAGTGAAACTGAAACAGTATTTTGGCATGACTTTGGAGGTTTCTAAACTCAAGTGTGAGAGATTTAAATTCTACTCAGTGTTCAATAAAAACTTAAGTTTTTGTTGCTTTGTTTTGTTTGTTTTTTGAGACACAAAAAACGAAGCCCCCGTGTTGGGTAAGTAAACTCTATTGATTCATTTGAAAGGGGCTCACAGGACAGGTCCTGTGGCGTAGGGCTCAGTGAGCAGGTGATTACTGTTTCATCAGGAAAGGTAACAAGGATCTGAGAAAAAGGTGACTACTGAAATGGGAAAGAAGCCTTTAAATGTGGAAATACTTGAAGATAAAACTAACTTTAAAATGCCTCCAAATGTAGGAGAAATAAAAAGCCTGGATATCTTTGAGTATTTGATTCTGGATGACAAGGAACTTCAGCAGTTTTCATTGAGAGGGGAGGGCAGTGAGCTGCATTTGGAGTAAGCTCATTGATACTAAGGGATTATACATGGTCATTTTTTGGTATAGATGAGAAATTGATTCTAGGATTCTTAATGAATGCGCACATCCTTAGATAATTATGTCTTTTATATAAAGTTCTGTAATATCTTCACATAACCTTTGGCACCTTTCTATAGGCTCTGAATCATCTTTAGGTAATTTATAATACCTAACACAATTAAAATCTGTGTAAATAGTAGTTATATGGTATTGTTTAGAGAATAATGCCAAGAAACATCTGTCTGTTCACCAAAGAACACTTTTTTATTTTACAGTATTATTAATCTGCTGTGGGTTGAACCCACAATGTGGAATACACAGGTGTGGAGGATAAGCTGTGTATCCGAAACACTTAAGCTCCATAAATAAGTACCTGGCTTAAAATGGCTTTCAAGTGTTTTGAAAAGCTCTTAAATGAGGCTTCTAGTTTGAAACTACTAATCTAAATATCACTGACCACACTGATATTTACATCCCTTTTTCTATCCAGGATTTCCCTTTGTTCTTAGATCCTCCTTTACTGTTCCTTAAATTCTGCTACTCTGCTAGCCTTTCAGGTCCTCACTTTCAGTACTGCTCTCGACCCAGATACTGACATAAGTTCTTCTTGAGAAAAGTAGACATCTTAAAAATTACTAGCACCCTTACTGAGCAACTAGATGCAACCATATTGTAAGTGCCAAGCTCAGAATTCTTCACCACCTGCAGAGAACTTTACAGTATTAAAATGAGATTTGGCTCTTGAACATCCATGTGTCAAGTGAGCTACACACGACCATCGCTATACCTTTCTTCCACAGACAAAGATCATTACAATATTGCTTTTCTGTGACCCAAATATTAAAATCAATGGACCTTCAGTGCTTTTCACTGGGTGATCACGTACCTCAAACATAAGAAGAATGACAGTTTCTATCAGCTCAACCGATTCTGTGCTCTGCTGGTATCTGCTTTTTCACAGCTCATATTAAATTCCTAAGATATAAACATCTACGATATTGCCTGGCAGTCTTTTTTCAATTGACTGTCCTATTTCTATGTAATTTAAAAATTAATATGACTTAAAAGTCATAATGGATGTGCAAGTTTTCATTTTTGTTAGAATCTATCCTAATGCCTCCCAATCCATTTCTACAATTAAATTCAATCATTCTAGGTAAGCTCTCGCCAAGTTTATTACTCTAATGTTAAACATAGCTTCTCCATTGGTCTCTAATCAAAGCAATTTTCATGTTATATTATAGCTCTATGAAGCATGTTGAGTTCCCTTTTAAATCAAAGAAACTTCCAAGTGGATATTTGGTGGTTTGAATCATCATCTGTCTCCACTCACTCCCCTTCCAATGATGTATTATCTCTTTTTCACTCCTCTGCCAAGCCTTCTGCTCAGGTCTACTCTTACACCTATACTGTCTTAGATTTTTGTATTTCAGTATGTGAGTATCAGTCCTCTGAACTATAAAGTCTCTAAGGGAGGTACAATTTGTCCATAAATGCCAGAATCACAAAAAGAGTTATATTGTGTACAGGCTCTGTCAGATCCCTACAGTATATGACCAAAATTTCATTAAGCTTCACCTTTCCCATCAGAATTGATAACAAGTTATATTTTCTACCTCATGAGGATGATTGATAAAACAACTGACAATATTTTGTTACCTGAAGATGCTCAAGAGATGCCACTCTCCCCAGTCCAGCCTGTTTGGCTTAAGCTGCCCCATTGTTGCCAGATGCCAAAGTAAGTATTTCTGGTGTTAAATAAAAGATATTAACAAAAACACATGTGAACCTTTTCAAATACACACAAAAGAAACTGTTGCCTGTAGTGTCTTTCTTGTACAGAGGAGAACATGATATAAAAAACTGGTGTATGCACCAACTATGATCCATACCACTGTCAGAACCTTCCCAGAGTCCACTGGGAAATTAGACCCCATCATTGTCAACCACCAATTCCAAACCATCACAACAAAGTGGCAGAAGTTGCAACAGTGACATGCTCTGCTGCTGAGGCCGTGACCGTCACTGCCAGGAAATGAAGAAGGACAATTACCCTGAGATATAAGTCTGCTTAGACAGCCACTTTACATCATCCCGTACCTCAAATTTCACCTTACGAAAGTCCCCAGTGACCGTCCCCTACTGCTTCTCTATATAGTCCTATAGTTTTCATTACTTTTTACAGAATAAACTCAGTTGGAACTTGAAGTCTTAGAATGGGAAGGAGTACCACCAAATTACACAAGGTAAGTCTTGACAGCTCCAGGCAAACCAACCTCAGAAGCCTGGAGCTGTTGTTCCCCGAGGGTCCCCCTCCAAAATGACATATGTATCTCAGGAAGATATCCTAGCAGGTAACATTTGAAAATAAATGAATAAGTCCCACTATAGAACACTATCAGGTAATAAGTATCTAGTGGCTTCAGCAACTAAAGGCATCAGCCTCTTGGGGATATGTTAATCTGCTTATGTCTGCTAGGAGGAAGGATGAACTGGCAGATGAAAGTATGAGGCTGTCAGTGCCTTCAGGGAAGTGATGGGTGAACATCAAACGTCAATTCAGATGAACATCTCAATGCCTGGGTAGGAATTTTAGTGTCAAGATCAGTTGATTGGGAGAGGTCAGAAAAAAGAGCAAATAAACCAGCACGGTGGTGACACACACGTCTCACCAAGGCAACAAGACTGTAGTTGTGGTACCAAATTTTTATAAAGGGCTCATAGAAAAAACTAGGTGCAGGGGTCAGAGCTGTACACAATGTAGATTCTCACTAGATGTTAATATGACGACAGGACAAAGGCTTCAGAAAATCTTTTATGAATTCCAGCCAAATGTTAGTGCAGAATACTGGCAAATGAAAATACCACTGAGAGGCATATGCTTAGAAGCAAGGGGGAAAAGTTCAAATTAAAGTGAAATGCATATCCCATTGGTGTTTAATACTCAGAATAAATAAGACCAGCTAGCAAGGCACTGTCACTGGGACCAGACATATCCTGTTATCGGCTAAGGAAAGAATTCTGTAGAAAATCATTCCCACTGAATTTTGTCCAATTTCTCTAATGCAAATTCAGTGATTTAGCTTGCTTCCATTCAATTTAACAAATTAAAAATTTGAGGAAAATGCTAAGAAGTCAATTTTTAATTCATCAGGTGACTCTGAATAAAGGGAAGCACTGAGATATTAAACTTAAATATGCACTGCTTAACAGTATAAGAACCATATGTTACCGAAAGCCAAAATGTAACAATAAACATCTTTGGAGTGTTTTTGTGTTTTAGGCCTTATGCTTTACATTTTAAATGGATTGTGCAATTTCCTCCAATGTAAAGTTGATGTTGCTTCCAATAAATAGATAAAGAAATTGAAGCTTTGTCTACATAATATAGCCAGTATTATATAGCAAGTAATGGGCAGAGCAAGAATTTAAACACAAAATCTAAAACCAGAGACTTTATCACAGAAACCTAGTGGGAACGTAGGAATTTTATATTACAAGAGGGTACATATCAACTGGCCATGCAGGGGTATAATGCTCATCATATCTTCCATCAGAAAAATTTTACTCCATCAAAATTAATGATCAAATGGGTGTAAACGCCAATAATTTAACAGAAACTTCAAGGAGAGCTTTATGAAATAAAGGGAAAAATGCGTTTCACTGAGGAATTACACCTATGTGAACAAAAGAGTTCTGTGAACATAGAACACACATGTTGCCACGTTTCATGTTTCTTGTGGGTCCAGTTCCACATAGCGTATCCCTTTGTCTTTGTTTTTTCAGACTCCACACTCCTAACTTGTATTTGGATAATATAAGCACTATACAGTTAAGGTATAATTAAGTATAAATAATTTATACATACAGAAATTAACGTACACCTCCATAAACATATATACCTATGTCTATGTCATATGGTTTACAGTAAATTTTAGTTTAATACTAATTTTTAAATCTTAATAAAATTAAGCAGCTAGTTGTTACAAAACAATCAAAAACACAACTTAACTCTAAGACATCAAGTAATTACACTTAAAATGCAGCAACTCTTATACAGGCACTCATATATTGAAGACAGTCAGTTGTATAATAAAATTTTAATGATAGTAGAAACAAGTCATAGTATAAATGTAAGTTATTTTTTTGTTTTTATGTTTTGGAAAGGGTAGAGACCGTCCAGAGGAAAAAAAAGACCAAATTGAAAATATATAACTTGATGTAAAATTCTTGAGTTAAAAAAATAAACTTTAATTTCATATTCTACAACAGAAGAACACATAACTGTCTGTCTTAGATCCTTTGCCCAGGACTTTATGAAAGTTAGACTTTGAGAATAATTAAATTGAGCTGCACTACAGGGAGAGATGATTACAATCTCTCAATCTGTACACACACACACACACACACACACACACACACACACACACACGTTTCCATACTCAGACGTTTTAAAGACAAAAATAACCAAATGATCACTTTCTTCTCAGGTAAGCACAAGAGAGTTTATGGCATATAAGATGAAACATGTGAATAAACTTTAGAAAAAGGACATCAGTCATAACCCATTATCCCAAACCTACAGATCATCAGCTGGTAAAAGTTGTTCCTCTACCTTTAAAGATGTTTGCTTGAAAATAGTTTCACTGTTGTATCGTGTTTGCTTCTTCTTACCCATGTTTTTAAATCGTATTACAATGTGTCTAGTGGAATGTATAAAAACAGTGTATAAAGAAATTACTACTTTTTGTGGGAAATATAGCATCAGCGTCAGACAAAATGGGGGACACATGGAAGGAAGAGGTATAAAGATTCCAGAGTTTCAAAGAAAAGATGTCTGCTCTCAAAGAGCAGTTTACAGGTGGCTAGAGGCAATGACCTTGACATTCTAGGAGACCAGTTGCTTAAAGAAATGAAAACCTTTCGATGTACCAAAGATCTGTAATTGAATTACAAGAATGTTCAGAGATTTGGGACATAAAATATAAATAAATCTGTCCAAGTATGAAAGAAACAACTTACACATTTTGATATCAGTAGGGCTAATATGATAATCTATTTAATATTTAAATTAAAAATATTAGTTCAAATTTAATATTTTCCATATTTAAAATTTTTGAATTTATTAACAAACCATTTTATATATGTTTTACTACCTAAGCAAAAATCAGTGTCCCAATAGTGTGGTTCTCCCAAAATCTTTAAGGGAAGCAAAATTCTCATTAATGTGATAAGCTAAAACTAAATACAATAATTCACAATGGTAAAATGTACATAAACCTAATAAAGCATTAGAATGTGTCCAGGACTGATATGAAAGAATTATAATCTTGTGAAAACTTACGTAATAATAGCATTAAACAGATAATCAGTGATTAGTGGTAGGACCTTAGATAAAAGATTTGACTAGTAATATTTATCCAAACCCTGCTCAAGATGGAGGGTTCCTTGGTCATAGATCTGACCTGCTTTTCCTCATGTCAGTAATATCAATATTTTTATCTCCCATATTCCCTGTGTATTCCTATCTGACTTTGCCATGAAATGCAGCACAGTTTAGACACTAATGTTCAGAGCACATATCCTATGGCAGGCAATGTACCAAGTGTGAATTACAGTGAGAAATAATGGAGAACTAGAATATGCATGATTTTCTCTCTTTATCCCTGGAAAACTGTTTGGCCTCTTTCTTGTCAAGGATAAAGGCCAAACCTTAGAGAACTCTACTTTTGTTAGATATATGTGTCTTATCTGAAAATATGCGATGTGAGAACCACGAGTTCCCTGGACCATTGAAGAGCTGACAATCCTGCAGTAACACCACAAACCTGCATGCTCTCCATTTGTGAGTCCACACTGAGAGATGATCAAGTACCTCTAGTTCAGCGGTCTGGGTAAGAAAAAATAATAATGGGAGAAAGAATATAAAAAATGGATTCACCTGAAACTGAAAATTCATGAAAGGATTGGCTGTGTAGATCATTGGTAGAGCATTTGTCTGGCATGTTCAAGACCCTGGATTTGACTGCTGGCTCCATAAAAATAAATGTAACAATAAGACGCATAGAATCAACACAGCCTGAGAAGATACACAGTTAAACAATATAAGACTGGAAGCACATTACAACTCCATACAAGATTAATGGCCATTCTATGGCACCAGTGCAAGAACAAACAAAGGAAAAGAAATCCTTCTTCTACTTACAAGGGACGGAAGAAAATATCTAACACACCCACATTTCCACAGTTTGGGACAAAAATTAATGATCATTTTGGGCAGAGAAGACACTTGCAATGATGGTATCCTAAAGGGAAAGGTTCCATGATATTCATGATTTTCAAGACCTTTTTGGAACTTCTAATTAGATTATATTTCATTATGTTTAACATACTTTTTATATAATTTAATTGAGTAGAGAATGTAGACCCTAATTCATTAGTAGCATTCCTCTGGCAATTTTGTATTCTGTTATTACTCAAGCAAAATATAATTTTTCAACTAGCAAAATGTAATTTTTTTACCAGCAAAATTCTTGGGATAATTTACCAATATTCTTTCCCCATAAAGCCTATATTCACACAATGATATTCGGAGTGCTCTATAATAAGGCTTTGTTAACCTCGCTGATTCATTTGTCACTTCGCAAGTACGTATTTAACACTTGCGCCTGCATTGGCTGGGTTGTGTTGATGCACAATTCCAGGGATACCATCGCCCCTGGAGCAGCACTTTGAGTTGTTCAGTGTGGCTCCTTTTACCAGGCTGTTGCTGAAAGCCCTATGGACTGTCTAGGAAGCCTTACCCTTGGCCAAAAGGATAGAAGTCTTCAGCCTTTATAATAAGGTATATTTAAAGAGGTCTCACTGAGATTCTTTGGAGAATGAAGGAGGCACTCTCTGTGCTAATGTACGAGGGCTTCTCTGTGTTGTATGAGGTCATCCTCCTAAACGCACTTAGTGTGCTTTGTAACCATCACAAGAATGCTCAGAGACAATATTCCTCAAATTGTTGATGACACAGCCATTTGGTCAAGTCCAAGGATTCAATCTGTAGTACCATGATTAATGACAATAAGAACAATAAGAATAATAATAACAGTGAATGAGGAAGAACTTGTTTGAGATCTACTGACAGCTTTGTACTCAGAGAAAACTGCACAGCAGTCCTAGAAGTCCTCTCTGGAGGTGGGGACTGGTGCAGTTTTGGAAGAAGAGGCTAAGGTCTTGCTGATGAGCTGCTAGATTTTAACAGCAAGGAAACTATGTTTACTTGCAGTAGATATTTATCTCAGGTACTTCAACTGCACAAAGATTGAGATTATATGAAGGGAACAAAAATGCCAAAACTCTCTCCATTTAGCTGAAAATGTGGTATCACAGGGAACAAAAGAGGATAGGGTAGGATAAAGGTGAGCTTGCCCAGCACCCACACACTATTTGAAGCTCAGTATAGCCCCGAGAGTCACAAGTGTGCATCAGCCCTCAACCTACTTATCTGCTATGCATCTCTGCCTCTTGCTTTTGTTATCAAGTGTGATGTCTCAGCCGCCTTGCCTTGAGGTGTGGTGCTAGCTGTAATCCAGGTGGGACTGTTCAATGAGAGGCAGAAGTCAAAAGTCAGAAGGTAGGGAAAGGGGCAGAGGGAAAGTTCTTGTTTTGCTCTTCCATAAACATTATCTGGGAAATGCGATGCATCCCCTGTGGGACCCTTCTGCTACTGCAAAGGGCTCTGGGTTTCAGTAATGTCGCATCCTCTCTGTTTGATCCAGCCTACCAGTGATACTGTCTTCCTCATGTAACTAACTGAATTACTTTGCCATTTTCATATGGCTTTTCATACTCACTCTCATGTATGTGATAAATTCCTTGGATTAAATTTGTTCTGTTTGAAGTATAGAGGAGTTTTATTTCCTTTGGTTTAGACCCTGACTATTATTTGAGAGTGAACAGATTTTTTACAGATACAAGTGGGTCCTTAATTTTATAAGACCTAAGATGCTCCTAAATATTCAATGGTCAGATGTAAGTAAAACCTAAAAATGATATTCACAGTAATATTTTATCAATATTAATGTCACTATTTAATTCCTGAAAGGACCTTAACTTTTTTAGTGTGCTAAAAGCTGAGCTGGAATGCCAGTTCAGTACTCTCACTGTCATTTGTTTCGTTGTTTTTAGGGTTTACTCATTTTTGCTTTCCCTGTGTTTTGAAGTATTGAAGATACTTTGCTTCATTGAATTAGTGAGGATAATCTGAAATTCTGTATCCTTTCTAAAGGGTTTTGTATTCTCTTTGAAATAAAAAAATTTTAAAAACACACAAAAAAGATTTGAAAATGAAAAATTTCAATTTCAGTATTCACCATTTTTGCTTACAAAGTTGCTAACAAAATTCTCTTAATTTACTGGTCCTCTTTTTCACAAAGACTTGAGTACTTGCTATGATCTATAGTCAGATTATAAAATAGTGGGACTAAGGATTGTGCTAGGTAGTGTACTGACAACACCTCAAGGTCTTCTACTATTGTCCAACATTATGGAGAGCAAACATACTTCACATATTGTATTAAAATTTACGTAGATCAAATATAGCCATCATTAAGAAAAAACAACATGTTCATTTACTTATGAGAATATTCACTTTAACTTAGAAATTTTGAATCTGTTTCCCTGTTTTTTTCTTTACTTGAATGTTTTTTAAACATCAAATAAATTCTTCAAGAGCTACAACATTGAGAAGTGAGTTTCCACTAGGGAAATCGATTGCAAAGAGTTTAATTTCATGATGTATCTACAACTTGAAAAATCAAGTAGGGAGCTTCAAAGGCATAACGGTCAAAAATAAAAATTTCTAGGGAAGCTACCTTATTAATGGGCAAAGCACTAAAGTTTTTGAGGTTCAGTGAATTATCCAAATGTTAGAATAACCTGTAACTTGTCTGAATATGTTGCACTTATAAATTGAAACTGAAAATGTCCTCATTATATTCTTTATTTTGAAACTTGTCTATTTCCGGATAATCTTCTTGCAAATCTAAAGAATGAAAAACAATCACTTTTTCCTTTTCTCCCATGGACTCTTGGCTCTTAACACTGTCCAATAGGAATGAAGATTTGCTCAGTTTCATGTTTAGGCACATTATTCATGCACTACACTATAAATGCATGGATAAACATTCAGAGAAGGGAGAAAGAAGTAATCTGAGTCCCTATGTCAAGTCAGATTCAAATATATGGTTGTTAATTGAATATATTCAGAGAGATGATAAAAAGAATATGGCAGGGCAAAGTAAAATGGAGGGGAGATTTACAAAAGAATTTGCGTGTGTGCGTGTATGCATGTGTACATGCTTGTGTGTTATGTGATTTATATTGTATTTTGTAACAAATTTTATGAAAATATTTTGAGAAGGGAAAATGTAACACACACAGGTTTTAGATTTTCTATCCACTTTTTAAATAATAAATCTATTCTTATAAGAGAGAAGAAAACGTAAGCAGTATGTCTAATATATCAAAAGATGGAAGAAATGATGAATTTTGTTATCAGTGCTTGTGATCAAGTTAGTATGAAAATCAGTTTTGAATTTTGAGCAACTTAAATTCCTGACAAGATTTTGGGAAGATGATATACTTTGTCTTAAAGAAATACATTTTTTATAAATTTTCGTAAAAGACAAGGTTGCATTTGGGGGTTAAAAATACAATCAGGGCTCATATCAGAGCTTTCAGATCCTAATCCAAAATTCTGAAAACTTAAGCAATTTTACTTTAAAATAAGAAAATGAACTAGTTTTTAAAAATCATTGAGTGGTATTTCATGTTGGGAAATCACTGAGCAATATATTACCGAGTTTCTGAGGAAAAAAATTGGAAGACATAGTTGACAGCAAGCTATAAGCTTTGCTAATTACTTAAAATCAGACTATATATCATTTAATTTCAAGATAATGTAGTACTTGGAAGAGAATCATTTGTCCCAAACATAGGCCTTAATGGCCTTTCCTGCTTTCTGCGTAATCTCTCTTCCTTTGCTCTTTTCACTAGCAGTTAACAAAAATACTAGCTTAATCATGCTTCTAGTGTTCTGTACTTTCACATTTCCTGGAAACATTTTCCAGCCAATATTCACGAGTCTGGTACAAGGCTTTTAAAACAGAGCATTTCTATTTATTCAGAGCAGGATTACCAGCATTTTTCCCAGCCAGGAGGTGTTTTGCAAGTAACTGGAAGTCACTACTATGACTGAATTAAAGTGTTAAGGGGTCCAACACAGGGACAAAGGAGCAGATTCAGATTCAACTCTCATCCTTATCTAAACTCCTTCTGTGAAACATAATTGTAAAACCCAAGTAGGGATCCAGAGTGACGCAGTAAGCTTCAAAGGAAAAACACCAGAAACATTAGTTAAGGTAGGAAACAGAATACTTGAGGAGATATGAGTCAATTAGTTACAAAGGCAGGGGGAAGAGTTAAAAGAAATCAATAAGGGATGGCAAACATTCAGAGGCTAACACCAGAGGAAAAATCACAAGGGACCATTATTAGAATTTGGAGAGAACTGTAGCAGTACCTATCACAGTAGTTGCAGATCTAAGGTAAGCAAACTTTACAGCAATTGTGACTTTCCTGAAACAGACATTGCTTACTCCAGTAATACTTAAAAGAATCAAGTTAAAATAAAAAATACTCAAAATTTTCTCTCCTCTTTGTAGTCTATCTCCTACCATTCTCCCATTGTCCCACCCCAAACAGAGTCAGAGGGCAAAGGAGCCTATTTGATACAATTTCAAGGGTTCAGCCCTCTGTGGCAAACAGCAGGGTGCAGGGGTATATAAAAGAGATCCAAATAGGCAACTGGAAGATAATCAGCACTGTAAGGCTATGAATTCGCTGATTTTTGACACAGTCCATCTCTATTAGCTTATCTCAAATAATTTTATTCTTTGTTGTTCTGTATTATTATGTCATTCCCTGTTCTATTATTTCTTAAAATCTCATTCAGGAATGGAAACCTCACATTTTCATTCCCACAGGGGCACATAGAAAGACCATTCCGTATTGTTAGCCCCAGACTTTTCCATTTTGTTGTTTGTCCCTGGACATAAATGAGAAACTTGCTAAGAGAATACATGGGAAAATCAAATCTCTTATGATATGGGAGAAGAACGTACAGTCTCATTCTTTCCTAGATAAGTAGTTTTGTTAGATCTTCCTTCTTCTTAATACATGGATCAGTGCCTACTTTGAGTTTAAAGATCCAACAGTGTACCTAATATAGTTGAGCAGGGATTTGGATTTTGCTACTTAGATTACAGTGACTCCCTAACATAGGTGTCTATCTCTACCTACTGAGAAGAATATACACGTATCTCTTTGTAATAATGATTATACATGATAATATTAATTACTATTCTAGACATTGCTCTTGAAAAATTTGATCCCCTATTGCTAATCATTTCATCACTAGGGGTTAGCTAACAGAGATAACTGATCTCCAAAATCTTGGGAATGAGTTTAAAGGACTGAGGAGAGGATAAACTCTTTCACTGTGCTAGATGGGCAATTTTGGAGACAAAAAGAAACAAAAGTAGTTTTGACTAATTGGGAGAGACATAAATCAACAATAACAAAAAATGGAGTCAACCAAACTTTAATTTTTACTCATTTTTACTAATATGATGGAGAAATAATAACTGACAGTATAATGAGAACTTTCTCATTAAAGACTATGGCCTTTATTCTTTTTTTTATTTTTTAATTTTTGGTACTGGGAATTGAACTCACAACCTCGTGCTTGCTAGCCAGGCACTGTGCTGCTGAGCTATATCCTCAGCCCCTGATTTTTATTCTTGTCATTTAATTTCTTCACAAACACCCAAATATTTTTTCCTCATTGCTCTTTACAAAAGACAAATCTCAAATGTTGTGAATTTAACTTATCAAACTAATAAAATAAGTGTAAAGCACCATGTTTTGAATCTAAAATTCTCTGGCTTCCCTTGTTGCTCTTCTCAACCTTCTATTCCTGTACCTTGATCACTGTTCTTTGAAAATTACTCTTTATTTCTACATTTAATGTGATTTCATCATTATAACATTGATGATGAAGAACCCAGAGGAATTCTTAATGAATAGCACTGGATTTTAAGTGAATCAGATGGGCTGATACCTGAAATTGCCATTAGGATTTCTCATATGTTTTGGTAGTTATTTTAAAACTAACAAAATATTACTTGGTTCAGAGTAAAAGTCTTCTCAGTACTTAGGATCTAGGATTTATTATAGTTAGAAAAATAAATTGTTGTTCATTTCCACTAGAAATTATCTATTGAGATGTTAGTTCCCATTTATTTCTCCATTCATCAATCTTCTCTTCAAACATTTATTGAACCTTTATGTATTCAGTCCTCTATTTGGGATAAAAAAATGTACCAATTTTCTCTGAAATTCAGCTATTTGCCCGTGTAGGTTCTGCTGTTTATATGAAAAAACAGGTAAATCACAAGCCACGTTTGAGGTTACATTTCATTATGGAGAGGCTCAAAGATTTTAGACACATTTTTGAGAGCAGTGTACATAACTGACTGGCATCTTCCTTGAGAAAGGAAATTTGAAAATCAAGATAATTAACACTATTTGCCATAGTACCTAAAACAGAACAGAAATCACATAGTTTTTCTTTTCACATTGCTGTTCATTGTTGATAGGGAAGTTCTTGATCCAATAACTCTGCCATCCAGAGCATATGATTTCCAAGATCAAGGGCAGAGGTAGATATAAAACACAAGTTCTTTTCTTGACTTTTTTAGTTGAAATAGATTTTAATTAATTTCTCTCATTGTCCATTGGCCAGAAGTAGTCACAGGACTTCTACTTAATGGCAACACAGCTTGGGAGGTGTGAGGAGACAAATGGGATGTTTGGTAAGGACTGTGTCATCCATAAATCACGTACTAAACATGTATTCTCAACCAAATTTGCTTGGAAAATATTGTTTACAAGCGATCTAGAAAACTCTTCTTTATAGGAATCAAAAAGCAGTTATACTTAAGGTTTTCATTCTCCCCTGTAGGCAGACTTGTCACTGGACACAAGAATAGGAGTTAAGCAACAGACCTAGATGCAGAAAATAGGTTTGGTACCAGCTCTAGGGAATGCTTGTTTGGATTTCTGATCTCTTTTGTTGCTTATACCAACTTCCCCATGGGTCACTTCTCAAATATGAGTTTAGCTTTAATGTAATTTAAAGAGCCACTTTCAGGAATATTTGATAGGCTCTGCTTTAACAGGAAAGCAGTTATCTAATTAAAGTGGTAGATCAGGAAGCCATCCAATTACCCTCAAGGAAACCAAAGAACACGTTGAATTGAACCTATCTTACCAGTTCTGTAAAAATAAAGACAAAATCAACACTATATAATTCAACAAAACATGGCTTTCTCCTGAGAATTGAGTAGGCATGTGGCTTTTCATTATCATTCAACACCCATGTCAAATCTTGAGATCTAATGGTAGCTTACTCTCCCTGTTTTGAATGGGTTGACTTGGGCAAGCAACCAGCAACAAAGTATCAGGCAGGTGTTCCCAGACTGACTGCTGGTTTCCGTTTGGTTACTCCTTCAGACCCTTTGGCAAGGCTGCATGCTGATAAATTGAAACCTGTTCATTGTTTGAGATTCATGGATCATGAAATGGATGCCTTACCATGGATGGTTTCATGTGCAGCGTACACCCAAGGATTTGTATTTACCTATGAGACTGTGTGGGGTACTGTTTGATTATGAAACATATGCTGAAGCAGCAGGCTTTGAACTAAATACAAACAAAAATGTACCGTTTGGCTTGGGCATATTGATAAACAAGAATAAACTGTGATCCCAGGTGATGTTTAAGTTACAAATGGACCAATTAAAATTCTGAGGAGTGTCTTTGGGAGTTAAAATGGCCCAAAGTTATACTGATAGGGGGTAAATTAACATGGAAGAATATAGAATCCTGAAGCAGACTTCAGAGGTATCTTTGTTTTGGTGAAATCAAAACCTCTATGTCTGATTAACATTGCTATCCAGACAGGGCAAAATAACTTAGGTAAAACTTGAGAGTAAATCACATTAGAGTATTTAGAAATTTCATAGTTTGAAGCCTACTAGCTTAAATTGCTTCACAAGTGAAGAAGGTACTTAGCACCCATAGGTCTCAGGGCAGGCTAAACCATGGATATTTTTACTCAGAAGCTGAAAGAATTGTCTCATTTTCCTAATAGAGTGGAGTCTAAAGCAGTAACTTTTAATTTCAGTTATTCTTCACAAACACCTGGGGAGCTTTATTAATTTGGATGCCTGAGTCACATCACTCATCTTAGATTTAACTGGCAAGTGAATTAAATCTGTAATTTTGCAAGCTTTCCAGGTGATCCAGAGATAAAGTCAAGTTTAAAATTATAATTCAAGTACTCATTACTGGCAATTCCCTTTTTTTGATTAACAAATATTCTGTAAAAAAACAATATTAGGGTAGAAGTAAGTGATTGCAAATTCATTATCTAACATTAATGAAATAACATAGTCTTCTGTTATGAAGGTACATAAGGAATGTACTGAGGCCCAAGAAAAAAGTAGCAGAAGAAAATGAGAAGTGCACTTTAAAAGATGCTGGTACAAAAATTAAGTTGGTCTGTGTTGTATGTGGGTTTTGGTTATTCTGCCGGTGAAGGTTCCCATAAGCTAAGATATGCCACACTACATACTTGTACTTTGGGCAGGACACGGGGCAAAAGATAAACCAGGTCACACTTATTTCTTTCAGTCTCCATTTCCTCAGTTTAGAAAGAAAGTTAAGATACAAGGAAATCATGAAATACTTTCTAGGTTCAAATTTCTATGATTTAAATAAAGCTGGGCTACTCCATGAATTGAATTCCCTCCACTTTTCTCTTGATCTAAGTATGATTTTTCCAAAATTTTTCCACTTCATTCTTAAATTTGAAGTCATGCATTAGCTTCAGGGAATTGTGAGTTAGAAAGATGGCGTCTCCTGGAGTGTAGTTTACACATGAAGTATTCTCTGGGCCTCCAGAATGAGCAGGGTTCATCTGGATAGGAATGCCTGCTTCCACTGATGAATGTCCTTGGCCAGGATGTATCTGTGTAGCATCTGACTTCATAGGATAAGGGAGGCAGGAAGTTGTACAGAGCAAACAACTTAAGTAATTATCAAATACATTCTTTAAAATAAACAAAATCCCCTCTCAAAAAACTGGATTTCTTCTCTACAACAGTGTGACTTTTTATTATAAAATCAGAATTTCCCAAAAGAATGTTAAATATGTAAATAATATGCATGCTGTAAAAGTTACAAGAAGCTAAAACTTACGTGAAAATGAGTTTAATTAATGAACTTTTTGAAGACTCTCTTGTTGAAATATCCTCATTAATATACCGTTTCTTTTTGGAAGTTTTTATATTAGTCAGAGAAATTTTATAGAATCCCTCACCAAAAACTTTTTAATAAATAACAGCAGGTGATTCCCCTTCGGGTGGATGAGAAATCAAGATTGCAAAGAAATAATAATAATAACAATAAATTGGCATCTTAGAATCTACAAATTAGTTGTATTTAGTCCCGTTTTTTGGTCTTTGTGAGTACCCTAATATAAGCAGACAGAAGATCGTGCTCAATGTCAATCAGCTAGTCATAACAAAGAACAGGGGTGGGATGGATACACTTCACTTCCCTACTCTTCTGTATTTTATGTTTCTTTCTTTTGGATAAAATCATACCTATACTTAGTAATGTGCTAACCCTAAAACCCAATACTATTTTAGGACAATCATTGCTTCCCAAAGACTTTGAAATGTCCCCAGCATATTTCTTCTGAACTCCTAGACACTGAAAAGTCCATAATATACAATATTATCTCAATGCTCCAAACAGAAGTTGGGAGTATGTAAAAAACCATTACTGATGTCATATTCTGGGAAACAGAAGCTAACGTATCAAAAGGTATATCTGAGACATAGCTTAGCAGCAACTACAGTTAATTCAGTGATCTGAATAGATTCAAACAACGTTGTCAAAATGCTCAGATATACCATGGTTAAAACATGAACTCTATGCTAACCAAAGAGTAGTGTATACTTACTTCAGATAATTCAGGGACCCTAGAAGTCTAGTAATTAAAATTAAACTTGCAAAACTATCAGCAAATATACCAAATGTAATAGTTCTATCCTAAAAAGCTTGTTTGATTTATACTATTTATTTACTTTTCAAATGCACACAATTAAAACAATAAAGTACTTGAAAATAGAAACAGGTGCTATTTTGAATAAATTTTACATCCTGAAATTCTTGATGAAAAATTATTATGGATAAAATCCCAAGCTTATCTGATTGCTTAACAACATAATCTACCAAGAGCACCTGTTGCTTTCCTCAATAGTTCACTTTTTAAAGATGTGGCGATACCTGTCCCATTAAGATTTTATTTCTTTAAACAGTTATATGATCTTCTTTGGTATTTTCCACAAAGGTAATACACACTGAGACCAGCAAAAATCACAGTTGATCAACCAATTTCATTGAATCAAATGATTATTTAATAAAGTCCAACTTTTTTCTAGCCAAAATACCCATACTTTGATCTCTGACACCTCCTTACCCGATAGCTATTTCAGTGTCACTGTTTCTTTGGAGATAACTTAGGCATGAAACTCTAAAGTCACTTGGAGGGGAGGCAACATTTAGCCCAGATGTTTTGAGAATTGAGAGGATGTTGGGTTAGTGGGCAAGGTCTAATTTAGATTTTAATAATGGTATTCCTAAGCAATTAGCTAAGCACACAGGAGGAAATTAAGAGGAGGTGGAGAAAACAGCAATTTATGAACTGCGGTGTAAGAAGCAGCAAAGTGCAACTCAATTTCTTTCAACCAGAGATAAGAGACCTAGGAAAATTAGGCTAAAATATTGCTTTTTCTTGGTTTCATAAAGCCTTGTTGCATAAACTACTTCAGTCTTTATAGCCGCCTTCCCTTTGTGCAGGTTAAGATTGAACATTAAGAATGGTACACTTACTTTCCTGCGTCATCTGAGCTTTTTACTGGAATACAGAGTGCCTGTTTTTTGTCTTTTTTTCCCCAAAATTAGTTAAGATTAATTGATATATAAATGTACTCAGGTGGAATTTTTTTTAGAACTAGGACAACAAATTTTTAGTAGTTTTCTTAGGAACTATTAGTAATATTTGAAGTTTACCTAAACATATGCAAAGATCCCAATAAAGAAGCCTGGCAAGGGATTCACTTTTGATGTAGATTGCTGACCAAAATTGAACAAAGGAAAGAAATTCAAGGAGAGGTAAAATGAAAAGATTCATCAAGTTTTCGTTTCTTGATAACCGCGCATTGGAAGCCCTTGGAGTACTGGGAGGTGCGGATGAAAGTGTGAAGTGTACATTGAAAAGAAATGTTTTAACGCCCCCTCCAAAATCCTGGAAAGACTGAAAATGATATTGCCTTAAAAACCTATTTTTCTAATTGTGGAATGGATTTTTCAATTGTCCTTTTAGAGAATCAGACTTTTAGTATGAATTAGCTACTTTACTTAACCGGGAAGCAAATCCCTCTGTGATCACTCAGGCTGACAAAGAGAAGGACAGTAGGAGAGTTAATCCATACTGACTGCAGATGGGAGCGCCGTCACATATCTTATCTGTTCTTAGGTGGAATTTTCTTATTAATGCACAAAGTATGTTCATTTCAGATTTTTAGAAATGTCTCCCCTCATTTCCCACTGGAGGTGGTAATTAGAACCCTGTAGAATAGATCATAGCTAAATCTAAATTTGTTCTTCCCTCCAGAACTTTAGAATCATAAAATTACTACATTTGTGGCTGTATTCCCTGCCTTGGGTTTGTTTCATCCATTGCATTTCCAAACATAACACTGACTTCTTTGGGTTTTTGTTTTGTTTTGCTTGTTTTTTTACAGGAGAAATAGCACAATATTATAGAAAGGGATCAAACAGTAACAATGATTAGTGGGTCATAGTTCTACATTTTTTTCAAAAGAAAGAAAGAAAGAAAGAGAGAGAGAGAGAGAAAGAAAGAAAGAAAGAAAGAAAGAAAAGAAAAGAAAAGAAAAGAAAAGAAAAGAAAAGAAAAGAAAAGAAAAAAAGAAAGAAAGAAAGAAAGAAAGAAAGAAAGAAAGAAAGAAAGAAAAAGAAAGAAAGAAAGAAAGAAAGAAAGAAAGAAAGAAAGAAAGAAAGAAAGAAAGAAAGACAGGGAAATCAGTATCCAGAGGGGCTGGTCATTCTGGCATTCAGTTGTTAGATCAGCTGTAATAGAAATGATGATAGCCTTGGTTTGCCAAATTTCCCCTTTGGCTTGGGAACAAATTGCTTATGTCTGTCCACTCCTGCTAGCTACCTTTGTGCTTAAGAAATCTGTTGAAAATGAGTGTGATCTGAGCCAACCTCATTGCCTCATAAAAAAAATCAACCTACCTGAACCACATTACTGACCCATTTGCTGCCTGTTTTGATTGTCTCAAGTGGTGTTTTACTTATTTGGGTTTAATGCATTAAATGAACATATTCAGTTCTGCGATTCAGCTTTTTAAAGCTGCTCTAATGTAGCAGATCGAAGAATATTAAGGAAATGAACATTTGTCCTTTGGTAAAGATATTAAAAAGGAGGAAAGTCACATATACAGTACTCTCAATTGAATGCCTTCATTAATATTTTTAAATATTCTTTTAATTTAATTAACACATAAAAATGTCAAACAGATATTCGACTCACAAAGGTGACTTTAAATAAGGCAGATTTTCCACAGTCATGGACAACCCTTTTATTTACTATAATTTTGAAAGGATGGATGTCTCCCAGATTAAAAGAACGAGTGTTTGCCTGCATCAATATTTGTAATTCTTTATTCAGAAACGTTCTGCTGTACTCTGTTTCTATGAGCTTACCAAAAACAAAAAACAAAAAACAAAAACAAAAAAAAAACCTTTGGTCTTTTTAAAGAAGATAGACCATATCCATCATTTTGCACCAACCAAGATACCCTTGAAAAGTGCACATGGTTGTGTTTCCATACCAGAATGCAAAGGATTAAAATCATTTATATCAATTAACTTGTAAGATATTGTTTAATATATGTGGATAACAATTCAGGGCCTATGTCTATGAGCTGCTTGTTTCCACTTTTAGAGATATATTTGTGTTGAGGTTTATGAATTTCTTTCTAGGAGGCACCCAAGAGTGCATAGGTAGGTCTGTCATGATCCATTTTCATGGAATGAGCTTAATATTCTGTTTAATTATGACATTGCCTGATTTGGTGTAAGAAGAACTCAGCTGGTTGGAGGATATTCGTCATTCAGCTTGAGTGAATAACCATCTAATTTTGTGAATTCCTGTTCCAATGAACAGAAATTTAAAGTTAAAAAGAGAAAGAAATATTATAACACAATTGAACTGATGTTCATTTCTTTCTTTCTTTTTTTTTTTTCCTTTTAAACAACAGAGTATATCTGGGAAGTTTCTTTTAAAAGAATTGAATAAAACAAAAGTGATTATATGAAAGTGAAATAATTATTTTCCACATTAATTCATAACCAGTGTCAAATGTCTGTGGTATTATAAGGCAGCCCACAGAATACAGAATATATTAATTGTCTATTCTGGGAGACATTACATTTTAAATGTCAGTTGAAATTTATTCCAATTATATAAAGTAATCTGTGGACGTGCATGAGAAAGGTTTGTTTTCTACTAACCAAATGCCTTAGCCTACTATCATTTTTCTGTTTCCTGAATTTTCCCATGATTTAATGTTTGTAAATTGCAACTTTGCAATTTTAAATATAGATAATTGTATAATTGTTGTAATTATCAAACATTTATGGCTAAAGATATTTTGTATCCCTTTTCCTGGAGAAATAATTTAAGATTTGTTTGAAGATAAATGTAATTATATTGTCCTAATTCCTTTACTTGTCCACCTTATCTTTCTAGTAATTAGAATTTATTATTTCAAACTAACAAGCAAGTATATTCAGAGAATATCCTTCCCTCTGCTATCAAAAACAACAGCTATATGACAATAACAATTTAAAATAACACCCAAAAACAATGGAAAAATTATTATTTTTCTCTAAAACTGCTATGTAGGACTCGGTTTATGAGGCCATACAGAATAGAATAGAAAAGAAGACTAGTACAGTTTTATCTTATAACTGAGTAGAGTACTATATAACTACTTCACAGCACTCTAATATTAAATCTTTGTATGAACCTCAGGAAATATAAGACAATAAGATAAGGATAAGCGATCTGAGACACTATTTGTGCAACATAAGCTAGGCCAGTGTTATCAAATTTAAATTTGCTGATGTCGGCACTGTGGTATACAGGTATAACTTTTTGGTTCATGGCTACAGGGATTGTACATAGCAAACGCAGGAAAAGAATCCACATCTTTTGGCTCTATGTAATGTTTTTTTAAGTAATTAAAACTATCTCAAATCAATATGCTGGTGGTAATGGACCATTAACAAAGTGAAAACAATCAGAATTCCCTTCTTTGATGGTTAGAGGCTGAAATCAAAGGGGTGGACCATTAAAATATCCAAGGGAAAACTCTTTGCAATATTGATTTTCAATTCTTAACTTTCACTCTGTAGCATTTGGTTATAAGATTTATGTACTCACAGGGCACAAGATGCTGTTACACTCTGAAGAGTATTAAAAATTCCATGCAGTTTAAAGCTTACCACCAAAACAGTGGATCACAAGCTTAAGCATGCTGAGGTCCAGGCTCCGGAATCTGCATGGTATACAGTCACCCTATGTAAAACTTCGGAACGTGATGGAAGAACACCATTTTGTATAAAGCTGATCTAAACAGATTTCAAATTAGTTTTTTGCATCCAGATGATACAAGATAGTGAACTGAGTAGATTTTAGGTACTATTCAAATTAAACAATGGTGTTCTATTTATCCACTAAGAATTCTGTTAGTATAGAGGGAGTATGTTTACTCTATAAGGCCAGACCTGCTTCCAGGCTAATTGTTGAACTTTAGGAAGAGGTTCTAGGTGACAGCTGTAGGTGATATTTTTATGTCCCACTTAGTCCTTGGCCTCTCTGCCAGCAATGGGGCCAATTAGTGAAGATGCTTTTGATATTTTTTACAAAGACAAATCCCTTCCCACTAGGGAATGTTACAAACCTACCAACATACTTTACATACTATTTGGAATCAGTTCTAGGAAGGGCTGAAAATTCTGACTATGGCCTGGAGAGAGAAAAGTCATTAACGTTTGGTGGACGAAGGTTAGCATGATCCATATGAATAGGGACATGGGCAAATAGATTCAGACTTTTGAAAAAGGGTTGGATAAAGAAGGCAACATTAGCTGTGTGTATTCACTGTAATGGTAACACTGAACTTTTAAATTTCTTTCTTAAAGCATCCAAATAATGCAGTATATATTTATTCAGGGCTGTTATGAAAACAAGACAAAATGAAGAAATCTAGCTACATAAAATGGAAACAAAATATAATCTTTTACTCTAAATTTTCATAGCAGTATCTTATAAAAATCTTCCGGCTTTAGGAAGCTTTTAATCTATCACCCAGCTCCTAAGTTTCACATGGAAAATACATTTTTATTGAATTGAATTTAAATTATTTAGCCTTTTTTATAGGCATAATGTAATCAGATACATAATGTATCATGCAGTTCCCCAAATGTCTCTGATGGATGCTGTCTTTCTGCTAATTAAATCTACACTGTGGTTAGGAAAGGAGATAAAGGTGTGAAGGATTTTGTGTGTTTCGTTCTCTCCTTCCTTCCTTCTTTCTTGCTTCTTTCCTTTTTTGTATTATGCTTAAGCCCTTTGTTAAAAAAAGGAAAAGTAAAGGTCAATTGTTAATTAGCTACTTTTGAAAAGTATCCATTCATATTACATAAATTACTGCCTATGAATCCAATTAAAATCTTAGGTCATATTGGAACTAAATACATGATTTAATTTTCAGGGCACATTATTAAATGAGGTCTATAAGAGAAATCAATATGTATATAGCAGAGGACCAAGCTCTGTGCATGCATATATGAAAGTGTGTGTGTTTCCAGGTTTCTTTCTCTGCGTAGTTCCACTATAGTTAAAAGAATGGATCCTGTACGCCCAGTTTAGCACTGTTTACTACTGACACCAACAACCAAAATACACCTCAGTTGTAAAAAAATTCTCTTAGAGATAAAAGGAAAAGAGATGAACAGAAATGGCTATATTTTAATAAAAAGAAATGAGTGCTACTATTTGTGTGACATCCATTAATTTAGGCCTTTGGGAGATATTCACATGCCCAGGACTCAATACGTATTGAAGTTAATAAAGTAATAATCAAATCTTATCAAAGTAGAAGAAAATTACACATGTGAAGGGAAGTTATAGTTCAATAAATTTATTACATTATAAATTATCCTTATCTGATCACTTTTCAATGTTTATTTTGCCCATTGGTTGATTATACAATGTTCTTAATAGCTAGATTTGTTTGCTAGGACTACGGTAGTACATAGCACAAATGAGATGACTAAAGCCACACAAAATTATTTTCTCACAGTTGTGGAGGCTGCATGTTCATGATCAAGGCTGTGGGGTGGATGGTTCTCTCCAGAACTTCTCTTCTTTGTGCCTCTTCTTACAGGTGATTTCCCTCTTGTAACCATGTCATAAGGTCTTTTCTTTTCTATGTGTATATGTATTCTTAGTGTATCCCAGTGTTTTCTAATCTCCTCTATTTATAGAAAAATCAACCAGATCAGATTAATTATTACCCTACAATCCTCATTTTAATAACTTCTGTAAAAATGCTACCTAAAATTGGGATAATACTAATTTCTATTAGTTCATTAGAAACAAAGCATAGGCCTACATTGGCTGACCCATTTTTCATGCTTATGTCTTGTAGTATGAACAACTACTGTGAAAATAACAATGTATAATGGGCTAATCATTGTTACTTTCCTAGAATCTTGTTTTGAAATTTTATACCATTGTTTCATTGTTTTTCGTTAAAATAAAAAAACGGGATAATATTCTGTAGTAGTGGAAGCTAGGGTTCAACCTATGAATTTTGGCAGGACACAACGGATTCTGTAAGAGAAGAGTGCCAAGGTGTATTACACGAACACTATTTTTCATTTAAGCCTTTTAGGTAGCGTAACAGAGAAGTAATTTTGAGCCTCTGGGGTGCAGTGAAAAATTACGAATTCACAAGTAAATTCACATATAAACTGCTTCAGTAGTTGATAAAGATAGAACTAGAACTAGAACCTCACTGAGCTTCAGTTTCCTCTTCTGAATAATGAATATTTCAGGTTTGAAGATTAAATAAAATATGTAAAATACGAACAGTTGCATAAGGCAAAAAAGGCTGATAGGTTACAGCTATTTAAAAAACTCCTCGTGGAAGCCTAGCTTACATAACTTGAGATTTGCTCATAATATGTGAACAATTCAGTGAGTTTTTAAATAAATTTACAAAACAGTGTAACATTTAAATTTTCCAAATTTTTTCCTAAGCAATCTGAACTATGGCCATTATAGAGCTTGTGAAGTGATATCTCACAGTTTCAATCTTCGTTTTGCTCCTGAATACCTATGTAGATCATTTGAAAATGTTGATTAATTTATAAAAATTTATGTTCAAAGCATCTACTATGTCTAAAATGTAGGTAGGCTCTATTTTGTTTGTACTTTGTTGCAAGAGCTCTTTTACAAATTCTGGGTACAATTTTTTTGTCAGATACATGATTTGCAAGTTTCTTCTCTCAGTATGTGGCTTGTCTTTTCATATACTAATACTGTGTTTGATCTGGCATCCTTCTGAACTCCTTTATTCTTTTGCCCTTTATTTTTTTGTGGATTCCTTAAAATTCTGTCAGTGCAAGGTTATGCCATCTGTGAACAAAGATAGTTTTACCGTTTGCTTTCTGATCTGCTTATAATGCTTATTTTTGCTGGCTAGAATGTCCTGTATAATGTGGAACAAAATTGGTGAGAAATGACATCATTGTTATGCCCTTGATTTATAGGTGGAAAATATACAATCTTTTACCAGTAGGTGAAATTTAAGGGTTTTTGAAGATGCTTTTTTATCTTTCTGGAGAAACTCCTTTTCTCCTGGGTTTGTTCAAATTATTTATTATCTCTGAGGATCAATGGAACAGACTGAAAGAAACAGCCACAACTACAAACACACTCAGCCACCCAATTTATGACAAAGGGGCCAAACAAGTTCATTGGAAGAAAGATAGCCTCTTGAATAAACAGTGCTGGAAAAACTGGTTGCCACATGCCAAAGACTGAAATAGACTCATGTCTATCACCATGTACCAAACTCAAGTCAAAATGGATCACAAATCTCAATACTAAAACAGAAACATTAAATCTACTGGAAGAGAAAGTAGGTAAAAATCTTGAAGATACAGGGGTAGGCAGAGAGTTCTTGAACAAAAGCCAAACTGCACGGGAAATACTTGAAAGAATCAACAACTATGATCTCATCTTACTGAAAAGTTTTTGCACATACAAAGAAATCACCAGCAGAGTAAAAAGAAAACCCACAAATTGGGAAAAAAAAACTAACTGACTGTCCCTCAGACAAAGGACTTCTCTCTAGAATATATAAAGAATTAAAAAACATCAGCCCTCCCCAGATTCAAAGATTGAATCCAAAAATGGGCATCTGAGATGAACACACACTTCTCAGATAAAGAAGTATAAATGGTAAATAAATACATGAGAAAATGTTCAACATCATTAGTCATTCAAGAAATGCAAATTAAAGCAACATTGAAATTCCATCTCATCTCAGTAAGAATGGTAATCATTAAGAAGTCAACCATTAACAAATGCTGGCGAGGCTGTGGAGGAAAAGGAACCCTTCTCCACAGCTGGTGGGAGTGTAGATTGGTACAACCACTATGGAAATCAGTTTGGAGATTCCTCAGTAAACTAGGACTAGAGGTTCCATTCAACCCAGCTATTCCCCTTCTGGGTATTTTCCCACAAGATCTGAAAACATCATATCACAGCTATGTATGTGCACCCAGTTTTATAGGAGCACAATTTGTAATAGCTAAATCATGGAAGCAACCCAAATGCCCATCCACTGAGGAATGGGTAAAAAAGTTGTGGTATTTTTTCACAATGGAATATTATCAGATATAAAGAAAGATCAACTCAAGGCTTTTACAGGTAAATGGAAACAACTATAGACAATACTCATAAGTGAAATAAATTAGACCCACATGTGTAAACACCACATTGTCTCACTAGTGTAAGAACCTGAAAGAGTGAATAAAAATTAGGAGGTATGATAGACATGGTGAAACGAAAGGAAACTGCTCAAAAGTAAAGAGCAACAGGGATGAGGGAAAAAAGAAAAGAAAGAATGGGAAAATTACGTACATATGTATACACAGGATAGTTAACATAGTTGTACTACTGACTTCGATTGCTTTATTGAAAGAAACTGTTAATGTTTAATTATTTGATCAATCTTACATGTCTATATTTGTTTACCTGAGTAACCAATTTGAAGGTATCAATATGTAGTACAATAACCATTGGTAATTTCCTATTGCTTTGTCTGAAATTCAGTATTGCTTGTATTGTTTTTGTGTTACTTTGTCAATATATGTGTTTGTTATTATGTTTTCGTTCTTTTGTCTTTAATGTAAAAAACTAAAAAAAAAAAAAAAAAAAACCCAAATTATCATCAATGAGTGTTGATTTTTGCCAAGTATTTTTTCCTCATACATGTTGGTAAATCATGGGATCCATATCTTTTATCATATTAGAATGTTGTAAACCTGGAGTGGATAAGATACTATTCATAGGCTAAACACGGTAGATCTTTAATCTTATTCTTTCATGTTTCTTGAATAAATGTTTCTCAGTTTCATGTACAAAATTTGTCTGTCCAGTGTTCAGAGGTTACCTTTTTAATAATTCTTTTCTTGTGTTACCATTATTTGGGAGGAATTAATTTCTGTGTTCATTATTTTGCTATTCTAGAGGTCATTTCTCACCAGCACATAGGTATTACTCATCTATTCATCATCATTATTTAGTTTTACCTTTAAATTCTCCTCTTCTATAAAATGGGATTAATAACCCTCCATTAGGTTGTTGGGAAGATTAGACATGTAATGCATTTGAAATTGCTCATTGAAGCAAACTGCACATAGCATATTCAGTAGATATTAATTACATTTGAAGCTCAAGTGGATATCATTCAGCAGGACATTTAAGAGATGTCTGAAAATATTTTGTGGAATTTCTGGATAACTTAAGTTTCTCTATGGGATATTCCAATCAAGCTAAAAAGGGAAAATATAAAATCAGTATTTCTTAATGTTTGTTACTTCAGTGTTCTCATTTATAGATCACTTATATCCTTGCATCTTGCGCTTCATTATTAAATCAGTACTATTCTGTGCTAATATGCCTTTCTTTTGCCTAAGGACATTTTACATTCAGCTGCACCTCAATTCATAAGTAAGTATAGGAGTATATAAGTATATATGTTGGTATATAAGTAATTTATGAAGCCCCTTGGAAAATCCAGGAGCAATACCCTTGGTAGCAACTCTCCATGGTAGTACAGATCCATTAAAAATTATTACTCATGGGCAGGTTCTGAGTATCACATAACTGACGTCAATAAGCAGGAGATTAAGATCCTGCATATCCAGCTAAAACATTACTTTGTTTTGCTCTTGTCCCTTTTTTAATATTTGTTGCTTGCTTTAAGTTACATGTTTGATTTTGGAATAGTGATAAACTTGTAGAGAATTAAATGGCATACAAGGAACTAAACTTTTGTACAAAGTATTATCATAGGTACTCATTTTGGTAGGATTTGTTCCTCCTTAGGAAGCCTCCACACATGTAACTGAATTTTAGAATCAATATAATATTCTAGAATTTTTTCCAGATAGACTGTGCTTTGCCTCTTTGCTTTTTGCTTTACTTTACTCAAGAGAAATCAGCCTCTATTAATAATTACTTCTCATGGAGAACTTATATCTTAGTCATTAATATAAATATATCATAGATACATAATTTTATAACTATATAAAATTTAATAACTATATATAATTTTATAATTTGTACCATAAAAACATTAAAGAAATTTAAAACATGTATGCAATATATATAAATGTGTATGTGTATACTGATATATATATATATATAAAATATATGTGATACATAATTTTAAAATATTCCAGCAGAAGAGAAGTTAAGCAAATTTGTAGGAAAGTAATATTATAATGGCAAATGTACTTAACTGTTTTGATCATGTGTACATACTTTGATATACTTGTTATCTTTTTTCTATTTCTACATTTTTCATGGCTTTTTTTCAGTTTTGTTTATGTTTATGTCTACTTTTGCATGACTTTTCCCTACACAAATGCTGTCTTACTTTCCTTATTTTTTCCAATGCTCTATTCAAACATTTTTCTTTGTCTTTACTGTCCCATTCCAAGCATGTCCAACTATATTGGAAGCAGTTTAAATGCTTCACATAATCCACTCTAAGAAGCAGCTAATGTTATCGTTCTAATAAACAATTTCAGCCCGAGCAGCCATATCTATCTCAGAGATGATTCTCTCTACAACATTTTCATTAAAGCCTGGGCTTTGTTTGGTGTTTTGGTTTTAAACAAATACTCGTCCCCATAGTGCAAGTCACCAATATAGAACAGAATTACAATGTACTTCCAACCAAATTCAGTTTATTGTCAATTTCAGCAGTGTTTCTTATGGTAGCAATTATTCTCTGTAAGCCTGCAAGCAAACAGCAGAAAACTGAAATCATCAAAGAGTTTTTATCTGCAGCAATTCCAGAAATGGCAGGTAGCTGATAGTTTAAACTTTAGTTCTCTGCAGTGGAATAGTGCAAATAGGAGAATGCCATCTGCCTGCTCCTGGAGGCTGTCTGAAAAATATACCCAAGTTAATAAAGTTTTTGGGTGATATTTGATGACTTTTGTTGCTATCACAAGGGATGCACTGGGTGTTATAGCATATACATGCCCCTCTGCTGCTGTGCAAGAAACTCCTGAGACAAATTCCTCCTGATATAAGAAATTATAAATGCCACACAATCTCATTCACATATGGAATATTTGAAAATTGACGATACAGCAGTTGAGACTGTATTAGTGGTTACCAGGGTCCGGGGAAAGTGTGGGCTGGGGGAGGTGAGGCTGATCAATAGGGACAATATTATAGTTAAATGAGAGGTGCAGGTTCTGTTTTTTATTGCACAGTAGAGTGATTATGGTAAAAATAATGTGCTACATTTCAGAGCAGCTAGGCAATAGAGCGTTCTCACCATCAATAATTAACAAGTATTAAATAATAAAAGTTGCCAGTTGCCTTAATTTGATCATTGCATGACATTTTCACATAAAGTATCTTGCTTCATTGCACAAATATATAGAATTCCACATGTAGATCAATAAAAATGAAACATAGAAAAAACACCAAAGAACTAAGAGCACAAGGAACAATAGAGTATCATTCAAGGTATCGAGGATGAGGGAATCAGGGTGACACTCTATAGGACTTTGTAGGTTACATCAAACACTTGAATTGTATTTTAAGAATAGTAGAAATATACTTTATGATTTTAAATGCGGAAGTAGCATAGTTTGTTCTTTCTCTTGAAATAACTATGTGCGTAAATAGTTAATAATCAAGGCCTAAAGTAGATGTTTGGAGACCGATGCTAATTTAACCCAGTGTAGCAGCTGAAATGAAGGGATGTGTGTGATTTGGAGTGTTGTAGGTGGTAAAGCAACACGAATGTGGATCAAAGGAACATCATATCTGTCTTAGTCCATTCAAACTGCATAGCTTGTAGAAATAGCAATTAATTTTTCATAATTCTAAAATCTGGGAAGTCAAAGGTGAAGACCTTTGCTGTCTCATTAGGGCCCTCCAAGAATTCACAGGTGGCACCTTCTCACATGGTGGAAAGGTGACCTAGCTCTCTGCAGTATTTGCTAAGTCACGCATCCCAACTATGGAAGCTCTTCCCACAGAACTAAATCACCTCCTGAGGGCTGAATGTTAGGGGGAATGAGAACACAGTATTTGATCCAGTGGAGTTCAGCTAATTTGTTATTGGTGATATTAAGCAAACATTTGATAATGTATGTTTCTTGAATGTGTGAAGTAATCTAAGCTGGTGAAAATACTGAAGTTTATCAGTATACATGTCACCATTCAGGCTATGACTAAAACCTCCTGGAGAGAGATGATAGAGTAGGAAGACCCATGTATGCATGGGTCTACCTTGAATGCATATACATGAATAAATAAATTTACATATAAATAAATAAAACCAACATAATATCTGTAACAAAATTCACAATCATTTTAGGTTAAAATTTAAAAATAATTTTATTTTTATATTGAAAAAATGATATTTTATCACTGATAATATTTATGGTGAAAAATTAATAGTTGATATTTGAACATTATTGTGCTCAATAAATACAATGATTATAGATTCACCTGTATTCTAGAAACCTAGATGCTAGTCCCTCAAATGTCACTATTTAAAGTTTGGTCAGAAGATTACAAACAGCAAAGTGTATATTGCGAGAAGTGTAGAGGATAGTGTAGACTAAAGAGTGTGAAGAAGTGAAGAAATTCACCAATCTGAAAAAGAAGGATGCATGCTAGTCATGCAAGATGCAGGATTTAAAGCAAGTTTTAGGATTACCCTTTTTATCTACCTTGTCCTGAAAAGAAAGGAGATGTAGAAGCTGCTCAATTTATTACTCACTGTAAACACCTTATCTTTTCTAGATTAAGAATGGAGTTAGCTCTCTCTCTCTCTCTCTCTCTCTCTCTGTCTCTCTCTCTCTCTCTTTCTCTCTCTCTCTCTCTCCCATTGCTTTTGCTTTTCCATGAACTGTTTGCCCCTCTGTCACTTACCATCCTGTGTTGGAGCCAGCCGATTATGGAACCTCTACAAACTGTGAGTTAAATAAACCTTTACTCTGTAAAAATAAATGGAGTCAAATTGATAATCTAACGATAAAGAAAATTCCCTGTGCATGCAATGATGATTATTAACATAAATATAGTGTTCAAATGGACAGGAGAAGAGCACCTAGATTTGGGTGATCCAACCCTACATTTTATTTATTTTTATCTTTTACTAAATATTTTTCATGTATATGTTATAAAAAGGATAACATTTACATTAATTAGTGCCTTGTAGCTTACAGGTAATGCTCTTAAGTAGAAAATTCTTAGAATTTCAGGGCTCTAGGGCTGGGGATTTAGCTTAGCGGCAAAAGCGCCTGCCTGGCAAGCGCAAGGTCGTGAGTCGGTTCCCGGTACCGGAGAAAACCCCGGAAAAAAAAAAAAAAAAAAAAAAAAAAAGAATTTCAGGGCTCCAGACTGTTTTAATAAGAAATATAGAATAAGGAAAAATGTATTTTTATGCAATATTCACATTAATAAAATATGCATGATATAACCAGACATATACAGTGCTTGTGCCCTCCTTGTTTCCTCTTAAAAGAATGTGTTAATCTGAAATGTTACTCATAAAACCTTGACTGTAACTGGTTAAGGTTACATGCATTTATGCTTTTACATATATGTATGTAAATATACATGCACAGGTATTTATACCCTAAAAATATCTGCAAAATATTAAAAAGCATCTCATGACAAATTTTTATTAGGAAAATGATATTATTTTCTTTTTCTTTTTCTTTCTTTCTTTCTTTATTTTGTCTTTTTGAGACAGGGTCTCACTGTGAAGTTCAGACTAGACTTGAACTCACTTTTTAGCCCAGGAAGGCCTCAAACTTGAAATGATCCTCCTGCTTCAGCCTCCTGAATTCTAGGATTACAGGAGTGTGCCACCATGCCCGGTATTTTTTTATTTTAAAGAGCCTAAAAACAATAAAAAATTAGAAATTATACAAAATGTATTATTTTCATATTCATAGAATGATTATTATATCATTCACATACTTGTTCATGAGAAAAATTTAATTGTAGCTACTTGGACATTATTGAGTTTAGCAAATAAAAGCAAAATCTGAGGGTTCGTAAAACAGTATTGCTAATGTTTAAATTTTTAAAAGATATTACATTAAAAGACATTTTACCATCAGTCCTACACAAAATACCCCCACCTTCACACACACACACTTCAAACAGCGTTATCCGATCTTTCTTGCCATTTTCTGGAGCAGTTCTGTAAGCCCTCTTCAGTAAGTGTCTGTATTTTGTTGTCACGGCTCCCTGATGTCCTGAATAGATTCAAAACTTTTACCTTTCACGGTCACTTTCACTTTGAGGAACATCAAGAAGTTGCGTGGTGCCTTACCCAAAAAGTAGGTGGATGAAGACACTATAATGTTTTTATGTGACAGAAATTGCCATAAACGATTTGAATTGATTCAAGATATAAAGGCTGCCACAAAAAGACACAAAAGATCACTCCTACAACAGCCTCCAAATGTGGCAAGAACAATGGGATAAGTGGGTTAAAAGCTAAGTAAAGTATTGTGAGAGACAGTCACTATACATTTTTTATTTTAACTTTTAATAAATATAAAATGTACATATTCACTCCATTTTATGATAACATGTTCCAGGTTGACATACAAAATTATATAATGTATAAACATATACAATGTACATGGCATGAAAGATATGTCTCAATTTTTAAATTCTGTATTTTATATAATAATATTGTTAGCAAGAAGGAAATCAGTGGTTTTGTAAAAGAGATTTACTGTTTTGTATAGAAGAGATTTACTGCTATATTCTCCTATGTCCTCAATATTTTATATCTTACTGAATATATCTAGGTGTTTATCAATAACTTCATACCTACTATATGTGAATTCTTTAGACAAAAGAGTGCATGTGGTCATATTGCCTATTTTGAAACATATAGGTATTCATAAATGTTTATTTTGATTTTTTTTTTTTAGTCCCAAGAATCAAACTCATGACCGCAGACTTGCCAGGGAAGGGCTTAAGTTGCTGAGCTATACCCCCGGCCTAGTATTCTAAATGTTAAACAATAAACATCTTTAATGAAACTTTAAAAAGGTTTTGAGGTTGACAAAGGGAGCTTTCGATCTTCGATCCCCTTGTTCAGTTCAGTGGCTCTGGATCACTTTCTGAGTACCTCTTCTTCCGTGGAAACACAATAGAAAGTAGTCACCTTTCTGTTGCCAGGACCTAATACCTGACACCCACAAATTAAAAGGGTACAGATGTCCTTTGGCTAACTTTTTCAGAGATTTTAGTCCAGATTCACCTGGCTCCCAGGCAGAAACCTAATGGCTAAAGGGCTTGTCAAAGCAGAGCGCGTTCATTCATAGGCTCTGGGAAGCACAGCACAGGGAAAGGGCCAGAAGACAGCAGGGAACAAATACAGTCATGAATTTCGCTCCATTACAAATCATGGGGATGGATCCAGGAGTGTGGTTTCTATGTGCTCAGTCATCTCTGAAACCAGTCAAATTTATCATCAAAGCCCCCTATCACACATATCTATGAAAATATGAATGCCCATAGAATTATAAAGAGTACAATGTACATTTAGAGAATAGACGTGTCAGAATGTCTGTACAATCTATATTTTTATTTTATTTTAATTTTTTTTTTAGTTTTTCTCCCATACCGGGAACCAAACTCACGACCTCGTGCTTGCCAGGCAGACGCTTTGCCGCTGAGCTAAATCCCAGCCCCTGTACAATCTATATTTTTATAGCTATGAACACCAAGCTTTAGGTTTTTTTTTTCTTTTTTTTAACTATAACTTTGACTGTTCTACCTACAATAATATTTGGAGTCCAGTGGAATTGTAGCACAAAAGACAATGTGCTTTTATAATGATAGGACTGATTGGATTTCTTCTTACCTTGAATAGTTCTCCTTTTCCTTTAGTAACAATGTGGGTAAGGACTGGGACCAAATGTACCACCCACCTAACAGTAACAGGATAATAAAATCACATTCATGGCATTGGTATTTTCCTTCTCCATTGCTGGCAGGCAAATTAAGAGCCAGAAAGATCTAATCCAAATTCATTTTCTCTACATTCTGCTTTTGTCATGCCTCTCCTATATAATAAGCTACAAATGCTTAAAAACCATTGTTCTCGAAATAAGGAAGGATCCGCCATATTGCCTTAGCTAGTTTTCCATTACTGTAATCAAATTCGTAAGAAAATAAAGTCAAAGAGGACAGATTTATTTTAGCTCATGATTTCAGAGGTTTTGACCATGATCACCTTGTACTATTGTTGCTCGGTCTGTGTTGATGGCAAACATCATGACAAGGAGAACAGACGGAGCTGCTCTGCTGTTCTCACGGATACCGGAAGTCAGAGAAAGAAAGATAACAAGGGGCCAGAGACAAAATGTAAGATTGAGGGAGATGCCCTCATGATTCAAACATGTGCCAAAAGCTCCACCTTTGAACACTGCCCCACTGGTGGTCATGCTTTTAACACATAGATTTTTAAGAGACATTTTAGAATTAAACTTTAACATATAGTGAAAATGGTGAAGGATCACTCAATTGCTTTTTGTAAGGGTAGAGTTCATAAAGGCAAGAATATTTTAACCCAAATAATAAAACTTAAATTCATATTTTTCTCTCTTTTGCACATTTCTTTTGTTTTTCTCCTTCTCTCTTCTTTTTTCCTCTCTTTATTTCTCTCCTTCCCTTTCTTCTTTTTTTTTTTTTCTATTAACACAAGTCTTAGAAAAAAGATAAGCAATGTTTTAAATTTAGGAAATGTAAGTTACCTTTGCCCTAAAAAAATAAATACAACAAATAACCCATTTGATTAGCATAAGGATTTGCATGGATGTAGACAATGTTTATTATATTGTAGAATAAAATAATTATATAAATGATAGCTACAAGAAGTTATACAAGTTATTCAGAAGAGTCATCAAGGACATTTTGTGTTACACAAATTTGAAATTTTGACTCTAGTTCCAATCAATACATATACAAAAACAAACACAAAATATAAATAAAATGATTGGGCATGGTGGACATTCCTATAATGTCAATATCTGAGGCAGGGAGGTTGAGGCAGGAAGATAGCTACAAATTCAAGGCCAGTTTGAACACATAGTGAGAGTCTGTCAAAAAGAAAGAAAGAAAGAAAGAAAGAAAGAAAGAAAGAAAGAAAGAAAGAAAGAAAGAAAGAAAGAAAGAAAAAAAGAAAGAGAGAAAGAAAGAAAATTAATTTACCAGGTAGTTTGTATTGCAGTTCTTCAGAAGCATGAAATAAATAGGAGAAAATATATATATGCATACGAAATTTCATAGATTAGATTACATGATCAGAGGCTGGAGAGTCCTATAAGGGCCATCTGCAATCTGGCTGGCCATAAAAAATAATACCCATTTAAAAGGTGTTTAACAATAACCTGGAAGCCTCAGAAGAAGAAGCAGCATTATGAAAGCTCTGGTCCAAGGCTGAAGCACAGAAACTTCCTGTTGACTTTCTCTTGTACCGCCACATTCAAAAGCTGATGACTGTGGAATCTGAAATCCACTGGTGATGTCAGCAGCAAGAAGAAACTAACAAAACTGCTCCCACTCAAGAAGAGTGAGTGAATGGATGCTTATCAGAGCTTCTGATTTTCATTTTATTAGATTGCTACCTATCAGATAGTATGATCTACTTTTAGGACAGGTAGGCTACACTCAGTTTAGGACACACAAACTGATTTTCTTTGAAAATACCCTCTTAGACACACCAGAGGGGATGTCTATTACGATCAGGGTGACAGTCAAGATTAAACATTACAGAGAGCTACTTAGAGTAGAAAAACAAAAAGATGGACTTTTATGATATTGTGTTCTAGGTTTCAAAATGCTTATGGGCCAAGGAAGTCAGCTGATACATTTATGCTTAAAGTTACATAATATATATGTCATGTTCACAGGCCAAGCTGCTTCATAAAGAAAAAAGTAGTTGAGGTCTTGAAATGCAGATTAAGAGCGTAGTGCAAGAGTACAGCAGACACATTCTTTCAAAGCTATGATGGAGAATAACTTCAGAACTCATTACCTGTGCTAAGCATTTGAAAGTTTAGACAAAAGAAATGTTCTTTGTTAGATAAAGTTAGGCTTTAGGAGAAAATATACATAGGTAGCCTAAGAATGTATGAGGAGTAACCATGATAATATTCAGTTCTTCTTGTAGAAAAGTCTCATGTGCCTTAAAAATGAGTCCTTTTCCTTCCATATTTTATAAATTTAAGGGAGACATAGGTCTTAGCAGGGCATGTTAAAGTATTCTCTTCCTGTTAAGTGCTTTGTGTGTGTTTATGAAACAAACACAGAAAGCTGTCCAGGAGGACATAGCATCTAGAAAATGTGTAGTGTGTTTCATGGATGAAAGACTTAAGAATTGAGACATTTGTCATCCCAATATATATTGAGATGTGTATACTTTTTGAAAGGATAATATTTTGCCAGCATAAGCAGAACCACTGTGGAAGGCTGGGTCATTTTGCTAAACTTATCATGTACAGATACAGAGGAGAAATATAGGAATAAGCCTGCTAGGCAAAGGAAATTGATAGGGGCTGGATGAATTTTTTCAACATTAGATCAAAGTTCAAGCTCTTTTGGACTATTGTTCTGTAGTGCATAACTGATAGATCAGTGGTCATCTGCTCTATCCCCATGGGATCCAGAGCAATGTAGACAAACTATAACTTTGATGTCTACAAACACGTTTAAGACACTACATTTTTATTAAGAAACTAGGAGGATAATTTGATACAAACATTATTCTAATGGGTGAGTCTATTAAGATTCCAGAAGTTAGTACCTCATCTTTGGAAATTCAGACAATAATTAATTTAGTATTGGGAAGTTAACCACCAATGGAGAAATTAGAGCAGCTGTGAAGAAATGAAATAAATATGTTGTGTATATATGTGAGTATGAGTAAGGAGATGACAAAAGTGAGGAGGACTAAAGCTGTAATTTATGTTGAGCAAAAGTCAGGAAGCACATAAAGGTGAATCTCCCCATTTTTTTCTATATTCATATTATACTGGGCTGGGAATACAGCTCAGTGGCATAGGCACCTGCCTGGAAAGCATAAGGTTCTGAGTTCAATTTCCCATATAAATATATACACACACATATATATATATATATATATATATATATATATATAAAAGAAAATGTTTTCCTTTGCTCCACTTATAAAATTATTCCACTGTTTTTATGTATTGTCATGGTCTCAGGGATTCTTTCACTTTATAAAATAAATTTTAACCTAGAACTCATTACTTATAATGATACAAAAACTGTTTCATTTGTATTCATTTCTAGCCTCATTTCCTTTAAAATTTTCAGTAATTTTCTATAGTGTTTTATTTTTGTAAGAACGTGAAGGCTACCTAAGGAAATTCAGTGAGACAAAGATTCTCTTATTTCCTTTTAATATCAGTTGCATCTTAATTATGGTCTTTCCGGTTTTGAAGCTATTTATTTGAAACTTATTACAATTTTCTGAATCCATATTATTATTTTTTATTTTATTAAGCTGTATAATGACAAATGTCCAACATTGATGCTTTTTGTTATTTTTCTTTATTGTATTCATTTGCCTTTAATTTTCATCTATTTTATTATGTACTTTAGATGTATTCCGCTTTTCTATTTATAATTTCTTAAGTTATATGCTAAACATATTTATATTAAAATAAAATTATTTTGTGTTATTTCTACTTTATCAAGTTCAATGACTACATATCTCACCGTGGACTATATTAGAAGCAATTTGCACATTCATAAGTAAAGTAACCTTTATTCTTTCAACTTTAAGTATTTTCTCATGTGATTTTTCATGCTATATTCAGTATATAATTTAGAAGTATGCTTCTACATTTCTGATTGATTGTATTATGACCAGAGAATCTTTTCATATTTTTTGAAGTTTCATGCTCTTTGCAGTGATATTCAATAAAAAGTTATTCATTTTCTAGTTGTTGGATGAAATGCTTTTAATATATTCTAGATAGGTGGTCTAGCTTTTAGGTTATATTTTTTAAATTTTTTTAAGGTCTACATTTTACCATCTTGATATACTAATTAGTAAAAATGTATTTAGTGTATCCCAGAAATATTTTTGTTTTGCATTTTCTACTTACCTTCTGATAATGCTTTATGTACTTTGAACTGATATTATTATTAGTTTCTTATAAATTTAAGATCACATATCATCCTTAAAAATTAAATCTTTTTTCATGTTCTAATCAACTCTCTCTGGAATGCTTCTTGCTTTAAATTCTACTTTGTCATATTTTAGTAATATGAAAGATATACTGCATCTTTTTTCTCTTCTTAAATTACGTTTTAGTGTGCTGCTTTTATTCATTATGCAGATGAAATATGTTTAATGATTTATTTTATTTATATATTATATTATCGTGTTTGAATCCATTACATTTTATGTTTATTTTCTGCAACTCTCCTTCTGTCTCTCTCTCTCTCTCTCTCTGTCTCTCTTTCTGTCCTCTTAGATCAAGTTTTTCATACTCAGCATTATTAATATTTTCAACTAAATATTTTTCTTTGCATTGGGGATATGGAGCCCAGCGCTACTCTACCACTGAGCTGCATTCTGAGTCCTTTTCATTTTTTATTTTGAAGCAGGATTTCCTTAAACTCCGCAGGCTCACCTCAGATATGTAATCTTCCTGCCTCAATCTTTTAAGTAGTTGGGATCGCAAATGTACACCACTGCACAAAGCTCACATAATTTTTTATGGTGGGGACAGTCCCGGGAATTGTAGGATTTTTGCCAGTGTTCTCAAATTCTTTTAAAAGTGGCCTTACTCCTACCTCCAAGTTGTGACAACTAAGAATATCTCTGGACCTTGCAAGCGTTCCCTGGCAGGAAAAGTTGTCACTGAAGAGAAATACTTTTTTCTAGATGTAGATGCATTGACTTTTTCTGTATATTCCTCCTACCTTTATTTCATTATTCTTGCTGACTTCTTAATGTATCTTAGTATGGACATTATATAGTCTGTCTTAATTATTTTAATAGTTTCTCTAAAATTTTAATGTGCCTATTCTTGTTTTTCAGAATTTTAAAAATTTTTATTAGTTTATGTTTGCAACTTATGCGTTTTACAGTCATCTTGGGAGTAGTTACATGTACCTATTACAGCTGTTTAAAAATCTACTTCCCTTTCCCTTGCCCTCCCCCTCTTCCTCAGCTTCCCCTACCCCCTTTCTGTATTTGTTGATATTATTTGTCTTAGCTCGTGCTGTGGCATATAGTGTTTATATTAACTGGAGTTATTAGGTTCCTATAAGCAGCATACCTTTATCCTTGTTTCCTTTTCCCCCTCCTCCTCCTCCATAGCCCTTTCTTCCTTGGACCATTTCCCTATTAGAAGAGATCCATTCCTCTATTTCTTTCCAACTATCTTTTATCATTTTCTTTCTATGTACTTTGCCTGACTCAAATGAGAGATACCATACAGTATTTAAGTCTGTGAGGCTTGTTTATTTCATTCAACATTACATTTTCCAGATGTACTCATTTTCTTATAAATGTCTCAAAGTTGTCATTCTTTATAGTCAAGTAGTATTCCATTACATACAGATACCACATTTTTTCATCCAATCATCTGTCGATGAGTATATGGCTGCTTCCAGGATTTAGTTATTATGAAGTGTGCTGCTGTAGACATTGGTATGCATGTGTTGCTATAGTATGCTGACTTAAGCTCTTTGGGGAAGATACCTAGCAGGGGGATCACTTGGTTGTGTGGTATTTCTAATTTCAGTCCTTTGAGAATTCTCCATACTGATTTCTATAATGGATATATTAGTTTACATTCCCACCAAAAATGCAGGATACCACAGCTTGCCAGCATTTGTTTTTATTATTGTTTGATTCCTTAAGGATTACCATTTTTTTCTAGAGATAGATGAAATCTTAGTATTATTTTAATTTACATTTTTGTAATGGTCAGAAATACCAAACTTTTGTGTGACATATCTGATGACCATTTGTATTTCTTCCTCTGCGATGTGTTGGCTCATTTTTCTTGTCCACTTCATGAGTGGGTCTTTATTTTAGGTGGTTTAAATTTTTTTAGTTCTTTGTATATTCTTGATATTATTATCCTGATTCAAGCTATACTACCAAGTGAGAGTAATAAAAATGGCATGATACTGGAACAAAAACAGATGTGTGCATTCATTGGAACAGAACTGAGAAGACAAAAATCTCACCAGACATATTCAGTCTTTAATATTTTTGACGAGGGGCTGTGGATTTAGCTCAGCAGCACAGTGCCTGCCTGGCAAGTGCAAGGTCGTGAGTTCGATTCCCAGTACTGGAAAAAAAAAACGAGAAAAAAAAAATTTGACAAAGCACCCAACAGTATATGTTGGAGGAAAGGAAGACTTTTCAGCAGATTGTGTTGGGAGAACTGGTTATCTGTAGATGAATGAAACTGGACATTAGTCTTTAACTCTCATTATATCCTAAATTATAGTCAAGGTGAGTCAAAGATCTAAAACATTAGATCTAAACATTAAAACAGAAAGAATTAAACCTTCTGGAACATAAAATAGGTAAAGTAGTTGAAGACATAGGTGTAGGAAAAAATTTTCTAAACAAGATCAGTCACAAAAGAAATAGTTGCAAGAATAAACAAATGGGATTATATCAGACTAAGATGCTTCAGTACAGCAAAAGAATTAATCCATAGAGTGAAGAGACAACCTACAGAATGGGGAAAAGTTTTGCCAACTACTCCTCAGACAGAGGACTAATGTCCAGAATAATGTGCTTATTCTTTAACCTTGACCTTTCAGGAATATTGATACACTTATATTTTTCAGAACACAACCGCCACTACTAGATTATTTGTGATTATTCCTTCTTGTATTATTTATTATTATTTTGTACTTTAGTCCTATCTATCTAAATTAATAAATTAGACAGTACTGCTATCATATGTAATCTGTGTTTGCTTGATTTACCTCATGTTTTATCCATCCTTGGATCTATGGATATGGAACCTGTAGCTATGGGTAGCCCATTCATTGGTTAACAAAAAGAACACTATCAGATTAATAATATACCTTAGTTATTGCAGGCTGATTGGGTCCACAATCTCCTGAATGAGTGTACAGCAAAGGATAAATAAAAAGAGGCAAATCGAGTGATTTCAGGGCTGCAGGATGGTCAAAGCCCTCTCACAGAATTCAAGATTCTCTCAGGGATAAGACCAAGAGCTTCTCTGGGTGGTTCATATTTATTTGCTTATCAAGAGAAGGGAGGAGGAATACTCCAGAAGGGCAGAATTACTCAAGGACTTCTCCAAGGGATATTAAATAAATCCTTAATAAAGATTAAATTAATTCACCCAGGAGTGAGACGCCAGAGGCTGTAGTCTTTATCTAGTTGAGATGGGATCCAGGTGTCCCTGGTTGTGATCTTGTCTTATCCTTTGAGGCTTTCCAATTTTGTTTCATCCACCATTATAGGTTTTAGTAGGAATTAGTGATTCCCAGATGTTCACTTACTATGAGTCCATCGCTTACCTCAAGGCAAGCAACTAAGTCTTCAGAAAGATTGATAAGCAAATATAAAAAGCTAATTGGTTAATTTAAGTCCTACTCAGGGGTGTTTCATAGTGGTGTCCATCAAAATACATTAGGAAAAATGTCATTAGCTAATTTTGTCACTGTGTAAACATCACAGAGTACATTTATACAACTCAGATGACTAAAATGTCACTAGGAAATATAATCTAAGGAACCATCACAGAATGTGTAGCCTGTCACTGAACAAAATAAGTTTATATTTACAGACTTTGCATATAATTCTAACTTTTGTATAGTATTCTTATTTTAGCGGTAGACTATGAACCTATACTATCTAATGTTGATTCTTTTTATTTTCCTATTTACTATTGGTATATCAATGTAACTAAATGTCTATTTATGTTTTTTGTAAATGAATTTTTAAATTTTATTATTTAGAAGTTCTTTATATATTCTATTTTAAAGAGAGAAAAAAGAGAAAAAATAAATAAAAACAATACAGAATTTCAAGACAAGATGACAGGAAATTAACCACGGTTATTATATTGCATATTGTTATCTTCAAAGTAATTGTTCACATTACCAGGTACAGGCATGCAAAATTGATCAAAAATATAAGCACTAATGATTCCTTTCAATGAGCTAGTAGAAATTAGTATTAGAATTATTTTAACTATCTTGTGTATATTTTTTTACCCTTTCCTTCTGTTTTCTTTACCCCCATCTGTGATTTATTTTATACAATGAAGTACTACCAAGCTGTAAAGAAAGATAAACTCGAGGCTTTTACAGGTAAATGACTGCAAGCAGAGACCATACTCATAAATAAAATAAATCAGAATCACATGTGTAAACATTGTATTGTCTACCTAGTGTAAGAAACTGAAAGCGTAAGTAAGATCCAAAAGGTACAATAGATATATAGTGAAAGGAAAAGAAATTGTAAATTCTAGATACAAGTCATGTTAATCAGCTTTTCATCACAGTGACCAAATACCCCAGAAAGACAACATGGAGAAAAAATTTGTTTTGTGTCATGTTATCAGACACTTCAGCCAATAACGAGGTGGTTCCATTGCCTTGTGCTGAAGCAAGGCGGATTAGCATAGTGGTAGAAAAGTGTAACAGAGAAAAGGTGCTAACCTCATGGTATGAGAAAAAGAAATAAGGAGAGAGAGAGAGTGAGAGAGAGAAGGAATGAGAGTGAGAGAGGAAGAGGACAAAGGGGAAGGGAGAGAGAAGGAAGGAGAAGAGGAAGGAAGAGGAGGAGAAGGAGAAGGAGAAGGAGAAGGAGAAGGAGAAGGAGAAGGAGAAGGAGAAGGAGAAGGAGAAGGAGAAGGAGAAGGAGAAGGAGAAGGA
>NW_004955402.1:26722848-26774215 GCF_000276665.1 Chinchilla lanigera | reverse complement strand
ATTCACTCTGAGGTGCTTCTCCCTTCACAGTTTCCTCTCTCATGTGAGAACACTTCCTAGAAACATTCTAATTTCCCAGGTGCTACCACATCCAGTCAAGTTTATAATTGATATTAAACATCATGAAAGAACTATATCAGACATATGCTTAGCAATTATTTGTTTCCAGTCTACAATTTGCCCTTCTTCTATTAGTTAAACAAATTTTTACATTTTGACCAATCCCAGTTTATAGATTTTTTTCTTTTGTGGATCATATGTTTAGTATCATTTCTAAGAAACCTTTACCTAAATTAAATCCTCATCATGAACACTCTCCTCTCCAAACAGTTTCATGGCTTTACATTAAGATCTAATTTTTATGTGTATATTTCTTTTTTATTAATATAACTTTGCTATAAATAATGAATGAGTCCAGTGTGGTGGTGCATGCCTGTAATCCAAGCATGCAGTAGGCTGAAGCAGGAGGATCGTTGCAAGTTCAAGACCAGCCTGGTCTTGAAGTGAGTTCAAGGCCAGCCTGAATTGCATAGAAAGATCCTGTTTAAAAAAGACAAAAAAATAAAATAAAATAAAAAATGAATGAATATATTCATTGTGGGATATTGGTAACTTCTAGTAGATGTATTTCAAACTTTTAAACTTTATCTTCCATTTCTATTCATATTTATATGTCCTTTGTGTTGATTCTCTCAGCTGAATGTAGTGATGTGCTAGGGCTGACTTACATGAGCTTTTTAAGAGCCAATTGTTAAACACTCAGAAATTTTATGGCTCAGATTTTAAACCATCATTAACTTGAAAATCGTTATGTTGAGAATAATTAGAATTGGCAAATGTTGCCAATCTTTTTTTGGATGGAAAGTATAGCTAGCATACAACCAACCACATTTAGATGATTTCTTCAGATTTATCATATAGCTACTTAGTTGTCTCCCGCTACGTTTAATGTATTTAATCACTCATTTATTTTCAATTATGATTTTCAATTAGAAGTTATAATTGATTCTATGTAAAACCTTCCTCATCATTCTTGATAATCTCTTCTATTTTGGATGCCCTCATATTACATATATATGATATTTTAATTTAATAATTTTAATGGTTCTCATTTTAGTTCACAGTTATGAGTATTATTGAGTATCTATTTCTGGACATTGTTAAGAAACAAAGCTGATGTCATATTTGGATTAATAGTTTAAATGATGTGTGTAAATTTCTTAGATCCTCATTCTATAGCTCAGAGCTGTTATAACTATCACTCATTTTAAACCAGTATATTTGAAAGTGGGAGAATAAAATTTACTAACTCATACTCTACTGGTGTGATAGGTATGAACAGCAATTATGTTGGAAATTCTACATTTCTTCCTCCAGGTATATTTATTTTTTACTGTAGTTATGAACTTCTGACCTTATTTTTCAATGAATATGAGCATGAATGATGTGCAATTTTGGGGTGAAAGTATTTCAGAGGCACCATGCCATTTTATTTAATTATTTCCTTTAATTTCAGAGGTTTGTTGATGCAAACATGCTACAGGATCGACTCATCCTGTAATCCTCCTTCCTCAAGTCTCCAAAGTAGGTGGGACTACAGGCATGAGCCACCAGGCCCACAGCATGTAAATTTTTGGAAGTTACCTTTTAGTAATGTAGTTTGGGCTCACTGAAATTATATTCTGTTAAGCACGTTATTTGTCATCTGCTAGTTTCTACTTCTTTAATATCTGTCATTTATTCTTGCTTTTTCCTATGCTCAAGTTATTGCTTTTAATCAGAAAATGTTTTCTTGGAAGCTAGATTCTGAACTAGTTCTAAACTCTGAACTCTTTTTTTCTTTTATTTAATTTTCTATGTGTTTTTCTCTTCTTGAAATAGCTTATAAATTCATGTTGATATTCACAATATTAGGCCCCTTTTATTTCACCAAAACCAGGTCAATTTTATACATATAGTCCATTTTTAATAAATAATTCTGAGATAAAATAAATTTCAAAGAAATACCTAAATCAGTATTTCAATACAATTTTCAAGAATGTATTCAACCAGTGAAAAACTAGGGTTACAGTACATTGCATTGTTTTATTTTTAATATCCCATAGAATATTGTGAAAATATGCTAAACAGTAGCTGTGGTAACACATTTGTTAAATGTGCAGTTTACAAAAAAAATAAATTATTTGAATTAAAAGTAGTCCTTTAAAAGAATAATAATAAAAATCAGTTTATGCTAATTTATTTGACCATTCATTCTTTCACTCCAGAATAATACTGACTGGTTTCAGTCCATACCCCAAAGCTATTGCACATGTTTTACAACAGATGTTTTATTTCCTGGCACTTTGCAAAACTCATCCATCCAAAATACTATAATATGCCCCCAACCCAACCACTACTGAAAATAAAACAGCAAGAATGCAAAGCAACCCAAAAACAAACCCAAAAAGTCATTTCAAACTTAAGAACTCTTTTGCACTTGAATTGTTCCACATGCTATGTTTTTTTTCTTAATTAAACTTTGTATTTAAAAATTTAGAACTGTGCATTTTTGTTCTAATAATTCCTTGTGCAAGGGCTTTGTGCTCATCAAAACTTATGATGTGGGTTGTGTTATCTATAGTATAAGACTACTTTGACCTTTGTTAAATGTTTAGGATTTATCAGCAATCCCTCCTAAAATTATTAACATGAAGGCAGGAGGTGGATATCCAAAAGGAAAACATAGTCTATTTTATTTACACTTGGGAAATGTTAATTTTGACTGCATATCTACATGTGCGACCGCATTAATCCATGGTTGTAGGAACAAATGCTTCAGATATCCAGAAAGCAAGGAAGCCTGTCCGTGCAAAGGGAAGTGATTATTAGGAATACAATAACAGTCAAGTGCATAATAAGTAAAAATTCCCAATTAAAACACAATGCTATAAAATTGCTTTGCCGATAGAAAATTCACTTTTGGTTCTCCAGTGTGTAATACCTGATGTTAAGGAACATTACTTGTACTTAATATGACTCATATACAGAAGATTAGTTTTCTGTTACTTCTATAAAATTAGAAGAATGCCATAAAATGTACCAAATGTAATCCTAAGTGTTCTCTGTCTTTCCATATATTCATTCCTTTCCTTTATATTCAAACATATATGTAATGGATTCACAAATAGTTTCCTGTGTACCTTCCTCCACCTCTGTCATTATGTGCTCTAATAAATATCTTATTTTCAAAATGTCAGTATTAAGAAGAGATAATACCTGTAGATTCCTGTGACTCCATCTTAAATCCCGTGGATATAATTTTATTTATTTCTTCATCCCTTCATTCATTTCATAGTACTAGAGATCAAATATAGGACCTTTGCACTGAACTACATACTCAACCTTAGGTATTTGTTTATTTACTTATTTTTTTTTTTTAAATTTTGACATGTGTATCACAAAGTTGATGAATTAACCATGTTGGTTAATTGTCATGCTCTTGCTCAGCCTCCCAGAGTGCTAGGGTTCTGGGTGTGCAGCACCACCCAGCTCTGTGGATTTTATTGTCTTGAAAAAGATCTTTCTAAGGTAAATCAGTGATAGCATGTTTCTTTTTAGAGGTAGTTAATAAAGTAAATCAGTATTTACTTTATGTTAAACATAGGAAAAAAGGAAATTTTAAAAGATAATACTAGAAATTTTCTTGACATTTGCTCTGCTTTCAAAAGCAGGGTATTATTAAGAAAAGAGAAGAAACATGGTAGGCACTATTTCATTTTGCTGTCAAGTTATGAGGAAATATTTATTTTGTGCTTAAGTTCTGAGATTTGGTCTTTATCTAAAATTGTAGTTGTAGGGGGAAATCGACTCATAAGAAGAAGTCAAGTAGTACGTATTGACCTAAAGAATCTTTCCATAAGTTCAAAATCCTTATAATATTCAAAGATGTCCCCAACAAAATGTGTGCTCTATGGTCATCCTTTAAATCCCATTGTGAACTTCTGTGTGACATGTCATCTCCAACCAGCAGCGCGGTTAGCCTACACTGGGAAAATCTATTTATTCATTTATTTATTTATTTATTTATTTATTTATTTATTTATTTTTGGTTTTTGGTTTTTTTTTTTCTGGTACCAGGAATCGAACTCACAGCCTTGATCTTTCCAGGCAGGCACTGTTCCTCTGAGCTAAATCCCCAGCCCCTGAGAATCTTGATGACTATTACCTACATTATTAAATAGTACAAAATGCTCTAGTAATATCTGGTACTTGAGATGAATCATCTTTCTTTGGAATAGAGTATATGAGAGTAACTAAAGCATAATAAATTATAGACTGCTAGAAAGTAATTTATTTATTTATTTGTTTAGTAGTGTGTGCATGTGTGTGTGTGTGTGTGTGTGTGTGTGTGTGTGTGTGTGGTGTCTAACTGGCAGGCACAGGAGTAAGTTAGAATGAGTAAGCTGATCATAAATTACCTAATTTCCTTTAAAGAGAACATTAGAGCTTAGAAGGATTGAACTTCACACCCCACCCACACACCCGTATATATAGAATTGGTGACCATCGAGATCATCTGCACAAAATTGTTATAAAAAATATCAAAGTACAAAATAGTTCATATACACTTATCTTTGGGCTTGCTTGTGAATCTGTAGATTTTGCAGGATGATCTAAATATAAAAGATCAAATACTTTCCCCAATATGCATTTGAGTTCATAAATGAGCTAACATTTATTAAGAACTCATAGGAAATTTGAGAAAGTAAGAAATATATCCTAAATAATAGTCACTTTATATACTATATATATTTACTTCATTGACTTCAAACACAGTTATTTGAAATAGATATAATGCTGTTTAATATGCCTTACTTCATATATATATATATATGTGGATATGCATATATGAAATTATGTATAATGTAAGGACTTGTTTCCAGCCACAGCCTTCTCCATTGTGAAAATGACTTTGGGATTATTTTCTGCAGATGAAAATTTGAAGTATGAATTTTACTGTTTACTTCAGTGAAGGACAACTCTCTGGCTCTGGTACATGTAGTCCTACTGTAGCGAAGCTAAACTTGTGATCATCTATCTATCTATCTATCACCTACTTATCATCTATATATTTTTCTATTATCTATGTGTATGAACCTTTTTTGTATTTTAAGATAGTCAAGAATCTCTAAAGACCACATTGTTGTTCTTTATACATAATACACACTGAACTAGACAGACAATCACTGTAGTTACAAAGACCCTTATGAGGCCAATTCCCATTGTTTAAACTACAAAAATCACAAAGGTTGATTTCAAAAGAACCGAAATTTCAACACAATTTTTGCTGGATTTAAACTCAGTTTCCTCACAGGAGTGAGGGAATTTGGAATTTGCCCTGAGCTTTATGAGAGCAGGTTCGCAGATTCATCTCTGTAGCTGCCATTGGTTCCAGAGGCACAGGGAAGCCAGCTTTCTGACACAAAACCTTGTAATGAAGCTGCAAAATATTCATTCTGAATCTTGGAGCTACTAATTCATTGTTATAACATGGTTCTCATAAAATTATGTAAAAAAACTCATTTTACGGTTGTCAAGGGAAATAACTACCCAGATAAATAGGCATGAAAGTACCATAACTACAGCACAGAAGGCCAATTCAAAATTGAGCCCCAACCCCAATCTCCTAATTGGCTTTATTATAGTGTTACAGCAATGAAAAGTTCTATTAGCAATGGTTTGAGGTTTACTCCACCACTGTACCATAGAGCACTACATGCATTTTTGCTTACAGATAGCTCTGTATTTTGCTATGGTATATAATCATTTTTTGCATTGATCCATACATGATTTTAAAATAAGCAAAAATGGCAAGAATTTCTGTTAAGTCTCATAAAAATTTTTAGTCATTATTTTATTTTTATTTTTATTTTTATTTTTATTTTTATTTATTTATTTTTTTTGGATTTTTCTCCGGTACCGGGAACTGAACTCACGACCTTGCGCTTGCCAAGCAGGCGCTTTTGCCGCTGAGCTAAATCCCCAGCCCCAGTCATTATTTTATATAAGGAAAGAATTTTAGAGGACACCATATTCTGGGATAATTTTAAATGTGTTTCCTTTGTCTAGGATTCTTATCATTTTACAGCATGTTCCAAAATAAATAGAATTAATAGAACATTTTGTTCATGATTTCTTCTAAGGGACAAATATAATGGCTGCATTTCTGGTTGTCAGATGTGAACATTGTATGTGTATGTGTATGTGTATGTGTATGTGTACATGCTTGCACATCTGTGTGTATAACTAATTATTTATAACCATGGGATAAAATTTACTTTAGGAAAAGCATGTCCTCTAATGACTTCTAACTTTAAATATGCATCTTCATGTGCATATGGGACATGTATGATGATGTATATGGAAATGCATGTATATACATGTAACAAAATTACAATGTTCTTATGATTAGAATAACTTCATTACTTGTTGTTTGTCCATACTCACAGTTCTGTAAAAAACATTAAATAGTGTGAGCTCTCAGATCATTATATAAACCAAGGTATTTATCTCTTAGTAAGCCTCACATCTACATTCTGTAGGACAGAAGGATATATTGTATGTTTTACAGGGACCCCAAGATGAAGGAACAAATTTTTGCCTTCCTTTAACATTTATGGGATAATCTAATCAATTAAAGATTTATTAGCTTAGCAAAATGGTGACACAGATTCAAACTTTTGCAGAAAAGTTATGTCTCATTGCCCATTTGTCAATATAACCTAATTTAAAATGAAAGAGGCATCATTTCTCAGCAGCTTGTAGGATGAAGGATTATATTTCATATTATATAGGTGAGTGGCAATGCTCCTAACTCAAGGAAAATCAAATAATGATATTCAATGGTTATACGTTGATGGCTTTGTAGATGCTAAGTGCGTGTATCCTTTAGCTTATCCTGATTATACTGCATCTTACAAATAAGAAAAATTGCGTCCACATCATTACATTCAAGTATTTAACACTATGTTAAACTCCCAGCGTGTACTAAGCAATGTGAATCACAGACACTGTCTGCTTTGTCTTCTAGGAAGAAACTCAGTGAGGCTGAGTGAGGTATGTGAGGTGTGGGCACTGGGGTGAGCGGTGAGCCTGTGAAACCAAAGCTTAGGACGGTTCCTCTGAGGACAATAGACACAGCCGGGGTCTTTATTTATTTATTTTAATTACTTTTCTCCTCCTCCTATTAAATGCCTCCTCCTTTGTTCTTAATTTGAAAGCATCCCCATCCCCGTTTAATTACCGTGCTTTTGACTGACAAGAGTAGAGGGCAGGAAAAAAAAAAGAAAGCTGTCTCCTTCATGTCCTCTTTGACACAATATAATGAATGTGTGATGGCTAGTTTATTTTTTTCTTGACAACTTAAATATTTGAAGATGAAATGTGAAATTTAAGAGTACAATGCCAGATAGCAGAAAGAGAGAGGGAGGAGAAGAAGAAGAAGTTAATTGGACCAGGAACTAAATACAATACTCATTTATGCATTTGCCTAATAGTTTAATAACTGCCAATTTGGTGGAAAGAATCAATGTAATTGTAATAAGAATTTCATCTCAGCTCTGCCCAGGCAGAGGAGGCAGCAAATAGACTGTGTCCACCGGATGCCCTGGTCCTGTGTTTTATTATGTTTACTTTATAATCCCATCATCCCCACGCCACCAGCATGCTTGAGGGGTAGTGAAGGCAGCAGTGACTGCTCCCTCTCGGCCCCCTGTCTTTCACAGCTACCCTGAGGTACTTAAGAATGACAGTATAAAGAATATCTGTGCAGATGAGCCTGTAGATTTGGGGAATTGGCTGCTTATAGACAGAGTTTCTTTTGGTAGACTTAATTCCTTTAGCAAGGGTGAAGTACCATCTGTGGGGATTCCTGTCATGTATAAGGAAGTTAGTCATGCTCTCTGTGGAGTTGAATTTCTTGAATTTTAATGAAACCCATGTCAATCTGTCTCCTCTATACCCTAGTGTTAAAATCAGTGGTCAGCTACTCAACAATCACAACAGTAAATCACAGTAGATAAACCAACCAGGACAGCTCTGAAGAATTTAAGGCTGTGTTCCCCCCTGCGCCCCCCTTCACAACTAAGACACTGAGAGAATACATAATGAACTGGTGACTTCTCTGCTTTAAAGGAACAGCCTTGTGGTGTTCAAACCAGGAAGCTAGATTTTTTTTTTTTTAAATGTGCTTCTTTGTTGGGAAGTTGTTTTTTTTTTTTTTTCAGTTATTGTTTATAATTCCTTTTAATAGATCTGTCATAGCTTCTGGGGTTTTGGTACAGGTTATGTATGGTAAAGCTGTACTTGTACAAAATGCTGGGAGAGAAATGCTGATTCTAACCAAAGAAAATGAACTATTATGCAGAAATTAAGAGAAAATGATGTGCATGCCACCTGAATATAAATTAGCTGTGAATGATGTAATTCAGGGAAGCAGGTGGCAGTTTTGTATGAGATATTTACAATTAGCTGTATGCATCACTCCAAGAGCACAGTTTAGGAAATATCTCACCCAGATTAGATAGGTTCTCAATGGGTTGTAATAGCATTACAGCTTGCAGTGTAACTTCTAATTCTCCTCTGATGTATCACCGCCATCTTAAAGACAAGGTCACTGAAATGGAAGTTACATTGTCACTTTGTTTGCCTGTACAAGCCGAAAATGTTTCAATGGGGAATTCTGTGGAGTAAGTTGGAACTGAGAGTCCCTTTTGGCAGAACTATTCTGGCACAAAATGAAACTCTAGCTGGTTCTTTAATGGTAAAATGCACAACCTCTATTTGTCTTCTTTTTTGAGTTGCAGTTGGAATTACGGGCTGGCTGTTTTCATGGATCTATTGTCTCTAACCAGTGTCATGTCTGTCCTTGTTTTGTTCTTGATTGGAGCTGGTATATGACCCTAGAGGCGAGTAGCTCATATCTTTAGGATCAATATTGACACCTTCTCTTTCAATTAATTAATATTTCTATCTTAATGACGTATTTGGGTTAATATGTCAAGGTACGTAGTAACCTCTATCAAATCTCCACTTAAAATAGTGCTTATGTTATTTTGCAATTAATACATGGGCATGTGTTAAGCTTACTTTGTCCTTTTTGAGGTTTATCCATTTATTATCATTTGATATTTAAATGTCCCTGAAATTGCATTGGTGGACAACATTGAGAAATATATTTTACTTTCTGTCAAGAAGCAAACACAGAGATTTATGTTTTCTTAAAAGGAAAGAAAAGGATACTCTCAGTTTATCTAGTATTTCATTCTGATCAGGCCTTACACCTTTGCAGTTAGTCAGCGGAGAGCAAGCACTAGAGGTTTATTAAGTGTGTTTGATTAATGACCACTCTACCTTAAAATCTCAGTTCCATTTTAACATTAATGGAATACACAGTATCGTGTACCTAATTAATTTTTAACAGATTATCTTATGTATTTAAAAATGGATGCCATATCTATTCTTCTCAGTTCAAAGTTTTCTAAGCTGATATTGTTGATATTGTCCTCACATGAATCCACATTATCAGTGTTAACATTCTTAACATTTATTAAGGGCTACTATATCCCAAATACTGTGTTAAAATCTTTGCCTGAATTTTTGTTTGGTTTTGATATTTATAACATACTAAAATAAAAATGACAATCTGCACAAAGTCGTCCAATTTATGACATCAGCATTTGATTCTTGAATTTCCCAGAGTGCATTTCCTCTTTCCAGTACAATGTCATTAAGTGTTTCCCTTGAGTTGAGGTCTCTAGGAAATTTGGTGGTGTGTTGTCTGAACTCTTTCATCTCTATAACATTTATATTCTCAACTGGTAGACCTGATAACAGCTAATTAATCAAATTTGTACTTTTTCTGGAATTTTTCTTTGTCAGAGGGACCTTTTTGCAATATTTCATTCCTTCCTTAGGACAGCTCTCAAGTATCAATTAGTGAAATCAGTATTCAAAGAATTGGCCTTTTCCCCCCAATGACAATTTTTAAAGGGGCATGAAGCCCCAGAGTCCCTGTGAAAGCAGTCAGGTCCAGGCCCTTTTCTTTGCAAATATCTGATTTTCTCTCTCTGCCTAATTCTGTCCACATTACTCCCATGAAGAAGTCTCTAGAAAGGACATCACAGTAAACCTTTGTCTGCACATTTCTATCTGAGACTCTGTTTTCTATGGAATTGTTCTAAGTTGAGAACTTGGTAGCTACCCCTGAGGGAGAACAGTCTGTGAGTATTTAGGGGTGACATGACCTGTAATCAAGAATGTAAAGAACAAATTAAAATGAGTGGTGTCTGAGACATAAGTTAAAACATGAAAGAGTTCTAAATTTGGATGCCTATCATACCCTGGTAATGACAAAATGCACAGACTTACATTGACAAAAGTATATCTCTGTTTCTCCCTTAAGATGCATTTCTTTTAACAGTCCAGAAGTAATGATTATGAGGAATTCTAAGTTAACTTTAAAAGAATGTTCTTTTTTCATGTAGGCTTACAATTTATCTAAACATTTTCTACTCTGTAGTAATTTTAACTATTCTGACAATTCTAAAACATGTATAATATAGTTAAACAATAAATTTTTGAATTATGCTTTATTGGTTTTTTTTTTCCTGTACACAGATTGGATTTTCTTGTTTTTGAATGTAGATATTTTGAAAGTCCTATGAATTCAGGTGCCACATTTGCATTTTCCTGTATTCCACACTGCCCACATTTCCTAGTATTTGCCATATTTAGGAATTGAAATATATAAAAATATCTGAACACTGGAGAATTATAGAAACAGAGAAATAAATTCACCGCATTTTATTTTAAAAACTTTAAAAATTATTTAATAAATTGCAAATAGTAAGTCTATTGAAACTTCAAAACTTTATCTTCCCTGTCTCCATTATACATGCTTAATTTATTACTATAAAATAGTGGAAATAAGTATTGATATTAAATAATAATAATAATCCAAATATAAAACACGACATGCTTTTCATTTGCAGGAAAACAACCTGAAAATAATATTCCTCATGAATATTTTTCTCACTCTAGCTTTTGTTTTTTCTAAATGTGGGTCTCTGTGCCTTGAAATAGATCCAGAGAATGCTTTGTTTTTGCTCCTGTTATTCTGTTGCTGTGGTAGTCTTCATTTTTTTTTCCTAACATAAAGAGGATGTACTATAGCAATTCCTGAGATACTTGAATGTTCCTCATCTTTAGAAAGGAAATTCATTCTAGGCAAAGAACCCATTTCTGGAGTTGGAAAGAATGTGATTTGATAAGTTAGATGCAGTCAGATATCATCAAGATCCCTGTCCCTTCTCTGATGTAATGAATGAAGTGATTTCTTTCTCATTTTATTTTGAAAATGTCAGTAAAAATTAACCAAGCATGTTTTACTCAACCCCCACTGTTAAGCCTCACAATTGATATATTCATTGCATCTACTTAAAAGGATGTGCTGGGATAGGGCAGAACCAGTGCTCATTCCTTTACACTAATGCACATAAATAGATGGAAAGAATTTCAATTACATTATTTGCATCCATGACTTTATTTTTAAGATCAAATTTGCTGCCCCGTGATTGCTTATTTATTATTCATAAAGTATGTTACTTTGATTTTGTACATTAATGGTCTTCTGAGCAGTGAAGGCATCAAGTTCAAACCACTTTCTCTGTTTTCATGGATATCCATGAAAGACTACGTTTGGATGCTTCAGGTTTTGTAATTTAAAAATGAAAGTAGAAAACCATTCTGTCAAGCCAAAAGAATTCAAGCAGTAGTTTTCTAAGAAGTATAGGGGAAAAAATGGATGTCACTCCACTGATTAAAATACGTAAGTATAAAATATAAAGAAAGACAGGAATATACTCTAGCTAATAAAAACATGATGATATATATTAAAATACATTTGGAGGAGTTTATTCAGAGAGTTCGTAAGACCAGTCTCATCTCCATCCTTACTTATATATATGTTCTTTATTCTAAATAATAGTTAGTAACTTTTCCACCAAGACAGATAAAAGTACAGGGGAAAATCTAACTTCCAACCCGCTGAATGTCAGATATGCTGAGTCTGTGTCCCCTGAAACTGAGGAATGAATTCTAAGGAACAATGGAGTTAAAGAGTAGGAAAAGTTTATTGAGAAACAGCTCCTGAGGTACAGGAGGGGACCTGAAAGTTGGTCATCACCAAGGCCCTTCTTTAAGAATGCTTTATGAAGCAAATCACTAGGAGGGTACAAAATCACGAGATGAGTACAATGTGAGTCAAACTATAAACAACCAGTAAGATTGTAAATACAGCCATATAGCTAACATTGATCCAATAAGGAAGCGGATCATGTAGCGAGGGTACATGGACTGTATAAAGGCATTTTGAGGAAGGGACAGGTCCGTATGCTGTGGTCACTTGGGAGACTGATGCGTATTTGGACTTTTCTTGAACAGATGACACCAATTACAGTATAAATCCAAGTTACTGCTCATCCCTAAGGGGAGGCATATAGCCCTGGCCACTGAATCATTATCTTGAGGCCTGGTCTCCTTCAGATGCACCTGCACTGGCAATTCTGATGCCTTGATATTTTCGGTAACTTCCTTGACAGCCCAGTCCCTCTCAGACTACTTATTTATTTCTTTGTACTTTAGCTGCCTATAATAATAAAAAAATCATCCTTTCTATAGATTCAGTTCCAATTGATAACCATCTTTAATCTCTCAGAGTAAGCAATTGAGCCCAGTTTTGTTTTAATGTTCTTTGAGAACCGCATAGATCACAGGAAGCATTAAATAAATCCTAGCTATTAATAAGCTTATAATATTGTCATTAAATGATAATATTTAATGTTTCTGAAAACTCAAAAACCATATTTTGTGTTTGGGTATATTTTGTGCATATATCATATACACGTAAAGCGAGTGGTTAATTTCCTCCCATCTTTCTTACTCTAGCCTGCTTATACTCTTTTGTTCTCAGATCAAGCTTTCTATTTTTGGCCTACACAGTAAGAAAGATGAGCCAATAAAGCTAGATCATCCAGTGATATCAATTGGGTAGTATTTGGAACTTCAAGTATAAAAAATATCAGTGAAAAGTTCAAGTTCCTTTTTAACCAAAAAGAAGTAACGAATGAGCCATAGTGATTGGTGTTGTAGTAGAATGAGAAGTCCCCATTCCTGATTCAAATAGTTTATCATCTTAAGACAAGATGGGCATTTACCCTCTTAACTCTAGCATGTGCTAAAAAATTAACATTTCAAATATTATATGCTATTGCTTAATAAAAGATTACTTAAATTTCATTTTGGATGATTAACTGGCTCTTTAGAATTTATAATTTAGCATAGAGGATCAGTTACATAAAATATCCTATATATGTATTATATGATACAAAGTGAAGTTCTCTGCCTTAATTGTTTTCCTTACCTAATGAACAATGAGGTCAACATTTTGCTAAGCACTTCTTCCAGATATGAAATTTATATGGGACTTTGGATCTCTGAAATTACCTTCTTGCACTAGAAAACTTATTCAAGTCAGCAATTCATACCAAAGGATTTACCTTGAAGATTCTGATATCCTTCTATATATCTCAGAAAGAAAGTAATAGTGTACCAGCCTACATGTCAACATTGTTCTTTTAGTATTTTTGAACATAACTGACAGTGTGATTTTGTAAAATGCTCTTTAAAATCTTGATTTAATTACCCAGTGTTTTGTTCCCAAAGCTCAAATGTTCAGCAATATAATACATAAAGGAGCTCTGCTCTCACCTTTAGACTTTATGGTGTGTGGAAAAAAATCAGTCCCTAAACCCAAGGTAATTTCTTTTACTATCTGTCTCTATTTAAAATTGTTTTTATTTTTAACACAAAAAACAATAAGATCATTCTTTTCTGTATGGCTTAAATCTTCTTCCAGAACTACTATGGTCATAGGCCCACAGGGGCACTCTGTAAATTATACTTAAGTGTAACTGGATTAATAATCACATGCAGTGAAGTTATCTGAAATGAAAATTAAAAGGTGAAAGAAACTGATGTAAGCAACTTAATGAAGATTTCCTATCACTATAGCCCAACGACCACCTCCAGCAAATTTAACAACTCCCATCATTAATGTTACCTTCTTTTCTTTCTTACTGAAGAGATCAATGACCTTGTTTTGCTTTTGAAGTCTTCTCTGAATTGTTTAATAATCTTGATTTCAACTTCAAAAGGAAAATCTCACAAGTTAATATTCTTGCCATCAGAGAAAGTTAAAAGCAAGCTAAATAAAACTCCTAAAAACAAAACAAAACCAGAAAGTGCCAAAGAGCAATGTTTATAAGTTTTCAAATAGAAGCTGAAAAACACCAATAAAGTTTGGGTTCAGCTCAAATGTACCATCAACCTCAGGCAGCTTCCCCCTCCCCTACACCCTTTTAATGGTCCATTTGTCTAGTCCTCCTGGAAGATCTATAGAGAAAATTACCAGGGCAGAATGTAGATCCAATTGCACATCCTGCTACAGGAGAAACGATTCCTGTTCTCATCATTGGAATCAATAATTTGCTAACACAGTATTAGCAAGAGCAACAACTCCACCAGGTCAAAGGAGTTTTACACTGAATAATGACGGCCCAGGAAAGGGAAAGGCTGAGAGAGTAAATCCTGGCAGCCTTTTACTATTGAGAGAGCACATGCCAGTGAATCAATAGTGGCTCTGGTGAGTCCGGGCTGTAAAGATGGTTTATTGTTCTGCCTAAGTGCTTTGGCAGAGATGCTCCTCTTAATATCTGTACACAGGAGCCACTGTGATCCAGGCCTCTCCTATTAATGAGAGTATTTCTTCTTTAGAAGTGTGGAAATCCTTTTTAGGATCCAAAGTATGGCTGCATCACATTTCTATGTAAACTCTAAGTAAAGCAGAGGGGAATGATAGAAGAAGCCTGGGAGAGAATGTCAAAAGGAATCTAGCCCTGAAGAAGAGCTACCACCTTACCTCATCAGAGTTCAAGAGCTAATAAAGAGAACTTGTCTCCTAGGCATCTCCTTTACATAATCTCTTGTTAAGAAAACAAATTTTGGAAACACTGACTTGATTTATGCACAGTCATCAAATATGCACAATTGAATGCAGGAATAGATTTGTGGCTGATCACCAGGCTAGTTGGTCTTCTCACTGCCTCTAACAATCACCTATAATCTGTTTTTCATTTATATCTTTATAAACTTTCTCTCTACAAATAGACAAGGAAGGAAATGTCTGCATCCAATATTCCTGCGCTTCTGTTCTTTGAACACTCAGGGCAGCTGTACTTAAGGTCCCTGTTGTGGTTGGACAGGCCACCATATAACATACGTTCATGAATATATTCGTGAGATGTTCTCCCAAGGAATGAGCAGTTACTTTCCCATTAAATATGGGAAAGCACAGCTTGGTTAGAGAGAGGAGGTATAATGGGTGAAAGGTCACTTGCATGGAAGCGTAACAGGACAAAGAGTAATTTATAATAAAGAGAAAGACAGGTATGTATCTGTGAATGCAGAAGGAAGAAAAGCCAACACTGAAGCTATGACTAGAAACAAAATGCTACTGGTGTACCACTTGCTATGTAAACTTTACTACAGTTAAATAGATGAAATCATGAGTTTTTGAGGGTTTAATGAGGCTGGACTAAAAATTATATCAACTGTTTAAGATTTAAAGTAGCTCTTGGTCTTTCATTCTGTCTCTGTGAGTGAAGGAAGGCTGAGGAAGCTGCTCAACCCCCTGGAAAGGACTGAATCCAAGATCCACTTCACTTGCTTGGGGAAAATGAAAGGCTCCCTAGAGAGGAGCCCAGGGCCATGTAGAACAGTGGTCTTGGTACTGATCTTAGTCACAGTTCTTATTGCTGAGTCACGACCCACTACAACTGAAGATAGAGGAGGAAACATTTATTTTGGCTAACAGTTTTGGGAGGGTTTAGTCCTTATCTGGCCAGCTGCAAGACAGGATTACACTGCAAAGGGTCATCATAGAGGAGAGCTGTCCATGGCCATGGTATCTGAGAAGAAGAGAAAGGGAAGAAAGGAGCTTGGTAAGGAGATAGAACTGTTTGGGTCACACCCTTAATGGTGACCCTCTTTTTCAACCAGGTCTTAACAAGTGGCCAGCCACAATACACCTCCAATCCAGTCACCTCCAAAAGCCCCTTCTGTGAGCACATGAGGCTCTTGAGGGAAATCTCACTATAAACTCTAACATTGTTCTCCCCTGTAAACTGATTCGGGGTCTACTCAAGAGATGTTCTCCACTCGCAACTCAGGTGCTTTACTAGATCCACCAGAAGGATTTTAGATTTGTTATGGATCACACAGTCTTGTGCTTTACTATCTGATTACATGGTTCAATTCTCTGTTTTAGGTGACTTTTATTGGGTGAGACTAAGTAGCTAGCGAGTGACTGTGAGCATCTGTGATGTGTGTTACTTAGGAACCAAGGCATTTACTTGACAGTTCCTTATCTCCCATAAGTGTTTCCTTCCAACATCTTCCAGAGTGGTGGCTGCTAGGTAGAGGGAGCGCCAGAGTGAAGTGGCGAGAAAATCCCAGTCAAACACTAACAGACATGTAGACAAGGAAGAGTACATCTGTGTCATTAAACCTCTGAAGTGTGAGTCTATTACTTACTAGAGCATAATCCAGGTTATTCTGACGGTAGAGTTCCTGTCATCATCTTTTCTTGCATAATTAATGCATGCAACCCAGCCCTATACTTAAAGTAGGTGGTAACCATAAAAAGAAAAGACAAACAAATACGTTAAAAGTGGTATATAAAACCATCTTTAGAAGGAATTATTATCTCATCTACTTTCCTCCCCAAGATTTTCTCATTGTTATACGCTGAGCCTGAAAATCTGAATAGTCATAGAAAAAGCATGTAAACTGTGACATTTTCCTGCAGTTCAAACTAGTTATTCCTAAGATACTGCAATCACTATTCTGCACAATTTACAAAAGTTTTATAATGGCTCCTTCAAACTACATCAAAAGTAGATATTTTCAACCAGGAACTAAAATGGTTTTTATAGTTATAAAGATCACTATCAGCTGGAAATATTTCCAAAATCTCTGCACATCCTTGAACAACGTTATTTCTGAAAATTATTTTTTGAGGATATTTTTTAGTTTCAGACCCATGTTTATGGAATGGCATCAGATCAGATTCCCAACATTAATATATTCTGAAGACTGGGGCAATAGTTCTTTCCCTAATGTGTGGACTGGGTTTACAGACCCTTCCTTGTATCTGTATAGGGTTTGCTTATGACTAAACGATTTTGCCTTTGGACCTTTACGAACAGTTCATACCCTAGGAACTGGTGCTTTGTGGAAAGAAAAGCTATAGTTATAAATGTACTAGCCATTCATATAGGTAAGCACATTAGATTCATGTAAAGCCCTTCTTCCATGTGTTCTGCTAATGTGTCCACATTATTCCATCATGTAAAAAAAAAAAGGGATTATTTGGGACAATATTTTCCAAAGACATCTACTGTCTTTGGATCACAACACCTGAGTACTTAAGGATCATTTAGAGAAATATTAAGTATATTCAGTAATACATGGACTTTCAGAGTTTAAGCAAATAAAATATGCCACAGCAAAAGGTTTTGTTCTCAAATGACTCTCACAGCAACATGGAATACTCAAATTAATAATTATTGAGGAAAACTTTTAGACGGGGTTATATTCTCTTCCTCTGTTTCATTCCTTACCTACAGGATAATGCATTATGAATAGAGTTGTAAAGTACTACAGAGTGTTTCTGACTCAGACCTAAGTAGATAGGACTGATTATTGGCCTGCGTCAACAAATAGAATAGAATGAGTCTTCTAGGCAAAGGTATGCGCAGTCTCACAAACAAAAGAAGATTAGACATGGAGGTAATGCCAAGTATTAACATATCATCCTGGAAGACAGAAAAAACTATACCTGAAGTCCTAGCATCCAAAGTGCTCCTCAGTTTCACAGTGGTGGTTAACAGAAGCACAATTGGTGCTGAAGGGCACTATCAACTCTGTAATATTTCACTCATCAGAAGGTACAAACACTTCATAATGTTGTGTCTAAAGAGGTTGATAAGATTGTGTGATGTTTGGACTTGACCCTTCAGCTCTCCCTACAATACACATATAAAAGGCTAAAAGATCCATAATTATTTTTTAAACTCTCATTTAAATCATTTTCTTTCGACTCAGCTCAGTGCTTCTCCAAATAGATTGTTAAGAAACACACTTGCCCTAAGACACCTCATGGGTTGGATGAACATATTATTCATTTTCAAAACTGTGCATTTTGAGAGTAAAATGGGATGCTATTTACACATTCACCAGACCCACAGGTATAAAGCAGCCCTACACTGGGGCAATTTAGCATGGATGGTTACATTAGTCAGTGCCCTAGAGTAAAAGAAACTGTACCTGAACACAGCTGCAGATTGCCTGGGTTTTTCTACTCAGCTTCAAAAAGAAACAATCTACTTTTCCAGGTTTGGATATGGACCAGCTATGCAAAATTTTATTTGAGAAGAATTATTTTCTCAATAATAGCCAACCTATTTGGAAATCATTTCTCTGCATGGCACATGACCCAAAACAATTATAAACTTAATACCTGCATCCATACAGGGTCTCTCATAAGCCAAGTTTTCCCAACTTGATGTAGCAATCAGTCCATTCACTTCAAGGCTTAAACTATGATTTCTTTTCTTATTCCAAAGTTAAGCGTAGCAGATCTACACCTATAAGTTTATCTGGGAGAGGGAATAAGAAATCAAGAGAGAGAAGATCAGCCTCCTCTTGCTTAATCCTTTGTCACATGTAAGCCATTGCTCTGGTTTAAGTAAGGTTTTACTCCCAACATTCACACGGAGTTTAATCTACAAAGTCATATGCTAATCATATTAACAGAGCACACTTAATCTCACTATAATGTTTAGAAGGGATACCTTTAGTGGGGGGGGTGATTAGAATTGAATAAGGCAGAATAGAGCTCCCATGACTGATCTTGTTTCCTTTAGAGGTGGAAGAGAGACACATATCTGTGCTCTTGGCATGACTGTCTCTTATCATGTGATATTTTGTTCCATATTAACATTCTTCCAGCAAGAATGGCATTGCTTGACCTTGCACTTTAAACTTTAAGAACTATGAGGCAAAAATAAATCTCTTTACAAAATTCACCTACTTCTGACACATTATTGAGTTAAGAAAACTGACTTACATAACCACCACCACCTAAAATACCATAAATATAACAGCAAGATGGAGGAAGAAATAGAAATGTAGTAATAGTTACAGAGATCCAATGTTTAATTATGTAAACAATTCTTCTAAAGCACTATACAAAGACGGAATTACATTTTGTGACTTGCTGAGGGTCTTATTTACTTTGTGAACTCAGGAGTAGCTCATCCATTTCTGATGGATTTGACTGATGAGAAGAGGAGGTAGGTTAAATTTTATTTCCCAGCCTTCCAGGTGAAGGTTAAGATCATAGATGATGTGGTGAAGAACAGGAGATTTATCTATATTGTATTTTTTATTCTGATAAATTCTTCTTAATAGCATATATTGAATTGAGAAGAGCAATGTGATCTTTGAACTTCTATTAGCATTTTTTCATCCTTGACACATAATTTTCTTATTTCAGTATACCCTTAAAAACCACCTACCCTGAATTCTTCTGAGCAGTTTGAGTCAGTGAAATCTCTAGTTCCATGTATTAATCAGTGACTGGGCACATGGAATTAATATTCTATATTTTACCTATATTTGCTGCTCGTGTTCATATCGCTGTTCCCTGGAGGTCATCAGCATGTGTCAAAGAAGAGTGATTTATGAAATGATCCAGTATATCTTAATAATATACACAACTTCAAAATGTGATTTAATATCTCTGAATCTAACTTATTCAATAAACTTGGATTTTACTGTTTGGAAAATGTCTTCAATGGCTTATTATGCCTTAGACATCCATCATATCATATAATCCAGTATTTTAACTTTTCTGTGCCCAGACCTATCCACTTATTCAGGTACAGAGTTGGAGGTAGGATCCCGACTCTGTAGAATTGGAAACTCAGTAATAGAGACAAAATAAATTAACCCAGTAAGGCCTTGCTGTGTCCAGTGACTTCACAAAATGCAAGCTAGAAATAGTAATTAGTTCAAATTTATCAAGAGGATATGACGAATGAAAGCTGCAGTAAATTGGAAAGATTTTTTATTTCTGAAGATATAGCACAGTTAAACTGCTGTGTGTCTATGCAGTGCTTATTCTCACCTCCCTTGATAACACAACACAAATGTTGCTGTTTTCAACATTATTCCAAGACAAACAAACCAGTATTTGGTCTTCCTTGTTAGTGATGATGGGAACAGAAGCTCAGTGATATGAATGAAACCTAAGAGACTGAAATTGAAAATCCCCTGGATACCTTTTAGGACGTCACTTTTTTTTGTTTTTCATGATATGAATTCTTTTTAGTTTTGTAGCTCTGTTCCTCTTGCTTAAAAATTCTCTGTGATTCTAGGAGAAAACAACCCACTTAAAAACTTGATAGCCTACCCATAATATCTTCGTTCTTCTGAGAAAAGAGAAGGAAACCAGAAGCAGATACTTTCTCTATGATCTACACAAGCCACAACCTGCCCACCTCAAGGTTTCTGGTTGTAGTAGCAAACTAAACCCCAGGAAAAAAATGCACTTTTAGAAATGGTCATTCTTTTGCTTTCCCCTGTGTTGCAAAATTTGTCATGAAGGGGCTGACACTGTAGCTCAGTGGTTCAGTATTTGCCTGCCCTGTTTGAGGTCCTGGGTGCAGTCCTTAGCACTGGAGAATGCAAACAAAACTTTGTCATGAAACCCAAAATCTCACCCTTCATTTTTCTTAGCCATAAGTTATTACATACATATTTAAATTGATGAAAAATGTACGTCTCTGGTCACACAAACAACACAAAAGTAAAATTCTTTCTCACACCACACCTACTTGTCCCCATCCCTGGGATCATCACTCTTCTCCATGGAGGTAGTCATTGTTTCATATTAGATGCATATACTTCTGTAGAGTCTTCGTGCAATATAATATTCACATATAGTTAGAACTACAGAAAGCCTTCCTGTTACTATATGTTGTTTTACATGATTTATAAGTTAAAATGATAAAAGTATTCATATGCATTTTTATTTACTTCCTTAAATTTACCTTGGAGATCTCCCTATATAGATACAGTTCTACGTATATTTATTTAGCGACTGAATTATATTTCATAGTCTATTAGTCAGGACAGGCATGGTTATGCTACATTAACAAACAATCTTAGTGACTTAAAGTAGTGTAACTCTATTTGTTAACCATGACACATTTCCTTCTCCATTAAACTGGAGACCTGTTCCATGGTGCCCTTGCTCTGGGACTAAGGGTAATAATAAAAGCATCATCTGGAAGTTGGCATAGCATTTTCACATGAAAAATGCCATAATTAAACTAATCACACACTGTTTCCTAAAGTATTATTATTGTTTCTAACTTGTGAGTAGCACACATTACTATCTCTTATTATTCGGGGAGCAGGGGCAAAGCAAATAATATGTCATGGCTCATTTCTTGTTTTTTTTTTTTTTTAAAGAGAAAAGAACAAAAACAGAATAACAAAAACAAAGACAAAAACAAAATAACACAAAAACAATAAAAATGATACAGAATTCCAAACCTAATTTCAAGAATATGGAGAGATATATTTCTACTATATGTGCATGATAATACAAGTTGAAAAGATGGATTATATCTTGGCCTTCATAACATTTTTCTAACTGGTATGGCAGACAGTTAGGAACTATCTTTAGTTCAAATAAGTAACCAGTGACACCCCTCAAACTGAGAGTTTCCCTTTCTTTATTGCAGAGATAACCTGGATGATGTTCACAGGTCCTTCCAAGGAAAATTAAGAAATACTGTTATAGTAACAGTACTGTAGGGTCAACTATGACATCACCTTATTTAAAAGCTTCTGAATCTGTAAATAAACCCAGGACTGGACACTGGATGAGTGGTTACAAACCTACTGTGGAAATATAAGTCTATTCATTGACCTAAAGACTTATTTCATTCCTCAAAACATAGTCAATTAGTCCCTGTCATATTTTGGATTGAAAATATTCCACAAAGTCTCACCTGGTAAAGGCATAGTTTCCCAGACACTGTACTATTTAAAGGGGATGAAGATTGACAGAGTTTATGCCTAAGAGGTGGTTTTATGTCATTAGGAGCACATGTGTGCAGTGATTATGGGACCCTAGCACCTTCATCTTTCTCTTTCCTTTCGGTTTCGCTAAGGTGAACAGTCTAGTCTACCACATGCTCCTACCAGATACTGCCTCAATACACATCCGACAGCAATGGGGCTTCCTCACCACAGCCTGAAACTGTTTCAGGTAGGGCTCTCTAGAGGAACAGATTAATAGAAAGTATATGTGTCACAGGGAGTGTTTATTAGGCAGGCTTACATTATCAGAGGTGGGAGAGTCCACACAGCTGATGGAGCACTGGAGAGCTGGAGGATCTAGTAGTTGCTCAGCCCAAGAAGATGGAGTTCATAGAACAAGAGGGAGTAAAGATTTAATGCCAATCCAAGGAGAAAGGCCTGGAAGTTAGTCTAGAGTTAGTCTGTATCAGAAGGGCGAAGAAACTGGAGACAAATGTCGAAATGCAACAGCAGCAAAGAATGAACCCTCTCAAACAGAGTGCAGTTCTTTAAAATAGGCACACTCTCTTCTACTTTCTCTTTCCTAAATTCCTTCTGGGCTATACTCTATTGGCTGGTGCCACCCACAATGGGAGTGATCTTCTCAGTTTGCTGCCCTACTGGCCAGTCATCCAGAGACACTCCTAGAATGCAATTTATTAATCTGTTAGGTGTTTCTTTCTCTAGGCAAGAGGACATATCAAAAGGAACAATTGCAGAAACTTCCAAATTTGTGAGCCAAGATAGACTTTTCATCTTTTAAAAGTAATTATCTTAAGTAATTTGTTACAGCAATTGACAGCTACCACCCTGCAATTAAGCCATTTTGAGTGCTGTTCTGACTCTACTTCCTATAATAGTAGCCCAGACCCGCCTTGCCTCTGGGAATTTGGTACGCCCATTTGACTGTGAACTTCTGCATTAAGGTAATCAAGAGCCTGTTTTAATAATCATTACTCTAGGGGCTGGGGATTTAGCTCAGCGGCAAAGCGCCTGCCTGGCATGCGCAAGGTCGTGAGTTCGGTTCCCGGTGCCAGAGAAAAAACAAACAAACAAAAAATAATAATAATAATCATTACTCTAATCAATATTCCTGGCTTTCAGAAGCCACCCTCCACAGAATTATTTCATTTCTTTTCTAAACTTAACCTGATTATTTCCATCTCTACATTCGTCATTTTCTACATTTTTCCATGAAGTCTCATCCGTAGTCCTTATACTCAAATGTAGTCATATTTTTTCACTAAATTTGTCAATTCCAACAGGAACTGGCTCCCAAGTGTCTTGCTTTGTATGGATACTTGGTTCTAGTCACTCACATGTGATAATAGATATTGTTTCATCATTTCTTCTATTGACCAGAAAGGGCATTGTTATACAGGGACATAACCATTTACAATTTCAAATATAATCCAATCAAAATGCCTCTGGTAAATTTGCTTCTTTGAGGATTCTGTTTCCTGAAAAACAGCTTCCCATGAGGCACACTCTGCTAGTCAGCAGCTATTAGATCTTTGCAGTTACTGTGCTTCGATGCACATAACTAGAGGTTTGCACAACCAGCAGATGAATTAAGGGACTGAATATCAAGGCCCGTATTGCCAATAATATCAATTTGCAGCACTGATATAGTTACTCAAGAGTTTACTGGGAAACCACAGGTATATCTAGGAAGCATTTGGCTTAGTTGCCTGCAGGGTCAGATTATGCTCTTTTTAAATTAAGTTACATGTTACTAATTTTCCCTTGATATATGATTTCCAGGTATATTCTCACAAAAGACTAGTGAATTTCCATTTTCTCCCAATTTTACCAAAAAAGATAGTAAGTATTTAATATGTGGTAATTTATTGAGAGGAAAAGAATGTCTCCAAGTTAAAACCCATTTTTCAGTCATTTGAATAATTGTTATTTCCTACCCAAGGAAAATATGTGATGCCAGATGCATTTTTCTATCTAGTTAGACACTTTCAGAAGCCCTCTTAGCAGCCTCTGCAGTGGGTAAGTTTCTCTTGGGTTTAGAATCCAATCTCATACTGCATCTGAGAAAGCATATAGGAAATACAGAGAGACATATGCATTTTCGCTTTTGATGATTGATTTGGCACCAACTGTATGAGTTGAACATCATCTGCCATCACCATTGCCAGTTACATACATAAAATTTCATGCAGGCAATGGATTTGAAAGGACCTGCCAAGTACAGTGTTGAAAACCCTAGAGATATTGATTTTACAGTTTCTCCGGTGATTCTACATCATGCTCCTTTACTTTCTGGCGCTCTTTATAACTTTTACACTGACATAAATTGCCATGAAATAAGCATCCAGTACATCCCTCCCCTTCCTCCTCTAGAAATGGTTAAGGACGCTCCATTATTCTGTTAATATGTTTGACCATTAATTCAGCTGATCTCCCTGGGAATGACGAGGTGACTCTAAACTTGGAGGGCAATTTGTACTGCCCACTAGATTTATCATTATCCTCTCTAGTGGAAAGCGCATGAATTCATCTAAACATTTATTTTCCTTAGTGTGCTGCTATTTTTCTTTTTATGTTTTTTAAAGTAGATTTAGGGGCAGAATATTAGCAACTGAGGATACCAGAGTCGTTGTCTATGTGGCAAGGCAGGCAGTTCAACTCTGAATGTGGCTTCAGACTCTGAGACTCTCCCTGAGCTGTAGTGAGAGAAAGCCACTTGGCCAACGGGGAGGGTAGTGCAATGTTCTCTAATTGGCAGGAAGTTAGCCAATCTTTAGGTAAGCAAAAAAGCATCTAGGTCATGAAGAATGCACAACCAAGAACACTGTTCAGCTTTTTTTTATTGTTCTGTTTGTTTTATACTACTGTAACAAATTACCAAAAATTTCATTGCTTACCACAGAGAAGATTTATCTTCTAGTTCTGTTAGTGAGAGGTTCGACTCAGGTCTCACTGGATTAGTACCAGAAGGACTGTGATCCATGTTGGTAGCTCTATGGTAGAATTCAATTCCTTGCCTTTTCTAGCTTTTCTAGCCATTTGCATTCTTTAGCTTCTGCTGTATTTCTACTACCTACAAATCAATGACAGGGTCTTCAGCCCATAGAGCATTTAATTAAAGATAAACTTGGAGACATCCTGGCAAACCCCAGGCCTCTTTTCTTAGATGAGCTTGAGTATCACTGAGGGAATTGTCAAGCTGCAACCAATGTATTTGGCTAGTATCTGGCACTAAAGTTGTTATATTGAGAAGTACAGCAACTGTGAGCATTGTCCCTGGATGAAACTTCTGTCAGGCAGATACCTAATGAGAATGTGTGTGAGACATTTAGAGTGGGTCTGTGGAACAGCCTCATTCCTAAGGACATCAGGTGTTTACAGCATGTGAGAACTTGGGAGCACCGTGAAAAGATCAAAATTTGTTTTGATCAGAACTCTGCCATTATCTAGTTATTTTACTTTAAATGAATCATCTAAATTATAAGAACCTCAGTTTTTTTTTAAAACTGATAATGATTATTTCTTTTATTTCTAAAAAATATTCTAACGTTAGAATTCCATGAGGGCAACTAAACTTCAATATGCCTGTCAACCTAGGTGGCTCCATTCTTACTGTATTTTTATGGCTGAAAAAGGGAGGACTGATATCACCCTCAAACAAAAATCAACCACAAGAAAAGTATCACAAATAGGATTCTTCATAAATATGCAAACTTTTAAAACTACTCAACTTGAAATATTTACAAACTTTGAAAATGTGGAAGATATAGAGAAATTATATTTTGATCCCTTTTATCTGAATCACTGACGTAATTTGGTAAGAACTTGCTACTTAATATGAATAATTTTAAGTTTTAAAGAAAAATATATTACACGGAACTGGATTATTTGGTAAGTACTCCTATTACATACTCATCTAAAACTATAGTTGAATTTTTGATACACACTTGTAAGATTTTTTTCTAATACAATTGTATGTTTTTCATATTTAGGTTTTTTCCTTCTAATGTATAAGATTTCTGAATGAAAACTGCCTTGAGTATAGGAGAAATTATGTTAGGTCATAGAGTGGAGCTGCATGATTGGAATCAGGAGGGAAATGTTAGAGGAGCATGTGTTGAACAGCAGGAAGGCCAGGTAAAGAGAAGTCATTAATCTATGAAAAAAGTCTTGTGAGTTGCATGCTTTTTATAGTTCTTTACAAATGTTAAATATCTGGGTGCAGAGAAAAGTAGACTCACCCTCCGTACAACCCCTTGCTCATTTTCCGAGGGTCATACCAGCTCTGACCAGTCACCTATGCTGTGGAAGTGACTGCCATGTCTGTCACTGTTGCAGCTGAAGATTTGTGTGCAGAGGAATAAAGAAGTGCTCTGTTAGGGCGAATGAAGGCTTGGTACTCATTGCTGATCTTGACTCCCCTAGAGAAGGTTCAGCCAGTGTGTGCAGTGTGGAAGGGCAGAGGCAAGGGCCTCCTGAGTAGATGAAACAACATGGGAAATGGTATTTAGTGCAGAGGACAGATGGCTAAGAAATACCAGCTGAATAGCACACCTTGAGGTACACTCAGTGACGCCATAATAGACTGGAGAAGTATGCTGCTATCTGTACTGTTCTAAGTTGTTTTATCTCATCTCAGAGGGTTTGATTCTTATTGGAAGAAGAGGTCTTATCTGCTGCTACCTGGCTTGTCCCCATACTGTGTGGAGCAGAGCTGAGCATGACAGTCCATAAATGCATTGTATTCTGTGTTTTTTTTGATTATAAGAATGTTAGTACCAATGATACCTAGTTTTCATCGAGCTTCCTCGAACAAATCCACCCAACATCGCTGCCTGTATTCTGCATTTATCTCAGCACTAGCACTGTGAAGCCAGGCACATCTTCAGGCCTAGTTAACTTCAGCAGTTGACAGGAATTGAAATGCTAATAATCTTTTCTCTCTCTCTTTTTTTTTTTTTTACCGTGAATTCTTATAAAGATACAAATGAGTCACACAGCAGCAAATCATCTGATGGCAGGAAGAATCTCTGACAGCTTCATTTGAAGTTCCAAAGTTCCTGCTTTATGGCTTGTTTAATGTTTGGTAAAAGATAGGCTGTTTAAATTAGAGAAACCTCATGGTAGAATACAGTTTCACGGTGAGTGACAAGTTTTCCCCCAGATTTTTTTTCAGAAAGAGAAAAAAATGTGCAGTTTTGCGAGCTTGTGAAAAACAAAAGTCTCTCCTTTTCTGAGTTACATTTTTTGTTTAACTGTTTGCAGAATGTTCAGTACTTTGTAACACAGACGTTATCCTCAACTTGGACAACTTCTAGCTTTATTATGATTTTGTTGCATGTGAAACCAAAAATCAAAGATTAGAGAAATTCTAAGATATTTACAATTTCCAAAAAAATCACTATTTTCTCACTACAAGATGGAATTATTAGAAGGAACAACCCACCATGATTTCATAGTAGTAACTATTGTCCATTAGGTAGACACATATGGAGTGTTTGGGAATTGATAACCACAGTGATGTTACCCTTACACCTTATGATCCTATTATTTCCTTTCTTTGATTTCTCTTGTGAGCTGTTAATGCCAACCTAACACTAAAAATTAGTGAGCACATGGGCAGTTTAACTACCTGTTCTGAGGTCCTTTGTCTTGGAGGGTTACAAGGTGTTGCTTTCTAATTCTAAGGCACTTGTGAGACAATCACTTCATGGTAGCCACTTTAATCTGTATCTCAGAGATGTGAAAACTAAGTTTTAAAAAGATGAATGATGTGCTCCTATTGTAATTGTTCTCAAATAGGCATTTTGTACCCCCCGGGGCAATTGACAATGCCTACACATTTTGGTTTGCCACATGCAGTGCTAAGAGTGGTTTTGTACCAGAATCTTGTGGAAAAAGTGTAGGATGCTACAAAACATGCTATAATGTACAGGACAGTCCAATAAAACACCATCTAGACCAAAATTTCAATAGGATTGTGTCTACGGTAGCCTTTCCATGAATTAGAAAATCTAGATTAAGAAATCAGTTCTATTTATTTCTACCATCTGTATCCAAAGGTTATATTATCAGTAATACTACTTTAATCAGAATTTCTCAAAAACTTCTGAAAAGTGAACCATACCAGACCAGAGAGAGTTGAAGGGTTATTAGTGGTCTCATATGAACAGCAAGGCACATTTCAATTTACTCAGGCAAGCAGGCAAGAGGTTCATATATTTATAAAGATAGTTTTGAAATGAAGACTATCTCTTATCCTTTCATAGTAAAAGTTTATTTTTGTGTTTGGAGGAGAACCTATGCTTATCTTTCAAGGTTACTTTGAAATCACACCATATTCCTCTTCCTTTCTGTGGTGACCTATCACTTATCTTTTATCTTGGTTGGTGTTTGTCATCCTGGATTCTCTAATGTTATAATTTCCGGAAAACTGTAGATAAATTGCATCCAGCCAGGGCCCAGGAAGACAACGGCTCTGAAAGTAGTCTCATCACCCAAAGGTCTCATTTAAGAGTAGCTGAATCCTAAAGTCTGGACTCCAGATCTCCAGTAATGTAAATTGGTCCCAAACAAGCAGAATTGTCAGGGAGAAGTGTCCATATGGTATTTGTTATCTGGGATGTGTAATTGCTGAAGAAGTTAATGGAATTGTCAGACCATTGATAAAAGTGGGTCCTGAAGAACGAGAAGTGGATTTAATGAGCAGCTCACCTCTGTCCTTGCAATTCAGTTCGCTTGCTCTCTGAGTCCTGACACCTCTTTGTTTGAAGCTTTTCTAACACGTCTGACTTACAAAGAGAAAGTGGTCAGTTTTCTGTATAATTGTTGCCAACCGTGTGCCTCTGATAAGTGCTTTCATTTAGCTTGTTCTACAAATTGCCCCTTTAAGGCTCATTCTAAATATGCTCCGTGGAGTACGTACAGTGATGAGATTGAATGTGCTGCTTTACGTAAGGTCTAACAAAACATACTGCATCTTTGTTCTCAATAATAACGGAGCTGAATAATCTTTAATATAGGTTTTTATTAAAATAACTCATATCTCTCTCTAGGTCAATATGCTGTAGAACTTTCCCATTAAGTAGATATTATGTCCTTTTATTACATGCTACAAGACTCATTATTCTGCATTTATCTGCATTGAATTTTTTATCTATTAGCCCATGTATTTAAGTGAGCTAATTCTTTTCCTACCTGAGGATTGTTTTTCAGGACTGACCTGTCCTCCCAATTTAGCATCATCTGCAAACCAGAACACTGTGGTGAAAGTAATATGCTTAGAGTCAGTTATTTAAGATTCTTAATAGCAGGATATCCAATATTATTTCTGGACTAAAGTAGTTCCACCATGAGTAGCTTAGCTGTTATTATATTCTTTATCTCCAATTTCATAAGTTAGAAGGCTTGATTGAGATTCAAGCAAGAAAAACATATCTTGATTAGAACTAAAACCTCATTTTAAGTAACATTTCTTGTGGTCCATTGCTTTGTAATGTGATGTCCTCCAAGATGAATCTACAGAACCCGTCTCTCATTTTGGCAGGTAACTATTCACTTTCTAACCCTGGGTCACCAAGAGAGCCATCACTTAGTCTCAGAAAATTGGCACAATTAATTCCATGTTCTACTTCAGAAGTCCCTGAACTGGTAACTCTGGGTCAGTGACTCAAGGAGGGAGGTGGAGAGGAGAAGGGAACCAGAGTCAGCTCTGCATCTGCAAGAATTTCCTCTGCTTTGCTCAGGCAGATCTGCTCAGCTTCCCTTTCATTCCCATACCACAGTGAGAAAAATCTACCAGCTCCCAAAGTCTTTTTACCTTTAAAACTCCATTGCATATGATCTGATTTTGGCTTAAATAAAATGGTAGAATGAGTCTTTAAGACTAAATCCACCCTTCTTTTGAAACTATCACTGACACAAACACTTCTGAATAAAAAAGCTAATGCTCACATATCCTTGAAAAGTTACATGATCAGTGAAGGAGAAGAATCAGCAACCACACAGGCTAATATCTACAAGTCATGTATGTAGACAGCATGATTGACACTGCAAGGCATGAAGGCAGTAGTAGCACTTTATTGAAGAAATACAATTCTTTTTTCTGTTGTAACAAGCTGCCATATGCTTAGGAGCTTATAGCAATGCAAATTTATTATCTCAGTCTGCAGTATGGTGGAGGTCTGGCACAAATCTCATACCAGGCTGATGTCAAAGTGTAAGCACTTGTGTCTTCTGTTCTGAAGGCTCTAGGGGCAAATCCACTTCCTTTTTATTTAGGATGTTGGTGGAATTTAGTATCTTGCAATTTTCGGTTGGCCAGCTCTCCATCTGAAACCCCTTCTATCTTTTAGAGGCCTCCATAATTCCTGCTGTGGGGTCTATTTACTCATCTTCCCAACCAGTGCTACTCAGTCAGTTCCTCTCAGACTTGCAGTCTGTCCTGCCTCTTCTTCCACCACATCTCACTGATTCAGTGTGCAAAAGTTATGTGCTTAGGTATGTGTGATTGGATGGAGTTTACCTGAAAAATTGAGTATACCTGAATAATTCAGGATAATCTACCCGTATTTAGGTTCATAATCTTAATTATGTCTTAAAGGCACTGTTACCATTTAGTTGGTATATGTACAGGTTCTATGAACTAAGATGCAAACATTCAGAGTACCATCATTTGCCTTAACATAGGCCTGTTTTTAAAAATTTGCCTCAGACTGTGCTTAAGTGTGGGCAGAGTGTTGATACCGGCTTCGTGTGACATCTCTACCAGGCTTCTGTATCAGTATTCTTGGCCAGTTACCAACTTTTGTGAACTTGTTTGGCGTTACCTTGCTGCGTTTCTAATTTCTCTCACAAATGGACCCTATGAGTTTCAACTGTTTGGAATGCTAACATTTTTTGTGCTATCAGCCACATTAGTCTCGTACATACAAGATAATATATCTTCTTCATTCACTGATTTTTTTTTTTTTTTTTTACTATAGAAAGCAATTCTGCTGTCCCTGGCAAAAACTACTTGACACCCATGAATTAAAGAAGGAAGGGTTTAGTTTTGGTTCACAGTTTCAGTGGGTTCAGTTCATTATTGGCTGACTCCAAGGAAGAAACAGCATGATAGAAGAAGCTTGCAGAGGAAATTCATTCAACTTACGACAAACAGAAAGCAGAGTACAAAGAACTGGAGAGGAACATGTGCTTTCTAAAGGCACTCATCCACAATCCTCTCCCTCTAATGGGCCTCCACCTCTCAAGACCACATTCAACTGGAAACTCACCAATAGATTAATCCACTGATTAGCAGAGTCCATGATTCAGTCATCCTTTGAAAGCCCCACCTCTGAACACATGAAACCTTTGTGGGACATTTAGATCTAAACCACAGCATACACATTCATGGATTTCCTACAACACCATAGGTACCGATTTTCATATCATTATTAATCTACCTTGGATGAAAGTTTCTCAAATCAGTCCAGACTTTCTTACCATTGTACTTGATATATATGTTTTATGCTTTTATACCTCCACAGTCTATGCACAGGAGCAGGTAGCCTGATTCTAGTATTTACTTTGCCCATAGGTTATTAATTGATGATTTAGGTTCAAGAGTTTAAAATTCTTGCCTTCCTGGAAAGTGTTTAAGGAAAACTCTGAATAGGAACAATCCTTTTACTTATTGGCATACCCCAGTTTGAACAGTATGTAATGATAAGAGGTAATGACATCCTTCTCCAGAATCTTTGTGTCATTGAGAATAAGATTATTTCAGAAGCATTCCCAGGTTTCTATATCACCATGGGTATGGCTATGGTAATTATTCTAATTGACTGAAGCCACCTTTCGGTTTCTTCTATGAATTATTTTTGGAGATACTAGAGATTCTTATTCTTATCTAAATGCTCTGGGTAGGGGCCATACACTACGCTGAATAACATTCCTCTTTAAATGTACCATAACCACTGATTCTATTATGTTACATGGATAAGGACAATAAAAGTTGCCAAAGAAATTAAGTATTTATTAAGTGTATTTATTTATCTTGTGATGAGAGGATTCTCCTGGATAATCCATGTGGATCCAAAGGTGTTATAAGTGTCCTTGGAAGTAAAAGAGGGAGTCAGGATGTCACAGTGATGAGATACGACAAAAACTCAGCTATCCCACACTGGTTTCGAAGATGGAAGTAGTTCACTTGCCAAAGAGTCTAAACATCCCCTAGCACCCAGGAAAAGGATGAAAATGATTACACCTTAGGTAAACCAAAGGAATAAGCCCTGCTGACATTTTGATTTTAGCCCAGGGATCTATGTCATATTTCTGACACTACAAATTTTAGGGTAACAATTTTGTGACTTTTTCTAAGTTTGAGATAATTTGTTATAGTATCTATTTCACACTAGTACTGGCTGCTAAGTAGAGATCAAAGCCTATCTTTTAAGTCCTCTTTACTGTGATTAGAAATACAATTATTTTAATTAGTCATAAAGCATTTTCAGAATCTTCAACACTGGAAAAGACTGTAAAGATATATTTGAAATGTTGTGAAACTTGCATATCCCTTATTAAAATCTTAAAAACTATTTGACCTCATAAGTTTTAAAGATTTGAAGTTTAATAAACATCCATGATATAAGTAGAATGTAACTTTAAATTATTCTGTGTACATTGATTTTCTCACTTGTAAAGTTGAGAGGATCAGATTTTAGGGTATCTAGAACTCCATTGACTTATTAAACAGCACTCTAAAGTTCTAGGATGATGCAGCCTAAGTAAACTACAATACTCTCAACAACACAACTCATTATATATTTTCCATAGTGCTATTTCCAGCAGAATATTACAAAACTTTGATGTTACAGCATCGTGTTCATTTTAGTGACCTGTTTAATGTGAAGAAAAATATGTTCTTAAAAGCATTTCTTCAGTTTTCCAAAGAAAGACTGTTGTGTATAATTGAGTTAAACTACATATTTTCTTGCTACATCTATATCATTTGCAATTAGGTGAAACAACATAGAAGGCAGTACTATAGACTCTGAAACTGGGATATCTGTATTGAAGTTCTTTTCTCCATAACTCACCAGCAAAGATTTAACGCAATGACCACAAGGAACCTTCTTTGCAGGATTGGTGTAAGGACTCAATGAAATAAGTCAAGAAAAAAAAATAGAACTCTCCCCAGCACACTGTAATTCTTTAGTCTGTGCTTGCTTCCAACACTGCTTTATTCTTGGTCTTTGCACTGCTTAGTGACTCATTTAGTATGTTTTTTATTAACACTCATATAAAGGTCTTTTAAGTGGGTTGATTCATTCTGCACTACCTACTTAATTCTTGGAAATAGAACCGCAGGTACATGTTTGCCTTGTTGACCAAGTTAAATTGTTGAGGGTATTATGAAAACTGGAAACTACAACCAATTTCTTTAGCATATGGTTGCATGTTTAAATCCTCTCAATGGCACGAAGCTCATATATCTGTTTGCTTCCCAAATCTACATTTTCAACAGAGCACACGACTTACTTTCACAATAATAAATTATTCCTATTATTGTAATTTGCAGTTGGCCTGGGATCCCTGTTTAGAAGCATGACCCATTCTTTACCTTCTCTCGGTGTCCATGTCTCATAAACAAGGGTTATTTTTCTTAAAACATTGATAATGGGAACAAGAGAAGCCGCTGGCTACTCTTCCACACATGCCCAAGAAACAATAAAATAGAAACAGCAACCATTTCATTTTATCCAGCAATACTATTGTAAGGGTGTTATTTGCCATATTTTATAAATGAGAAGAGAAGGATGTAACTGAAATTAAAAGTTTTATCTAGATCAGACCTAGAAAATGGAAAAACTAGGATTGGGATATCGGTCTCTCTTTCCACAAAGTCTCAAGTCTTCCATTAGATAGCTCAATTCTCTGATACAGTGTAAACATTATGTAGTTTGATATGGATGATGTGGCATTACTAGCCTGGGTGTTTTATATTCAATTACCATGTAGAATTTTGAGGTAGCATATTAATATACGTGACATTTTAATCCAATAACACACATACTTTAAGTCTCAGTTTCCTTTCTTATAAAATGGGATGGCCTACTTGTTAAACCAATAAGGTATAAGCAGCAGGTAAAGACTATGTAAAAAACTATGTGTAAACTAATTTTGCTCATTTTTTAAGACTCTAGCTTGTGAACAGGTATGGCAGTGCATGTCTGTAATCCCAGTCTGGGAAGTTGTTACAGGAATCTCTTAAATTCCAGCCCAGACTGAGCTATTTAGTGACTTGATAAGACACTATCTCAAAGTACAAAGGAATAATGAAGCATTGGCTGTGTAGCCCCATGTGAAGTCGAAGAGTTCAATTCCCAGTATTGCAAAAGAAGAAAATAAGATTCTAACTTGTGCTTTTTATTTAGCATGCTAACATTCATAAAAATTACTTTTTCTACTTAAATTTCTTGTCCAACATGAATGTATTCCATCAAAAATGCTGCTGTTGTGATCACTGGGGTGACATTTTTATGGAGATTGCGACTCCCTAAGAAGATGCAGCTATGTTGGTGACCAAAGTCTTCTAAATTTAAATTCGGCTTGAGCGTCTTCACTGGAAACAAGAGGCTGCAGATGCAAACTGAACAGGCTTAGACTTTCGGGCATAATGCTATGTCCATAACGTCAAACTGGCTGTTTGCTAAGCATTTGCTCATTGAATTTCTTGATTCTATGAAACAAATACCTTAAATACCCGACTATTGTTAACAGCAAAATTTTCATGCAGCTCTGCCCGTTAAAAGAAGAGCTCGATGCCATTCTCTTCATAACATCTTGAAGGATGAGGACATCCATTTGACCTGTAGTGTTCAACACCCATTAAGACATACTACAGAGGTATCATTTCTTCTTGCCCCAGCAGACAAGGTCCAGTTACCTGAGTAATGAACTGCAGCACAAGTTCATTCTGATGACTTCACCAGCCTAATGCATTGATCTCAATATGATGAGATAGTGGAGAGAAGGTCATGCTTAACTCTTCTCTCTGAAGATGAAACATTCTTTTTCTTTTCTTTTGAATTTTAGAATAGGAGATGTAATTACAACTACCTTGAAGTATATTGTGCATGTTCTGAGACTCTGTCTCTACAACAGCCTACTTATTTTGCAGGTTAAGAACTTATTTTCTTATCTATCCCTGAAACCATGTTGTTAAGCTTCCGGATTTATGCAGTTCTAGAGGTCAGCTGGCTTCAGTCACTTCTGAGTCATAAACAAAGGGACAGATTCAGACCTGAAAAGCTATAAAAGTCACAATCTGCTCTAGTGGACAAAATAAAAACAAACAAAAAACTCATTTATTGCCTGTTGATGTTGAAAAGAGAGTTAGCTTTACCACTATTTTTTTTTTTTTTTTGGTCTTTTTGAGACAGGTCTCACTACACAGTTCAGGCTGGCTTTGAGCTCAGTTTGTAGCGCAGGCTGGTCTCGAACTTGCAATGATCCTTCTACCATGACCTCCCAAGTGCTGGGATTACAGGCATGTGCCACCATGCCCTGTCTTTTACTACTAATTTATACGGGATGCATCATATGATTCATCATGCTTTTCTTTTTTATCATTATTTTATAATGTACAGCATTCACTCTCCTTTCAGGAAATCTTTAATACTCAGAACTTTGAAAAGTTAGAGTAATCCTTTTTCTACTCTTTAAAGAAGGCTGTTAATAATGCCCAATTACCCAGAATCTACATTCATTTTCAATGACCTCCTACCACAAACAATGACAACCAAATATTACATGGAATTGTAAAGATGAATTTTATGTGAAACATGAAGATTGTCCACAATTTAATTAATTTTGTGATATACATTTATAATATGTCACCAAGACACTCATAAATATAAGTAAACAAATATAAAAAACAATGGAACAATACAGAATAACCTTAGTTGCCTGAATCTCACATTAATGATTGCAAATAAAATTTAAAAGCAGAAAAAAATAAGGCAAAGAAGTAAATAAAATCCTTCACAGATGGTTCTTCCCTAAAAGCAGAAATTGAATACAATCTCTTTCTAGGGTCTTAAATAATTTAAATTCTATCAAACATATTTCCCCCTGTAACAGGTTCACACAATTTTCGTAACGCTATAAGCTGTTACTTTCTCCGGCTTTTGCTTTTCTGCACTCCCTGAGGATGTTCTCTGATGATTATTTCTTTTTGTCTTTATTTTGTTTCATTCTATTTTTTTTCCAGCCCCCTCCTGTTCCCTGAGGAAGTCTGCAGCCGTAATGCTGAAGCGCTGCTAAATGCAATAAGGCAAAAATCATCACTGCTTGATGGCAGCAGAGTGCCAGCACTTTGGATAAAGAATTATCCCACTAACACAGTATGAACCAGCCAAAAGGAAAAAAAGAAGAAGACAGTCCCCAAACTCACAGTGTATTTATTTTTTCTGATTCTAAAAATCTTCATTTAGAAAAGATAAAATGGAAAGCATTATATACATATACTTGAAGGTGAGAATTTCATAGGCACTTTGGACCAGACATGGTTTTATGTGTTTGGTTCACAGCACTTGGTTTTCTGAGTTGAGAGACAAATATATTTTACCTATCAGCTTTGAAAGAAAGTTAGCTGAAAGAAAAGGCCCCATATTTAATTTGTTTTTGTAACAGAAATTATGATTTTAAAAATATTTCTTAAGTGGAAATACAACAGGATTTAAATGACTTGAATGAATTCTGAGTTTAAAGAGAGAGAGGAAAAACATGTTTTCTCTTAAAGTCTCAATGACTAAAGTCATTATAAGTATTAAACATCATATATACATTCTCAGCCCCTTGGCCACCCTGTCAGCCTAATAGGGAGCAAGATGCACAACAAGAAGTGAATGGCAGGCTAGTGATGTTTCATCTCTATTTACAGCTACTCCTGACAGCTCTCATTAGCACCTGAGCTGTGCCTCTTGTCAGATCAGCAGTAGCATTAGACTCACAGGAAGGAGAACCCTAGTGAGAACTGTGCACACTTGGGGTCTAGGTTCCACGCTTCTTATAAGAATCTGATGATCTGAGATGAAGCTGAGGCAGTGATGCTAGTGATGGGGAATGTAATTTTTATGCATTGCAAATGTATATATATATATATTTTTAAAACTAAAAAAGATTTAAATGATTTTTAAACCCCCCAATGTCCATGGAAATTTTGTCTCATGTGTGTCTAGTCCCTGGAGCCAAAAGATAGAAGACCACTAAGTCTTGTATTGATCCATGATCTTTTTTTAATGAAAGCTACTTATTAGTCAGAAATATTCTCTATTTATAGTTCTTTTTATATTCTTTGGAATCAGTCATGATAGCACTTTGATCCAATCTCTGTCTGCCTGTCTGTTTCTGTTTTTATGGCTCTGCCTCTGGCTCCATTTCTCTCTTTCTTATCCTTTTTGTCGTTGTTCTTAAATTCAGCTACATAATTGTATCACCATGTGCTTAGGTATTTATTGCTGTGACATGGACATATTTGTTAAAGGAACCTATCCTAATTTAGCTTGGACATAATTAAGTTTTCCTCTATATTCCCTTTCTACATACAAATACAAATTCTGCTTGTTTAGGTTTCAGATTGCTAACTAATTTTCTGTTTAAATTATTGTATGTTTTGTACAGAGATAAAGATTAATTTATTCATTCTAAGGTCATCTCCATTCTGTTTGTCCTATTTAATATATTTCTCCAACTGGCCAGTAAATGAAATAACCTCCATTGTGGCAAACAAGCTAAAGAGACTATTGTTGGACAATTTTTGAGTTCAATTTCAAATTGCAGGGCCAATTTCTATTGCTGTGTACCACATTTCACATCAAATTGCTAAGAATTCTGCATATATAAAAGGCTCTTTTGGATTACTTTTGGATGTTTTGTTTAGCTACTAATAGGATTTTAAAGACAATATTTCTAGGTATGATTCAGTCAACAAAGCCTACAAAATAGCATTGCTAAGGCTTTCATCTTTTTATGTTTTCATATTACTATCTAGAAAGCTTCCTTCATAGTCTGCCATGTGTATTTTCCTTTTCTAAATCTATAATACCAGGTAAGGATGATACTGTTTCCCAGAGAGATTCACTGAATACTTAGTATCTTAAATATAACTTTTCTCCTAGAATTTTTATTGCTTGTATTTTGTTATCTTGTGTTCTAGTTTTGGTTTTGTTGGTCTTCTTATATAGGCCAACTTTGTAGTTCTTTTGTAGTTCAATCAGCCTTCCAATTTGTGATCGTCCTGCCTCTGCCTGCCAAATGCAGGGGTTGCTGGCATGGGATTACAGGTGCTCTGGCTCCTCTGGAATTTTGTACATCTAGTGTCTGTTAGTCATAAAATTCTAAGGATAAAAGGAGCCTTGAGAGGGCCTTTATTTTGTGCCTTTTTTATAAACCAAGTCAATATCACAAGCTAAGAAGAGGAATAATCTAGAATATAAATCCTTGTTTGCTCTGCTTGGTTTCAAACATTCATTTTCTTCACAAGAAATTCCCAAGCAGTACATCTGTGGTCTATTTCTTATTAGTAGTTCTGCAGCCCATCAAGGGATTTGGCAATGATGCTATCACTTTAGCAGGAGCTGTTTGTGTAAATAGATTCTGACTGGCCTCTGTCCCCAGGGCCAGGCCCCACTTTTGGTTTTGAGGTCACATGATTTGGAGGAAGTGCTATTGTAGAATACTGACTTTAATTTAAATCATAACTTTATTAAAATCATTTAAGTTTGTACAAAATGGATGCTTTATTCAGTTATGCCAATTGCTTTAACAAAGAATGCCTAATCTGTAGCTTAAAAAAAAGTTTATTTCTCATTAATCTCACTGTTTGATGGAGGTGTACCTAATTGTGTGCTTGTGCGTGTGTGCATGTGTGTGTGAGTGCGTGTGTGTGTGTGTGTGTGTGTGTGTGTGACCCTTCTTGAAGGATCTATTCAGTTCCAGGTGCAATCCCAACACTTACAAGGCTGAGGCAGTAGGATAGCTACAGTTCTGAGGACAGTTTGGGTTACACAGTAAGTTCAAGGCCAGCCCAAACTACATAGTAAGACCCTGTCTCCAAAAACAAAAACACAAGCAAATGAACAAAAACCCAACAAATAATCTATTCCGGATAACATCTAACATTCTAATAGTTGATAATATTTAATTGTATATATCAAAAGAGCCAGTAGAGGGGATTTTGAATGCTCCCAAACCAAAGATATGATTCCAAGTGCTTGAGGTAGCATATATGGCAATTATCTTGATTTGATCACTAAGCATAATATACATGAATTTAAATATCACATTATACCATGAATTTTACATTATTATATGGAAATCAAAATTAAAAACATAAAAATCAAGAGAATCTATTCATTGACTGAAATGATAACCTCCTATGAGTCGTGTGGTTCACTGGTAAACACTATGCCCCTGGTCACAAAATGAAAATAACAAGAGAGCCTGAAATATTGTGTGGATTATGGTATTAAGGGCCAATATTGAGGATAAAATTGAATAAAATAAATTGAAAGTGAATAGATAATTGTATTTGTACAGCTAAATTGCTAAATTCTTATAAGTGGAATAAAGGTAGATTCCTATATAAATTGAGAGGAGTTTGCTCCTTAAGAATCAATTTGACCATATTCAATATGGGAAACCTCAGAATTTTTCATAGGCACCTTGCTCTTCTCATTCTCCTGTATATTTCTGTGGTGATCCTGTTCCTTGCTATGACTTTGATCAGCCACATATATATGACATTTATTACTAACCAATCAGAATCCATATCTTTCATTTCCTTGCATTTATATTCAAATACTTAGACTACTTCAAAGTCTATGAAGGCTCATAATGATCTCATCATGGGCTCCTTCTAAATCTTATTGTCCTTGAATGATGAGGTTCTTCCAGATATTCTCCATCTCTGTCAGTGCCAAATTCTATTACGCTGCTCTCCCTTATCCTTCTCCTCCCACCATCACCCATCAAGTCCTGACCTCCTTATCTTCTAGTTTTTGTTTGTTCCTTTCTTTTTCTCCCATTTATACCTGGAATAGGCCTTTATCCTCACTCTTAACACATGTTTTCCTACATAGCATCCAGAATGGTTTTCTGGAAATATAAATCTTGTCACTGACTCCACTGTTGGGAAAATTGTTGGTGACTTGCCAGGTTTGCTCAGTAAGAGCAGATACGTGATCATACCTGAGAGCATCCTAAATCCTTTCAACCTTCTGGCACTCTGGCAGTGGTCAGACCTAGCACCTGCCCATGCACTTATGCAGATTAGACTGTCATCCCTCAGTCTTTACCTGTGTTATTCTGTCTGCCTGGAAGAGTATCTCACCATACCCAGCCACCTTCTCAAATAAATGAAGAGGAATTCCAGAGGACCTTTACCAAATCCTTAGCCATATATCAGATGTTATTTATACAGAGACTACCCTGTGGTCCAGCACCCATCTCTCCCTCCTTTGTAAGGATAAACATGCTCTGTCTTGACCCTGACATAACCACTCATCAGAAAAGCCTGTGGTTACTTTACTTTTCTAACTATCTGGTTGTTTACCCTTCTCTTTTTCTCACCCTTTGTAATATCCACAAGGGCAAATTGAGGCATAGAATTTTTCATCTTTGTTTCCTTGGATGCTAGCCTGGAAGAATAATGCATCAATCATGTTTTAAATAATCATGAATAGCTTCAAGAATTATTTGTCATTTGTTACTGAGCCTTGAAAGAGGATTTTATGAAAACTATAGCTAAGTGATGGAGAATGACTCTCTCCCATGAGACAAAACACAGACGATGACTGGGAGGCAAAAACAGGCAGACTAAGCTTGTGGGCTATAATAATAAGGTGCAAATGTGGATATCTGGGGATCTTTGTCACAGTTATAAAGGAAAGAAGTATTAGTTAATTCTTTAAAAAGTTATTCTCATAAGTCTCTTCCTCTGTAGATGAAAGAGGCTCATTCTAAGAATTATTCTTCTGAGACAAAAACAACACCCATGTTTCTGGAGAAGCAACTTTCCATGTCCAATTTCTAGTGGGAGGAGCCCAAAGCAGCTGGATTTCACTGGGAATATCTGTCTTGGTCACTTTCCTCACCACTGGGACAAACATCCAACACCCACAAATTAAAGGAGAAGAGGTTTCTTTTGGCTTTTATTTTCAATCCTTGGAGTCGGCTGGCTCCAAGTCAGAAACAGCATGGCAGAGGGGCCCTAGTGCAAGGACAGCTGCTCGCATCATGGCGGCCAGGAGGCAAGGCGAGAAGGAAGGAGCCAGGTCATGCCCCCAGTGTTCTGCATTTTCAGACCATGACCCATCTCTTAATAGCACTTTCCACTACAGATTCATCAGTGGATTAATTCATTCATTAGTATATCGTCTCCATGATCCAAGCACCTTCAGAACACATGAAAATTTGGGGGGACATTTTAGATCTAAACCATCTCCCAGTGGGCACTCTTCTCTCTTCTTATCCACATGCACTGTACCCTTCCTTCTTTCCCACTTGGACCACTTCCAAACTCCATCAGCCTGTCTATGCAGAGCCAGTGTTGAGCTTCAGTGGGGGACAAATGTCCAGTAGCCACTGCTTCCTGGCTTTAAATTTCCTCTAGCAGCCATGTGTGAGGGGCTTTGCAGTAGCATATGGAAGTCTTTCTTGGGGTAGTTGGTTATGGCAGATGCTGGGAATATACCAGTTTGGGGAAATTAGTATTGAAAGGAGGGAAATGGTCAACACAGCTCAGAGTATGTCTGTCACACATAGTTGTTGTTTTCCCATCCTCCTTTCTGTGGTATAAAAGCTAAAAGGAAATACATTTTACATGATTTACTAACATAGAAAATATTGTCTTTCATTTTGAAACTGCTAATGTCTGTAATTCCTTTAAAAAGTCCACTATGCCACCATTTCTTTTATTTATAATACAGTTGTTTCCAGAGTTCCAATTTGTCATAGATTCTCCCAATTTCAACAGAGCAATAAGAGTATCCACACATGAGAAATAAAATATCCTCTGGGCTAGCCTTAATTACTCAAGCAGTGCACTGGTTTCAGTATCTGTAAGTAAAAGGGTCTCGGTGAGGAGGGCATCAGGGAACAATTTTACTGAGAGAACTAAGAGTCTTTTGTGATATATACACAATAAAATCAGGGTATCTTTTGTGCTATAAACCAGATTTCTACTATTACCTCTTCAGAATTTATCATTTACATAGTTATAAATTCAATCTCTCTCTCTAACATTTGTGTTTGCATTTATTCTATGCCACACAAATTTAACTTAGTCTATGGAATTGCAGAGTTGAGTGAACCATCTCTACCTCTTTCTTTCATGATCACATTAGTATAAACTTTACCTCCTTTAAAATTCATATACCCTTCTAGATTATTCCATTCATGTAGTTAAGCCTCACACAGAAGCTGGGCAATATTTTGGCATTTTTGACTGATTTTCTTTGGTGTAGGTGTAGAACTAAGAAATGTGAGGTTATTATTCTTTTATAACTATCCCAAAAAGAGACTTAGATGGAGCTGTCTTTATTCTGAGTAGACATGATTTAATTATGCATAAAATAAAGTTTTAGTTGTATACCTAGAAGAAGTATCATTTTAGGGCTGGGGATGTAGCTCAGCGGCACAGTGCCTGCCTGGAAAGCATGAGGTCATGAGTTTGATTCCCGGGACAAAAAAAAAAAAGAACTATCATTTTAAATTTATTACAAAATGTAAGCACATTTTGAGCTTTTTGACATGATGTAGTTTTTAATGACAGTTAAATAAAGCCATATCACAGCACACTATTCTCAGTTCCAAATAAAATGACATCCTTAAACACTGAGCACAAGTCTTTGGTATATTTTCTAGTTTTGCAGTAGCCTAACTATGACTTTGAACAACAGAAACTATATGCAGGTTTCCAAGCTGTGTTTGATCAGAGTGATGAAAATTCAAGAACATAATTATCTATTTATCTATTACCTACTATTTCTGAAATGAACAGATTTCAATATTGACTCAATCTAATCTGTACATTCCTTTTGTAATAAATGTTTCTCTCACACTTTTGCACACTAGGATTCTGATTGGCACATTAGAGCATCGAGTCTAAACACTTTCAACCCAACATTACATTTTAAAATTACCACTCTGTTGCTTTTTATTCATATTACTGATATTCTGTGTGTCTCAATTTGTTTTCTTATAATAGAATATTGTCCAGTTATTTATTTTGCATTAATTCAATCATTAATTGAACACATATTAATTCATAAGCATTATCCCAAACACAAAAGAAAGAGTAAAGGGAAAGCAGAAGTCAGCATTATGATCAAACATCAAGGCTTTAAGTAGGAAAAAAATTGCCTAGATTCACTTCTAATCTGTCATGCTAGGTGGCTAAGGAAGCTTGGCCAAATAATGTTACCTAAGTTTTATTTTCTAAATTATAAAGACTATAAGAATAATTCAAATCTTTTTTGTGGGAAGAGAGAGGTTAGGTACATCCAAAGGTTACAGTTAAATGGGCCAAAATAGTCTGGGCTTTTGTGCACAATAAGGAAAGAATTGCCAAGCATACACATCATAGCAACAGCAAGAAACTGTATTTATCAAAGATTACTGAATGGTAGCAGCAGGAACAAGCAGAAAGGCAAAAGAAAAAAAGGAGGAGAAAGACGCATAACAACAACCTGACAACTCAAGCTTCCAGTATCTAAAGGATCAGTGGCCTCTAATTCCAGGTGCTTCCCACTGTGGTCACCATCTCAGACCCCAAGTTCCTCCCACTCCATCTTCAGTGGTGTCTATGATCCGCTGCCTCAGGCATCAGGAAATCCTAAATTTAAACCTGGATAATCATTAGAGTGGTGTTGTGCTTGCAGTTAAACGAAAGAAAGGGAGTGGCTCCCTCAATGGGACTACAAAGAATCTGGGGGCTCATGCACAACTCTTTCTTTCCACAGGTGACCCCAGCACATTTCCTGGCCGGTCAGCACCACAGCACCCCATGCAGGCCCTCAGTATCCTGAAAGCAAAAATGCCACCAAAAAGAAGCACCATGGCCCTTTTTCTGCGCAACTTTGACTGGCTTGTGTTTGATGGCTTCTCTGTGTGTGTTTCCATGCTCAGAGATGGTTTCTTCTCTGGGCTATAACCTGAGCCGGAAGTGCAGCCATATATCCTCCATCCAGTTCCGGAAGGAGCCAGTTAGTTCTTCTGTTGCTAGGCCACTCCACCTCCCATTTCTCTTTCTTCCTTTCTGTCCATCTTTCCTTCCTGCCAAACTCTTTGCTAGATTCCCTCCTCACTTCCACTTATCCTATTTCCTATGACCAGAGTATGAATGTTCTACTCATTTTGAATTTCTTAGGGAATTTAGGCACAGCTCAGATTACTTAAAAATTGTCATCACTGTTGTGCCAATGCAAAACTGGGTGTTATCATCTGAGTGGGTAAGTACAACATGTAGTTCGGATTTATCAAGCATAACTGTACAGGTTGTTCACACACTTCCAGGTGGTGCCACATGCATCAAAATCAAGAAGTCAGACAAGTGAAGTTCCCTGGAGTTGTTCATTGAGGAACCTGGGGGCAAAGATGTGGCATCCTTCATAGGTTTCCTCAGTGCTCCTGGAGGGCAATTGATCTCAAAGAGAAGTTCTTTCCCTACCTCAGTTTTTGAGAACAATTGAAAGCTCTCAGAAGACCCCGGTGGGACAGACATATGTGCAAGTCAATGCCACAAGTCTCACATGGCAGGGATTCCTCACCGAACAAGTGACATTGTGCTTCCAAAGTTATGAAGGTCAACCTTCTGAAGATGTGTCACATTTCTTTTCAGATAAATGATATTTCAGAAGGCACTGTGGTTCTCCACTTCATTAGTTCATGTCATGTTGCCCTCCTCAGAAGACAGGTCTCGCTTTACTCATGGCAGAAATAAGATAGAGCACAGGATTAGATCTTGTGGTCAAGGGAAATTCCTATCACTTGAAACTATGAAAAACCTTGTGCCCAAATAAAAATGTTTCCCCGGGTTAAAATTAATTCAAGAACAGGTGTGTTTGTAGGTTCAAGCCTTTAAGATCCTGTCTTTTTTTATAAACTCAGATTTCTAAATTCACTTACCGGGGAGAGCAAGTTTCTATTCTATTCCAGTCTCTCCCAGCACCTCACAGGTTGTCTTGAACCTAAATGTACAGCTACTCTAGTCTTGCTATCTCCTCCTACACAAAAATACCTAATCAGGTTTTCCAATAATATGTATAACTATTAACATGTTTGCATAGAGAATTTATAAGGCTACACTACTCATTGTGCACCCTCTCTGCACCCAAACCCCTTTACGTGTAGGAGTGGTTTAGCAGAGAAGCATGTGACACATATTAATGTGCTCCCCTTTGGTCCTTTCTGAAGTGAATGTGTTCTGTAGAATGTTCTTGTTCCTTCTCCTAAAGCTTTTGTCTAAGTGATTAATGTGCCAGGAAATGTTAGGAATGTGTAGAAACAATGGGTTCAGGGAAAGAACTGTTTTTCCTCTACTCTCTCATCTCATCTATGCCCAAATACTAGCTAGGAACAAGGAAATCTAACTTCCTTAACTGTCACCTGGCCTGTAAGACCACAGGGTAATAACAAGAAAGCACATATCAGGGACTCAAAACATGCTCATTTCCTTGAATGCTTCTTTTTTACTCTATTCTGTCTAATGGAACAGTAATTTGCATTGGTTACTTCCTTTTTCTCTTCTCAAGTAACTATTACAATTAGGTGTACTTCATCCAGTACCTCTTTAAGATTCAGATTTCATTTCCTCTGAGAAACATTCCAGGAACAATTTTGCATAAAGTAGTCAGAGAAACTCACCTGACCCTGTGGCATTAGAGTCAATCTGATTGAGAATATTAGTATTTAAAAAACATCATCTACAGTATTATTCATCTTTTACTTTCTTGCCTTCTGCTTGATGATATGCTTCATTTGCAACATATTTTCTGATACAAAGCCATAAAATAATATATCATGCAAGCTCTGTGGATCTGTAGGAGCACAAGGGTATAATGGACATACATATGAAGTAGAGATATAAGGCAATATGCAAAATAAGCTATTTCAGAAAACAAGGAAAAACAAATACCTGATAGAAGTGTGGTCTTCACTACACTGAACAATCCTCAGAAATACTGCGTGTGATTCTTTGCCCCTGGCTTCTCCGGTCATCTATTCTGTATATTACAGCCTTCCATAAAACTGGGCTGTTGTCTTTATATCTTTCAGTCTAATACTTCACAAGTGTAGTCCTAGCTTTTTCTTGAGTTTTAAGCAGTGTTCCAATTATCAAGTAGATATGATTTCCTAGATATATTAAAAGACCGATAATCTGCACCGTTTCACATACCACTAGAAAGTATGTCTCCAGAGCTGCTCCCCAAGTAATGAAATCAACACACCCTCTGTCATGCAGCCCAGGCTTTTAAAAATCACATTCAACCGCTTCCTTTCACTAACTAGCTGCTTTTTGAGTTCTGGTTACCATTATCTTCAGTCTCTTTTCAGAGGGAGGCAGTTCCAGGAATTGAACTCAGGACCTTGTGCTTGCCAGGCAGGTGCTACACATATCCCCAGCTCCTATCTTCAGTCTCTTTATCTACAGATAGAATGGATTCTCAATTTCTACTCACATCCAATTGTATTATCTTTGTACAGTGTAATTATATCATCCACAAGGCTCCTAACCTAGTTCTTCCCTCCTCCCTGGAGCTCAGGAGCCTAAGCTATTAGATACATTAAGATTTGAGGTCTGTCATCCCATTACATGCCTCTGAGATGCTCATTGTGCTAAATTTACTATTGTATTTGTCCTTTCCCCTGCTTAACTTGTAAACAACATTTTGAAGTTGAAGCAAAGAGTAGGAGACATGGGCTTTGGGGAATTTTGTTAAATTTTTTGATTTCTTTGCACATAGCATATTTTATTAACTATATTCTATTGTAATTAGTTTTAAAGCCTTTTTGTCTCCATCTTTATTTAGCTGATAAAGCCACAAAAAATTTGATGAATGTCAAATGAAGCAGCACATTGGCAAAATGAGTGGACAATAACTGGGAGTCATTGCTAAGAGAATATTTTGAGAAATTGGACAATAACATGTGAAGTGCTTTAAAGAGTGAGTATGTAGCCCAGTATAAAAGTTCTGCACGATTCTGTAGGCAAAATGTCCCTATTAGTAACAGGGCCAAAATCACAATTTAAGACACTAATTTTACCCCCATTGAGAATACATTAGGAAATTTTCTTAATTTATCTCAATTATCAAGATAATAGTAGGAATATTTTATCCAGCTCCTCTTTACATAGTGACCACCATCACTTAAGTTTCATGTAGAGATGACCATCATGGGTTCTACTCGTTCAAGCTCCACTGAAAAGAAAAAATAAATACACTTTCTGTGTGTGACTTAAAGGTATCTTAGTGGCCAATTTAGTTTGTAGCACTGATGAGTCAATCAGCTGAGCCGTAAGGCAGCTGCAAAGCTGGATCATGAACAAAATGCTCAATTTGTGGACCATATGTAGGCATAGGCTTTGTGATGAATAAGCAAGACTAAACCAAGTCTTTTCTTAAATGGAGAGTGCACACGCATGTTGATGAGCCTTAAGACCAATCCTCTGCTGACTCGAGCAAGCAGAAAAGGAAGCCCAAAATATTCAGCTTTTACCAAGAGAAAGCATGCAGACTTCCACTAAGTTTCATTTGCCTAGAGATTTAATTTATTCATACCTGTTAAGGACACAAAAGCCATTCAGTCTATTGACTTCTGGAATCAGTGTATTTATTACTAAAGATTTGTACATGGAAAATGTGGTCAATGGAGACAATTCACTACTTCAGAAGGTCAATTGGACACATTAATGGCTGATTCTCTAAAGCATGAAGGATCGTTTTAAGGCTAGCTTTGCTATTTGTAGTTAAATAGTCAGGTAAATGTTAAAAGGGCAAACAAATTTCATTTCCCTAGGCATTAGCTAATGGCCAGAGAGATCAGGAAGTCAGCTGCATTTCATACTCATCTGTCTCAAGCCCTTTGACTCCTGTTCAGGGAAAAGGAAGTGATTTCTCAATGCCCTCTAGCAGTCTTTGGTATAGGTGGCCTTGGTCCTTGACTGGTTCAGTAAATGCCAGGCATGCTGTGAACAGCTGGGATACAGTTGTGCCATGGCCAGGACTAAGGTCTCTTCTGCAGAATTAGGCAAGATTTCAAAATGTGAGAAGCATTTCTTTAATATCTTTTCACCATTTTTCTTTTATCTTTCTCCATTCTTGTTAAACACCCTGGAATTCTATACTCCTTCACCGCCCTGACCACACAGGAGTCTGTATCTAACAACACCTCAAATACCTCCCTATTTTCCCATCAAACTGACTTTGTCTTTTGGATTATTGCCTATGGAATTCCCTATAAGTAAGAATTGATCTAGAAAAATATAGCAGATATGTGTGTATACATGGCAGGTCTCTGATTAATCAGTACAGAAAATGTTTTTGCAAATCTTAGGTGATAGGGCAGAGTATGAAGAAATATAGTTTGGCAAAGGAGGCTTTTGGAGAATCCAAATCACCACAATTTTATGGCTGGTGTAATTAGGCTCTGAAATTTGAATTTATAACAAAATAAAACAAAACAAGACTGAATATTGTTGGCTTTTAAAAGTATATCGGTTCTTACTTGCTTTGCAAAGTGTCTCCTATATATTTCAAGTCACCATGTCCCCTCTCCAGAGATTGCAGAGGAAACTAAATGGCATACAACACCCCCTCATATGTGAGAGTACTGTGTGCCACCCTGGACCTGAAGTTTTAGGATGCATTTGCTCATTTACAGCATTCTACCCACGTTAGGCACTCAGAATATTTTTCATACTTAACTGCTCATAACTGGGGGCCATTTTTCTCTGCCTTGTGCTCTTGCTTTCAGTGGGGTCATTTGAAAAAAGTACAGAAACTGCTTTGTAAGCTCCCAAAGGTAGCCTGGTTTGCAGAAGGCCGGATACTGGCTCCAGGGCTTACAAACACGATGGAGAGTGTTTCACCTCAGCATCCCCGAATCCCAGCCAACTCAGGTTAATGGTGCCCAAAAGTCATTTCCTGGCCCACTCACATGGTTGGAAGTGGATGGCGTGATGGCGGCAATTTCAGACAGCCCCCTCCCAGAAGAATGTGGCCATATGGACTCAGAGCTGGAAGGGGGAGTATGATGAGTTTGGAAGCAGCAAATATAAATGCCAGAGAGAACAGGGCACAAATAAGGAAATGTGGTTTACAGGAAACAGCTTATGGCTGGGGATGAAGATACCCGAATCATTTCTGGATCTGCCTTTTTTCAGCTAAGTGACCCTGGAAAAGTTCTTTACTTTATTCATAAGAGTTTTTTTGTGTGTATGTATGTGTGTGTGTGTGTGTGAGAGAGAGAGAGAGAGAGAGACAGAGACAGAGACAGAGACAGAGACAGAGACAGAGACAGACAGAGAGAGGGAGAGAGAGAATACACTGAGTTATTCTTCTATACACTGTTTTTTAGCTCCAGAATTCTGAAAGGGGAGGATGGTTCAACAACATCGCATTACCAAACTGTGCTTTGTAAAGCAGTAACCACATCTACCTGTCATTTTTATGTATGCATAAATGAAATAGATAGTATCCAAAACCATCTTACAAAGCAATTTAATTAGTAATGATGTTAAAATTAATTACATATGTAAAAAACACACCTGCTTTTACATATGACCTTGTTAATCTTCTAAGAATTCTATCAAATATTGTCATCCCACTTTTATGATAAGAAAACTAAAGGTCAGTGAGTAAATCATTCCACAATTTCACATGTTAGATAAGAATCCAAATTTTTCTAACATGAAGACCCTGTCTTTCCACTGTGGTATAGTAATTGAAGACAAGTCTTCACTTTATACTTGACAAAAGTGTCATATTTGCTACATTTTGGTGGAGTTTATAAATTCCCTGTGCAACCAACACCCCCAACATACACAGAGTGAAGATGACAGTATCAACATGAAAGATGTCAAGCATAACACAAGCAAATATATACACAAAAGCTGAAAAAGATATAATTAGCTTAAAAATTGGTAGTATGTATTATTATATATATTTTTTCTAACTAACACTGTGAATAATATATTAAATTTCAAAACATACATATTGCAAATTGTAAACAATATCTCTACCCAGGTGGCAAAATTAACTTTCAGAAAAGAGAATCAGCCTGCTTAGAACTCATAAAGTAGCCAGGCGTGGTGGCGCAGGCCTCTAATCCCAGCACTGGGGAGGCCGAGACAGGAGGATTGTTGTGAGTTCAAGACCTGCCTGGGCTACAAAGTGAGCTCAATGCTGGCCTGAACTGCATAGTGAGACCCTGTCTCAAAAAGACAGAAAAAAAAAAAATAGAACTCATAAAGTACTGAAGACAAAATTGTAAATAAAATCAACAAAATACATAGTCTTCTGATTTTACTAAGGTGAACTCTATGGGTTATCTTTGTCAGGAGGTTGGGAATCATCATGAGTGATGAAAGGGTAGCTGGTCATATTGAAATAGAAGTATTAAGCAGTACCCAGAAGTAAACTGGAATTAACTTGGGAGAACATTTAGAAATTCATCATTTTCACAAGAACTGTGTTCAGGACAATTGGAAATAATATAAATGAAGTGCACATTGCTCTAAAGAAAATAAAATTATTTGTAAATTAACAAAATGTGGTCAGGAACTGAATACCAATACTTTTTAAAATGCTGATGGAAGTATCTAATGAATGCTTAAGTGTGTAGGAAGATATAGTGAAGCCACAGTTTGGAGTTTCATGTATAAAACATGATAGTTCTCCCAAAATTGATCTATAGGCTGAGTATTTTTCTACTCAAAATCCTAATGAGTACTTTTGTTTACTTGGATAATTCGATTATAATATTTATATCCAAGTAAACAAGACTTAAGGATAAACTTCTT
>NW_004955402.1:26683461-26722748 GCF_000276665.1 Chinchilla lanigera | reverse complement strand
ATATAGGTAGAGACGTGCCTTCTTGATATTATGGTTTACTCAAAATCTATAGCAATAAACACAATATGTTCGTGATTGGAGGGAGGGAAACACAAGCTAATATAACAGAATAAAGAAGGAAAATAGAGTCACACAACCCGGCCAACTTTATTTTGAGAAAGTTAAAAAAGTAACAAAATGGAGAAGTTAAACCTATTGCCAAATCAAGAAAATATAAATCATCAAAATTAACTGACTTAAATGGCAACATAATATTACAAATAATTTAGAATAAAACATGGAAGGTAATCTTAAGACTCTGTGAACAGACAAATCTTTCTTGTACATAACACCAAAATCATGTTTCCTAAAATGAAAAAATGATGATTTCTATATCATGAGAATTAAAATAATTTGCTCAGTGTGAAAGAGCCTATTAAGATGAAAGAAAATCAAGCTACAGAGAGAAAGGTAAAATATTTACAGGTCTCCGATGCAGTGAAGGACTGCCATCTATAATGCATAAAAAATTTCAAGTAAACAAACAGTCTACTCTAATTGGGAAATGATCAAAAGATATCTTTCATTAGTGAAGATATACAAATGGCAAAAGAACTCATGAAAAGCTATCTAGTACCCTTGCTCATTAGAGTAATGAAACCCAAAATGGCAGGACACAATGGCTAATTTAACCCTAAAACTCTAGGAGGCTGAAGTAGGGTGAAGTAGGGGTACTACAAAGTAAAAAGTGGGCTGAGAATGCAGTTTAGTGTGAAGGCTCTGGGTCCAATCCTCAGTACTAAAAAATAAAATAAAATGTTATATCACTACATGGCTATGAGAAACCTTAATAATAACAAATGCCCAAACACCAGTAAGGAGGTAAATGAACTGGATCATTCTTGCTCCTCAATCATTCACACTTGATAGTGGTAGTGTAGAATGTCCCATCTGTTCTGAAGAACATTTTGGCATTGTCTTATAGAACTAAACATGCCATAAACATCCAAATCAATAATTGCACCCACACTTACTCTAGAGAATTAGAAGCACACATTCCCTAAGAAAGAGGGAAGAGAGGGAGGGAAGGAGGGAGGAAGAGGGAGAGAGAAAGGGAGAGAGGGAAGTAGCAAAGCACTAGAAATTATCCAAATGTCCTATGTTGAATGAATGTTTAAAGTGATAGATCATTACCATGGAATATTACAAAGCAAGACAAAATGACATAGGTAAGATACATGTAACAACTTGGATGAATCCAAGATGATGCTACATGCAAAAAATAGTGTTAAGTGATTATTTACAGTACAATTTGATTTTCATTAATGAGGGGCAAAGAAGAGTTCATGACTGCCAAAAGTTAGGAAAGAGAATAAGGAACAAGATACCTGTGTCTGCACAAGGACAGAGGAGCGAAACTTGTATAACGTGCTTCTGCTGTGTTTGAACTACGTGGACAGACAACCTATTCATGTGATAAAACTGCACAGAGCTGAACACACACACACACATTCACATACAAATTGTATGTAAAACTGACAAAATCTAAAGTTTAAGAAATGTACTTATGTCAGTTTTCTGGTTCTGATATTTTATTGTGATTAGCAAGGTATAACCATGGAGAAAACTAGGCAGAAGATATGTAGGATCTCTCTGCATTGCTTCTTAAGACTTCATATAATTTCATAATTGTCTAAAAGTGAAAAGCTGAATTAATTAATTAATTAATTAATTTCTGGGTACTGGGAATTGAACTCAGGACCTGACACTTGCCAGGTAGAAAAAACTTAATTTAAAAAGTAATAACAAATACCAAAAAGTTAAATAATCTTGAAAATTATTATTATTTCTTGCACAATTTTAGACTTTTCCAAGATTAAATTCCTTCGGGTGCTCTTTCACGCAATGTTTCCTGTTTGCAAAAGGAAAGAGCATGGACGGAACCTCTGAGACTTCAAGACCGTTACGGATACTGTGTGAGAAGGCTTTTGTCTTCTTAGCCTTTGTTCACATGCTTTTCACTTGAAGATGAGTTATTATGATTTCCCAGTGGGTTGTTCTCCCTCCAAGACTGTTTTGCTCTGCAGGTATTAGACTACCTGGATGGATTCCATGTTTCCTTCTGCAACATCGAGTGACAAACATCAGTTTTGTATCCTTTCACTACATTTGCTAAGTGTAAAGATTATTAAGTTTTCTGACCTTTCTGTATCCAGACTGGCGTGGGTAGAAGCATTTCCTGCTGTGAAAGAATGCATTTTTTCTGATTTCTAAGCTGCTCTTCTTCATGTTCCTATATAGACCAGCAATGACTCATTGCCTTCCCTTTCTTACTGCAAAAATGGGGCCTGGGAGACTTGCATGTATATCCCAAGTGTTACGTATTAGAATTGATTACACCAACATGACTATTAGGCTTTAAAAGGCATAATGTTTTAAGCCTGCTCAACTAGAATCCTATAGCCTATGCACAATCAAAGCTCTCTGAGGGGAGTAGGCCGACACCATGTTAATCTATCCATTCTGGAGTGGAGTGACAAGTGCAGCAAAGATGAAAACAAAGAAACTGCAGAGTGAGCAATTTTTATTTTTTCATCCAGCAACAGGGCTAGACTTTCTCTGGAAAAGTAAGGAATATTGCTGTTTTGCTTACCTCACACTCAGAAAAACATGAGGCCCTCTTCTAATCAATTTCTTTGTGACTCTTGCTTCCAGGATCTTATGGAGTTTTAGAGAACTTGTGCTTTTACTTCTAGCCCTCTTACTTTTGCCTGAAACACAGATTCCTTTTGGCAAGAGCCTGCCTACTAGAGATCTGTGTAAACTTACAGAAACTTTCTGCAGTCTCTAACACCAGCTGGTTGATATTACATTGTTCTTATAATGTTGGATAATTATTCTCATTTTATTGGATGTGGACGATGCTATAAAAATATATTTTAAAAGTATTTAATAATTGAATAGGAACCATATTTTGGTACTCAGCTGTACATTTAATAAGGCCATGTTTCTCTGGGTGAATATTTCTTTCTAAATTAATGTTACTCTTTTGGGGCTGTTGGAATGATCAAAGCAAAGAGTTTAGGAAGAAGCAATGGAGTGTGTAAAGACTTTTATAAAGGGCGTCTCACACCAAACCTACCACGTGCCAATACACCTTGATACCTACGTCTAAATTACGTGGAGGGAAGAGATAAAAGCACTCCAAAAAATAAGACAAATAATACATAAATCTGCATTATTAATATATCTGCAGATACACTCACATAGATCAGTAAAATCTCTTTGTGACATGGAGGTTTTCCAAGGGAGATGGACAATATCTGAGAGTCTGAAGACTTGCTTTAAAGAAGAATTTTTGCTAGGGAAGCTGACATTTTGATTTAATACTCAGTATTTTCTTTTGTGTGTCTATTTATCCTTTTCCGCGTTTAACTACACATCACGACAGTTATTCTTCATATCTGTGAATGTGAAGATAATCATAATCTTTTTCCACTGTGACAGACTATAATACACCACACAACAACCTCAGTCTCTCTTCCTGCAAGAGTACAGATTTGGGCTTTTGTGGGCCAAGGTAGCACCATACTTGTCAACCTAGAAAATGCCTCATGGTTGGCTCACCTTGTGAGCAATCCTGATCAGCACTAATACATTCCCTACTACAATAAGAAAGGGTTACTTCTAGGCAAATATTGAAAGCTGCTGTGAACCTGCCAGGGCAGGTTTTCTAGAACACAGACTGCCATCATACTTGTAAGATTGCTTTCATATACAGCCTTGCTGAATTGTTCACATATTTTCTATAGCAGGCTTCACAGTACTATGAGAGCAAAGTTGAGTACTTGTGACAGAGCCCATGCAACCCAAAATAGTTCTACTGTCTCATTATTTACAGAAAAAGAATTGCTGGCCTCAGCCATATAGAGATGACTCAAGAAATCCAAGCTGCCATTGCTGCATTACAATAGCTAAGCAGAACCATTGCCAGGGAGGCCAAGATCTGTTGACATGAAGAGAGTGATTTAGTTTCACTTAGCTTTAAAATTTGAGTGATTCAAAAGGAGAAAAGTATAGAATCTCACTGAACTGTGGGATTGGAGATTTTCAGGATTGGTGAAACTAGTAGTTCAATAATACCGTTATGAACCTCCTGTGTTTCTTTGTGTTATTATGATCCTTCATCTGAATTTGGTCTACTGGTTTCTATGACTACTACTTAGGATCCAAGATAGCTGGTATATCTAAGACAACAAATTTTCACATAACAGATCCATGGTCAAAATAAAGCTATATTTATTCCAATGACTCTTTTAGTAATTAGGAAATAAGCCTGTCCCAGAAATGCATCTGGAAAATTTCCCTTCAGTTCCACTGGTTACATTTCAACTTCCTTTATTTTCTTCTTCCTTGGATATTAAAAAGTAAACCCTTGCATATTAGTTACAAAGCAATCTCAAATTATGAAAAGATTATTTTTATAGTAAAAGGAGAAATGGGTATTTGGGTTGCTTCCACAATTTAACTGTTCCAAATTGCACTGTTATAAACATAGGTGCACATATATTACTGTGATATGATGTTTTCAGTTCTTCTGGAAAAATACCCAAAAGGGAAATAGCTGGGTTGAATGAGACTTCTAGTCCTAGTTCACTAAAGAATCTCCAAGCTGATTTCCAGTGGTTTCACCAGTCTACACTCCCACCAACCGTGAAGAAACATTCCTTTTCCTCCACAAGCTCGCCAGCATTTGCTATTGATGATTTCTTGATGATAGCCATTTTTTTCTGGAGTGAGATGTAATCTCAGTGTTGTTTTAATTTGCATTTTTTAAATGACTACTGAAGAATGGATAAAAAAGTTGTATTTTTATATAATGGAGTATTACTCAGCTGTAAAGAAAGAGAAACTTGAGGATTTTATAGGTAAAGGGACACAACTAGAGACCGTACTCATAAGTGAAATAAATTAGACTCACATGTGTAAATGCTGTATTGTCTCACTAGTGCAAGAATCTGAAAGAGTGAATAAAATTAAATAGATATTATGAAAGTGAAGGAAACTCATGACAAGGAAAGAACAACTGGATGAGGGAGAAGAAATAACTAAGGGAAAATATGTATATAGGTATCCGCAGGATAGCTAACATAGTTGTACTACTGATTTCTACTGCTTTATTGGAAGGAACAGTTAATGTTTAATTGTTTGATCAGTCTTAAAGGCATATATTTGTTTATCTGAGTAACCAATTTGAAGATATCAATATGTAATACAACAACCATTGTTAGTTTCCTATCACCTTGTCTGAAATTCAGTATTGCTTGTATTGTTTTTGTGTTATTTTGCAAATGTGTGTGGTTTATTAATGTGTTTTTGTTCTTTTATCTTTAAAGTAAAAAAAAAAAAAGAAAAGAAAAGGAGAAATGGAGAAATCCAAAAGGTAGCAATGCTTCCCACACTGTGTGCGGTGTGTCACATATAGACATCCCCTGTTGTACCTGATGTAGGACATCACACAGGAAGGAGCCAGGTTGGGATCCCAGCCTTCAGCAGGGCTGATGGGACTGTTCAAAGGTATTAACCGAACACTGGGAAAGGAAAATGTCCTCAGCATCAGTGCTGTCTCTAGCTTTCTTCAACCGTGAGAAGAATTATGGTTCATTTCAGAAAGTTTTCCTCATATTTATGTCTATGCATATATTTTCTATTCTGAAACCTTACTCTGAGAAAATCCTCACACCCAGGTGGTCTCACTAAAGAATGGGATAAAGACCGTGCTTATTTTCTCCATGCAGTTTTTCACCCAGGGTTGATACATTGTGTCAACTTGAGAAATTTAGAAGTTTAACTAAGTGACTTAGCAGGGGACCAGTGTCCTCACTCTGTAAACATCCTGAGCCTGTGCAAGGGGACCGCATGAAGATGGTATGAGTGCTGCCTCAATCCAGAGCTAGGGTAGCCTGGTTACAACATAAGGGAGGAAAGAGCATCTCTCTTCCCCCTTTTTGCTTTTGCTGTGTTTGCTGTCTTCTGCTGCCTTGAACTGTTGCCACTGTGCCATGCCACCCTGGTTTGGAGCCAGCTGGATATGGACTGAAACCTCCACAAACTGTGAGCTAAATAAATCTTTCCTTAATTTTGAGTGTTAGATATTTTGTCTCAGCAGTGAGACAAAATTAACCAAGACACCCTGAGTACAAACTCTCAAAAGGATTCACAGTAAGTGGGATTTTCCACTTTCTCAACTAATTCTGAATGGATGTCCAAATACACCAGGTGTACTTGAACAATTACATGTGTCCGGATAAGCATGTGTAAATGCCATATTCATTTCAAACTTATTCTTCACTGGTATTGCAGTTGCCAACCATGAGAAGAAAATTTGCTTAATGGTTGTCAAATGAAAATAAATAAAATAAGTCTTTCTTCAAATTTCATTTACAAATCCTCTGATACATCTGTATTTTTGAGTTGTAGTAATGATTCTAATAACATTTTAATGTCTGAGAGAAGATCATTCAAAGGTCTAAGAAAAAAATCATTTCTTTATTTTGAGGATACAAAAAATATGGCAAGCATAAATTTGTGCATATTTTAGTTTAGTTTATAATATGTTTATCTTGTGTTAATGGATTAAAGTGAGTAAAGCAAAGAAAATGTTAAGTTTGAACAGAAGAGACATTAAACTGTTTATTAAGAAGATTATTAATGATCTTTTCTTTGACTATAATTAAGCTCAATATTGCAGGTTTTCTATACATGTATATAATAAAATTGCTTTATAATTACCCCAAAACGTATGTGTTATTGTCTATTATTCACACACATGTATATGTACTCATATTAACCATAACGACTGAGTTTTATTGCATGATGCATTTAAATGTATGATTCTGCTGACTATATGGAGATATTTTAATTTAATAAAATTTTCAAGTAAGTGGAAGTAGTGTGTGTAATGTACTAAAAATTCTTTTTTAGGTTTTTATGTTATATTTCTGATGTAGTGATCAAGTAAAATAATCTGATAAAGATATTTTCTTCTAAAGTTTGTAGAATGTTTTTTTCTTTCCTGAAATACTTAAATGTTTGTGAGAATCCACCAATGATGCCATAAGGGGTGGTGCTTCTTTGAAAGGTTTTAAATTATGGATCTAATTGCTTTTACACATATAAGACCATTGATATTTTTCTATTCCTTTGTCTAGCTTAAAATTTCTGTCTTCCAAGGAATTTTATGCTCCATGCAAAATTTTAAATGTATGGACATAAAATTTGTTCATATGGCTCTCTGTTATCTTGTAATGACTTCAGATTTTATCAGTACCCTACAAATCAATTGTATTGATGCTGCATGCATGTTACTTTTACTATTTTCTTGATCACTATAACTAGTTTTATAAGTTTAATTAATCTATTCCAAAAAAATTGGACTTCATAATTAACTATATTTTGGTCTTCTATTATATGAATTTTTCCCATTATTTGTTTGATTCCCTTTGAATTTAATCTTTTGCTTCATTTACAAAATTCCTGCAGTAGCTAGGTATGGTGGCACACACCTGTAATCTCAGCCCTTGGGAGGGTGAGGCAGGAGGATCGCCATGAGTTTGAGGCCAGCCTGCATTACCTAGCAAGATCCTGTCTCAAAAAAATCAGAAATTAATTTTTTTTTAATTTCCTGAAGTGCAGTCTTAGAGCAGTAATTATTAGAGTAATTTTATTTGAAATATATCCAATGATATAAATTCCTCTGTAAGTACTTATCTGGACCCATCATTGACTTCTGTTTAGACTTTTATTAAAATATAATCTATAGGCCATAAACTACACAGGAATAAAGTATCTTAGAAAAGTTTTAAAGTATTTCATAGCTAAAAATTCATCATCGTAATTAAAATAATAACCCACTTTACTGTTCCTCTAATTTTCCTAATTTTTGTTTAGCTTATTTTCTCTGAATAATCTCTATCAAAAGCAGCTGATGAGTTACTTTCTGCTGCTATAAGTTTAGTTTTCATTCTTCTTAATTTTATGAACATGGAATCACAGAGTATGTCCCCTATTTTGACTGGCATTTTTTATTCAGCATAATTCAGAATCATTCATGTCAGTGTTTGTACCACGTGTTTGTTCATTTCTATTGCTAAGAATTCCATTATATTTTAAAAACAAAATTAATGTATTCATTTGCTGATTCACCATATTTTAATATTTCCAGCTTGAGGTTATGATAGATAAACCTGTGAAAGATATAAAACAGTGACTATTGTGAAAAATATGCCTATAAATATTGTTTTTGGGAGACTACAAGTGAAATAAGTTTTTAAAATAAACTCACAGGGTTTCATAACATTTTTATAATCTAAGAATAAGCAGATGTTTTATCAAGCATGAAAATAATAAATATTTTAGGCTAGGATGCATGATAGCATTCTCTCTTAGTTCTTCCTCCTGCTACTCTTATTCCTACATTTAATAGTGTGAAAACATCCCTAGCTTGACTATCATGGAAAATAGGTTACATTTGTTTTGTGAATAGTGGTTTGCTTATCCTTTCTGAATTTTTTTTTTACCTATATAGTCATGTCACTTAAAACTAAGAATAGATACACTTCTTTTTAAATATAGATGGCTTTTGCTTGTTTTTCTTTTTCCAAGCCCACTGTTTAGAATTTCCAATACAATGGTGCATACAAGTGGTGAGAGTAGATATGCTTGTTTTGTTTCTGGTTTTAGAGACGAAGCATTCAGTGTTACTCATGGATTTTTTTTTTTTATGAAATTGGCTATGTCCCTTGTGAAAGCAAATTGCAAAGACAGAAGTGAACGTAAATGTTTGATTTTCTTCCAAAGTATCAATATATTTTTACTGCTTCATCCACTGCAATAATCATTTCATTAGACAGTCACATGGCCATAAATATAAGTCATGTCATGTCTGCTTGAGAAGTCATGAAGCCAGGCATGGGAGCACACACCTATAAACTTGGTACTCAGGAGCCTGAAGCAAGAGGATTTTGCAGAGCTTGAAGCCTGTGTGGGCTACACAGTGAGTTCGAGTCTGGCCTGGATTACATAGCATGACCCTGTATCAAAAACAGAAAACAAACACAGAAAAATTTACATGAAACAGTAAATCATTTGCATGAGAAAAATATCATTAAGGCTATATTTTTTCAGACTGAATTTTATATATTTTATTCCAAAATTTGAGAGATAGCCACTTCGTTTTCCCATAGCCATAAGCACTTCCATTCATTAAAATATTCCCTCATTATCATGAATTATTTCACCATAATACGATAAACAGTTTGAACAAAAATATTGCCAGTTTTACAATACCTGCAGCAACTTTTGCTTCCAATTAAATGATACGGTAGCAAGTGTGGGCATACTTTATCAAGAGCTCCATTAAATGCAATTGGTTAGACAAGAAGAATTGCTTGAAGAATTATCATTTTCATACATTAAATGTTAGCCACTTTCATGTATTTTGTTGTTGTTGTTGTTTTGTACCGGGAATCAAACTCATGACCTCATGCTTGCCAGGCAGGCGCTTGCATCACTGAGCTATATCCCTGACCCCGCTTTCACGTTTCTTGTTGTTCCTTTTACTACAATAAGTTTATGCTACACAACATCTAGGGAAGTTGAACTTTTTAAGAATAGATCACACATGACAACACTGATGATGCCTATGCCTGTCCACCAAAGAGAGAAATTTGCTCCTTTTTTCTACTTTCATAGAGGGACTATAGTGAATTTTAATATATTGATAGGTCTGCTTACTTTACTACATTATACTTTTTAAAATAAAGTCTCAGAACAGAGACATATATTCTTCATGCCCAGCGTAATGCTCAGAAAATCATTAGATTATTTTTTGTGGCACGGGCTTTTTTAATGACAGAAAAGCATGAATGGAAATAATAATTCTCTGAGGCTTCTGGCAAATCACACATTCAAATTTTTTTTAATGAATCTTTACTCCTCCCTGGCAACTTTAGTCAGGAAGAAAAATTCCAGAGAGTATATAAAAAATCTATAACCACTCTGCAAAGCTGTCAGTGGCCTTCAACAGGAGACATAGATAAGAGATAAAAATCTGAAAATCAGTGGGACTTAAGTGAGAATTGACAAAGGGCTAGGAAGAAGGCTTTGGCCTTGGCACCAGGAAGAACAGAACAGAGTTAAAAATTAAGGACTGTGGAGGAAAAAGTAGTTAATTGCTTAGGTGAGCTTGCAGAAAAGAGACAAGCAGAACAGGTTTTGTGTGGGTAATAGACAATGCCAGATAGTTATTACTAGCTTCTTATTTCTATGCCTGTATTTCACTAACTTGTATGTGTCTTTGTTCACAACTAGCAGAGAAATAAACTTGGAAAAGCTCAGCATTAAATTTTTGAACCCTTTGGCATAAGGGACTCATCTCTTTATTTTATTATTGTCATCATATGATGAGGAAGATAAATTTTTACTGAAAACGAATTCAGCTGTGGGTATCCAGTAACTCTGAAAAATAAAGACACTTTGGATTGAAATGAAATAATTCAATCACAAAGAACTCTTGCTCTTTGACAGGTCAATTTGATTTGCCCCTCAGTCTGACAGAAGGGATGTCGCTGAAGAGGATACATTTCCAACAGAGTACCCCAAGCTCAAAATATTCCACACTTTAAAGTAAATTATTAAAACTGGAAAGGGAATTTGACCAACTGGGAAAGATGCCCTATTGGCAACTATACAATGTTCTTGGGTGAAAAAGCATCCCTATATGTTTGTTCTTTGAATACTTTATGCAAATGTGTTGATGTATATGCACATGTTGCTGGGAAAATAAATGCAAAAAGATAGAAGTTCCAACAAATGAATATGTTGAATTGCTAAAAGCAACATATTGCAACTTATGTTCTGAGAGCTTTTTGCTCACCATGAAATCCCCAAGCTGAATGTATTCAGAAGAAATGCAATAAGGTATGGAATAGTTCCAGGTTCAGATGTGAACACAGATACAAACACAGTGAATGTCGGAATGTGTGTTTGATGCTGTTGTACAATGTTGAGAAAATAAATTGGATGTTGTTCATGTTGCTAATGCAAAAACAGAATGAATGCTAAAATGAAGTTATCTGCTGATTTTGGAATCTCATTTATCCCCTGCTGATTCATATCATCTGTTTTGGTTAGACATGTGATGCAAACATTCCTCTTTCAAAATCCCACTCCGAAGTTTCCAACAACTTTAACCTAGCTTTTGAAAATTAGCACTAGTCCAAATACTCAGGATATAAAATAATTGATTTCAAGCTGATAAAGTGAATATTGTCCAGGCTTGGCATCAAGCTCTATGGAAATACAAATTTTTAATTTTTGAAAACTCAAAATCGTAAAAGAAAGGTGATTCTTGCTCAGACTAGATATATCAGAATATTTTCTTATGCACAAACTCCTCACCTAACCTAAAAAAATCTTAAAATATAATCATAGATGACAAGGTGTATCTTTTGACATTATCAAACTAAACTATATAATGAAACCAAGTAACAATCACTTAACTCACTATGGATTTGCATACTGAACTTAGTACAATAATTCACAATAGGAATTTTGATGGTAAATATCAAGGACTAGATTTTATAAAGTTATACTGCAGAAGGAAAGTGTGACCAAATCATGCCTATGGGGACAGTCATTTCCCTAATGTATCAACAACAAAGGAGAAGAGATAAAAATGGACTCAGTATAGACAATAAATTTTAAGATATATATTTTCATTACTCTACTCTTATGTTGTGTTTTTTCTGAAAATATGGAATTCTAGGCTTTTGGAGAATGTCAAGAACACGGATGAAAGCCAGCAGCTTGATGACGTTTTCATTTTCCTTTGACCTAAACTATGCAACTAAATAACTATAACCCAGTGACTTAATTTACTATTGACAAATACAGTAAATGTACTTTACAATCGAATTGGTAGTATATTTTCTTCTAGAAAATGCTTCCGTTGTACAAGTAAATTGAGAGAATCCAGGCTATGATGATGACTGGCTTCACCAACCTCTGAATTTGAGGGATTTGGACTCAGCAATTTAGTTATTTAATACATGTTTCCTATTCAGTAGATATGTCACTGATAACAGAGTTTCCCTCCCATGAGTCAGAAAATGGTTGAGTTCAGTGTAAAAAGAACTTCTTATAATTGTCTGACTAAGGTGAGGAAAACTGATAGAAAATTTTCAAGGAATCACATTTAATTAGTATGTTTATTGTTTATACCTCTTAATATCTGTGCCAGCTATCTCCGTGACAAGAGAGTGTTCCGGTAATCACCCACATGGGGCTCAGCATTAGGGAGTCTACAATCTTTGAACATATTCTCACCTCAAACAAAACACTAAGACTTGTCCTTGTGGCAAACTGAGATGACGTGGGATACCCGTTTTTCCGTACTTCAAGCACAGGGGGATTCTGAATAAAATGTGAAAAGGGAAGCAAGAATAAAATCTGATTGAGAAAATGAAACCTAGCATACACTTAAGCAGAGAGGTGTTTACACTCCTAAGGATTCTAAGTCAAAACAGAGTTGATGCACGGAATGGCAGGCAATGGAAGACTTTGAAAAAAGGTGAATCCACAAACTGTCTTCATTTCTCTCTTTGTTTTGTTTTGTTTTCTAATCCATTTACTGAACCAGTAATGATTATGCTGTACAGTTCACTAGCAACATGAATGAGAGAGAGACCGACAGACAGAGGCTGAGACAGAGACAGAGACAAGCAGAAAGAGTAAGAGAAAAGAGGAAAGAAGGGAAGAATGAAGGATGGGAAGAAAAGAGGATGTGAAAAAGGAAAAAATGTCAAGAGTCTGCACCCATGAGGAGCTTGTGCTCTCTTTAGCAGAGATATGAGACTGAGGTAAATTAGTTTATATTAGACTTCCAAAGGTAACATTGATGAAGAAAATGTTAGAAAAGTGTAAGGAATATAAGCATTTCTGGAAATGAACTTATTGAGAAGCCCTTTTGTAACAGTGAGAATTCCTTGAAGAAAGTGAATTAAAACTTGAAAGGCATTATTTTTGTGTATTTTGGAGAAAAAAAAGAATTGAGGAAGAAAAAGTCATAAACGCAAAATTTCTTCCAGGAAAGAATAAGATCATTATGCATATCAAAAATATGCCAGTAAAATTAACTAAAAAAGAAAAAAGAATAAGATCTTCACTATGGATGAAATTTAAAAATTATAAAGAAATTATACAAGTGTGGATGAACTATTAGAGATTATGGATACTTTATTTTTTATTTTTTATTTTTTTTTGGTTTTTCTCCGGTACCGGGAATCGAACTCACGACCTTGCGCTTGCCAGGCAAGCGCTTTTGCCGCTGAGCTAAATCCCCAGCCCCAGAGATTATGGATACTTTAAAGTCAGAGGGGTAAAGCATGATGTTTAACTCATGACTATGGTAATAAACCAGATTTGTGGTCATGGTGGGCAACTGTGATCAGAAGGGGGGGGTCTTGGGTTTTGTAATTGTAGTGTTTATTAACAGCCTGTGTATGTGGGGAAGAGTTGAAGTATAGATCCCCAAGTATAATTGAAGATGATCTGCAAATTTTTGCTTGGGAAATAGAAGAACAGTTAATTCAGATGAAGAAAACTTCTAGTAATGAATCTCTTGTCAGTAAAGGAACTCTGCCAAGTGCAATGCAAAGTGTGAGGAGTCTATTAGAAAATGAAGTGTAGCTGTCAAGGAGAGAGTTGGATGGTGGGACTACGGAATTGATGGGAAACATGAGTTACAAGGCTTCTGCACAGCAAAAGAAAAACCAATGCAGTGAAAAGACAACTTACAGAATAGAAAAAGAAATCGCGAACTCTGACTCAGGTGGCTACTGTCTAGAATGTATGCAGAACAACAACAACAAAAAAGAAAACAAACAAAAAAACTCCACCCATATTAAAAGACTCAATCAAAAAACTGGTAAATGAAGTGAACAGACCCTTCACAGAAGAAGATTTATAAATGGCCAATGAGCACATGAACATATGTTCAACATCATAAAAACAGCATTGATCTTCTGTCCTACTGGAGAAAGAATGGCCATCATTACAAAATCATATAACAAATGTTGGGGAGGCTGTGGGGAGCAAAGAATCCTCCTTCATTGCTGATGGGAATATAAACAAGTACAACCTTTAGGGAACTCGGTATGAAGATTCCTCAAAAAGCTAAAATTAGGAATTGTATTTGACCCAATTATTCCTCTTCTAGGTAGCTTCCCAAAAGCATTAAAATATTGTGTCTGAATAATACATGCTTCCACATGTTTACAGCACCAAAATTGAACTAAATCTTGAAAGCAGCCTACATGTCTATCAACAAATGAATGGATAAAGAAAATGGATTTACACACAATGGATTACTACTTTGCCATAAAGAAGATAAGCTTGAGTCATTGGTGGAAAAATGGTTGTACCATAATATTTAGTGAAATAAATTAGACACACAAGTTTAAACATTGCATGGTTTCTTTTATATGAGAAACCCAAAATATAAATGAAGAACAAAAATTAAAGGTGAGTAGCAGGAAGTGGGGAGATCTGTTTCAAATAGGAGTGGATCAAGAAATGGAGGAAGGAGAAGAGAAGGGAGAGGAAGATTTAAAAGGGATTAAAATGTGTTGTATACATGTACCAACTGCACACAAGGAATCTGAACATTATTTACTAGCAACACATTCTAATGAAAAGATTAATACATTAAAAGATGCAAATTTATAAACTCTTAATGTAGCATGATATTTAAAGCTATTAGACAAGTATAAAATGGCTGAAGAAATAACTATAGATGAATTCATGCTTACTAAACCATGCTTTTGCAAGACTATTTCCTGACCAAGGGTAGGCTGAAAACTGGATGTGTTCAGCTATAACTAGTGAAAAACTTATGTGTCTATCATTGGGAAAACCAAATCTACTCATTGTGAGAATGGGATGTGAATTCATATTACTCATCTGTGGGACAGAGCTTACACTGAAAAATTAATAAGAAATCTGGAACAGATTTGGTGCAATCTGTGAGTCTCCAGAAAGGCAAATACAAATATGTGACCTAAAATGTTTCCTGAGGTCAGGCATCGGAGCCTGTTAAAAACTATCTGTTCAAGATAATATAGTAATAAAAATACACAAACCACTGCAAAATGCTAGCCAATATTTTTAAAATAACAAAATGGGTCCTTGAAGAACAGTATTAATCACAGCTTACTGTTAATTTTACTTAAAAATTATGTTTAAATTTTTCAAGCCAGCTGCAGGGGCATACCCTATAATCCTTGATATTCTGAAGACTGAGATTGTAGGATTGTGAACTCAAGGCCAACTGGAGCAACATAACCAGTCCCATTTTAAATAAATCAGTTAATTATTTAAAAGTTAGAAAGAAGAATAGATCACACAAAGTAGAAATAAAGTATTTAAAAATTAAATGAATGTTATTTAAAATTGTCATTTACATAGTATGAAAATGAAAATAGTAACAGAAGTGATAGATTTTTGAAAGGTAAGTTGCATGTGCATGAGGAGACAGAGTATCATAGAAGGAAAGAAGAAAAATAAAATATCTGTATATATTTGATACTTTTGTCTACAAGAAACAGAAATCTGATGGGGTTTAAATCAGCACAAAACTGAATACTAGAATTCAAGAGAAAGTTCTAGTTTAGGGAGGCATTGACTGACTGTTATACTTTGGATCAAAAACTGTCTCCAAAATCCTCCTGTTTTCAAAGCTGAGGCTTTTGGAAGGTAATTAGATCACGGGGTAGCACCTCTACCAGTGGACTAAACCAATGATGTGTTTCATAGCTGAGTATACTGTTTGGCCTGGTTGGAATAATTAGGTCACTGGGGCTATAATCTGTGATGATATAACCTGGCCCCAGCCTCTTCTCTCTCAGGGCCCTTCTGTTGCTCTCTGCTTTGCAGCTACCATGCAGTTGCAGCTTTTATACATCATGCCCTGCCACCATCATGTTTCTGCCTTGGAGCCCGTAACCATAGACTGAACCTCTGGACCCATGAACTAAAATGAATCAATTCCTTCTCAGAGTTGTATATGTCAGACCTTTTGTCAGAACATAAGAAATGTGATCAATACACTATTATTAACAAGGACTCCATACATTACTTTAACCTCATGAGAGACCTGAATTTGATGGCAAGCTAACTCATGATCTATATATTATCAATAGTAGCTTCATAATGACATCTATTAATAACCATCTCAGAGGAATAAATGTGTTTATTCTGTGTCCACTAAAGAAAAGATCAAAACAAAACAAAAGGGATGATGAAAATTTCTCTAGAAGTCCTAGAAGTGGATAGGCATGGAAATTATGTGTTGTTCCATCATCAACATATACATAACTAGGGCTAGGGATATACCTCAGAGGCTTAAGTGCCTGCCTGGCAAGCCTAATGTCCTGAGTTCGATTCCCACCCGGCATGAAAAGAAAGAACAAAATATGCATACCTAAGTGAATATTGTTGATTTTTTTTTATTTTTCCTATTAAAGCATAGACTCGAGATATCTATCTATCTATCTATCTATCTATCTATCTATCTATATATCTATATATATATATTCTTAACTACTATGCTTCACAGGAAAGGACTCATAGAAAACATGTACATCTTTGTACAAAAATTATAGATACAGAGATTATTAGATTATTACATCTATTGTTGTACCTCCCTTGTTTCTCTTTTCATAAAAATCATAATGTTGGCAATCCTTCCAGGCACCTACCTTTTCAGATACATATGCCTGAAATATACAGAAACAGTAAGACTAATTTATTTTCATCATGTTTGGTCAATTAGGTCTTTACGTTATTTTTGTCATATACAGTTGCACAATTGGATAATTCGTACTCTTTCTGTTATATCTGAATCCTTTAGAGGAAGTTTTAGGTGTAAGTGATATAAAAGCTGAAATGCAGCCATTGGTGCCAGTAGTTCGTTCAGAAAGAGCTCCCTTTTGCATTCAAATCTGCCCTAACCTGAATTTCTTTTAATAGGCAAACATCTGTGGGACAGTATAGCTTTTCTCTTTTAGCATAAATCCTGAAAAAGTCCATCATCTTCTATCTGGAAGCCTCACATCCATGAGAAACATGGCAGAACTAGAAGTCAAGAAACACAAAGCACTTGCTTTCGAGTAATGTTTTGCTTGAGCAATAAGATGAAATCAAACCAGGTTCCAGAAAAAGCAGATTTACAAATGGCATTGAATAGCAACCTGGTGTTGCTTGGCAAACACACATATTTTAATCACCGATCTCAAGTTTTCATACCCACAAACCTTAAATTCATTTCCAATCTTTTTACAAGACTTTTGCAGAGACAAATAATTGATGTCTCTTATATGTAACAGCATGAAAACAAGAAGACAAAAGTCTAATTAAGTAAACTTGTTCGATAGTGAGTATATCTATTAGTCAGTGATACGAATGTCATCAATTTGATGAATGCATAAATCTTTCATAAAGTATTTTAATATCTTCCTGACAGTCATTTGTCCCTAGATGTTCTAAGTTATTCACATTAGGACACAGATTCAGGCATTTAAAAATTACTTTTGTTTTCACCACAAAATATAATATACTGAAATATCATTAAGCGCAGAGATGCAGAGATGCCATCACTCCGAAGACCTCTGTATGATTTTTTCCAATAACAAATTCATGTGCCATGCCTTTTATTATAAAAGCAAAAGATCATCTTGACTCTCATATTAATTATTTGTTTTCTTTTAGAATTGTGTCTCTTTAGTTTGTGATTCTGAATACTTCAGACTAATTTTCTTGGTTTGTGAGAGAAACTTCTGTTAATTTTATTGTTTTACAGAATTCTATTATATGCATATATGTGCATTCATTTTACTGAGTACAACTGAATTGTTTGCACTTAGTAATTTCAAACAATATTCTTAGGAGTATGTTGTATATGAATGCAAATATTTTGAACTGGAGATACACAAGAATGATGTACTCTGTTTACTACTTCTTATTTATTTTATATATATGATTTAATTTTATACAAATATCCAAAGTGTGTTCTGCAGTGCTATAACATTTAAATTTCCACAATTGCTGTTTAAAATTTTATGCTCGCAGGTATTTGTTTTGTCATATTTTTAAAATTTTCAGTCCTGCTGGTGAGTATTAATTAGCAATTTTCTGACTGCAGGTGAGGTTTAGCAACATATCGTGTTTATTTGATTTTTGGATAAGTGTATTTTTGTTATAAAGGACTTAAATATCTCATTAATTTTCTATTACCTATTTTCATTAATGATTGATAGAAAATTTTCGTATTCATATACTACATATAAGGTATAATTGAAAGATATTCTAAATTTAAACTATTATCATAATAAAATATAAATTACCATAAATCTCCCTCAAAATACTCCTTTTTCAAACACCATTGTTCCATCATTCTTGAGCATTTCTCTGAAACATTTCTGGAAGTCCTCTTTCAAGAATGTCTTCAGTTATTCTGTCAGGAAACCTCCATGTCCTGAATTCTAATTCAAAACATTTATTATTCATGGTTATTGGTGAAATGAATTGCCTGACATAACCGTGCTCTGGAAAAAAAAAAAAATTTAAAAGTGGGTTTGGGTCCAGTAGATGCAGTTTCATTTCTAAAATTATGATTTAAATGCATGTGTCATAAACATCTAATTTTTCCTAAAAGTCTTTCTCTTTTGCTAGATTAATTGGTCTATTTGCATTTGATATGAATAAGTAAGCTATAGTTTAACTGCTCTTGTTGAAGATAAATAAAAAAAATGCTGAATTTTTCTGAACTTAGGAAAATACCAGAGAACTATCAAATATTAAAAATATTCTTAATAGATAAAGAAATCCAGGCCATTAAGCTTTGTAATTGTGATTATATTGCTTTAAAATATTTGCCTGCTCTCCAGTCTCTTTTAAGGTACTCATGGTCACAAGCAACAGGAATTTTTCCAAAAAGTTGTGTTTCCCTTTGAAATCAAAAGATTTGTCACATACTAAAGTCCTGACTCTAGGGGCTGGGGATTTAGCTCAGCGGCAAAGTGCCTTGCCTGGCAAGCACAAGGTCATGAATTTGGTTCCCGGTACCAGAGAAAAACTAAAAAGTAAATAAATAAAAGTCCTGACTCTGCTAGACTTATTGTTTCTAGGAAGCTGATCACTGTGCAGAAAGTCAAATGCAAACCAGGATCAGGCTATTATGGAGGTGCCAGGTAGAAACTGCTGGAAAAGGGCAAAACTACATTTATTTTTGCCTCAGCATTTCACTCTGGGAATATAATATTTGATCTTTGAATAATGTAATGGATTGAGAACTGGTAGTCAACTTGTAACACCCAGCTGAACTGAATCAGCAAGGTGCTGGGTGTGAATGGACCACCTGGGGATTGTGGACATGAAAAGAAGGGCTGGAGAGAAAGAGGTGGTGCTGTTGGTTCTCCTGGAGGAGCTTCATCTCACAGGCTTTCCTGATATGAACTCGGCTGTTCTCTTCATAAGAGGAGCTCATGACATCGCTGTTGCTGAGGATGGCTGTGGTACTGTTGCGGGGAGCTCTGGCCCTTACTTTGAGAATTGCTTCCCGGCTCCAGTACAGATCCTTCAGCTTGCTGGCACAGATCCTTCATCCTCTCTGACACAGACTTTCTAGCTTTTCCTATTGAATTGTGGGCCTTCTCAGTGCAGATCCTTGGTGCAGTCTTGCCTGAGACATTGTTGTGGGCTCTTGGCCTCTGGCTGGACTCGAGGAAGACATAGCAATAGGCTCCAGGCCTTCAGCTGGACTCATGTGGGACTTTGCTGTGGGATCCAGGCCCTCAGCTGGATTCTTTGGGTCTCTACTGAATGGACAGATCTCCTGTACTCTTTTTGAATTTGACTCTTTGGGTGAATATTATAAAATAATCCTATAAATTATGTGTCCTCTATTTAATGTTTCCCCTGTGAACCCTAACCACAGCAAATAATAAAATTAGTCTTATTTTAAAAAGACAAAAGTGTATTGTGCAAGATCGTATTGCACTTTGAGCTTTCTTATTCTAAAGACTTAGCTGAGAAAGAGCAAAGAATTTTAAAAATATACAGCATAATAAACACAGCTATGGCATATCTTCTAGACTTTGAAAAATTCTATGTAATTTAATTGTATAGAGGTATAAAATGAAACATAAACTAAAACAGGTAAAATTGTCTTTATCCCTCTCCCTTTTTTTCTTCAATGAAAGATAATCCAATAAATAACCAGAGAATAACAGGGAAAACGGAGAAGATAATACTTGTTCTGAGCAATAGTAAAGGGATATAAAGGGATAAAGAGCCTCAAAAAAAAAAAAAACTTTTATCATCGTTTACCACCAACATTTATTCTGATTACTATCAGACTCTCTAGTGCCCTCCCAACCTCCTACCTCCAACCCCGAGCAAGGGCAAGCTACCAGCCTTGTGGATGGGTGCTAGTTTAATAAAATGTGCAGTCTGCACTAAACAAAGCTGAAAATGCAAACAACTGAATGGAATAACCAAATATACACTCAAGGAAAAAGATAAGTTTTAAACATTGAAAAGACATAGCCAGAGTACAATATTCTCCAAGTCAACACTGAGGATACAGCAACAGAATTTTTTTTTTTCTTATTTTGTCTTTTTTGAGACAGGGTCTCACTACACAGTTCACGCTTTGGTGTCTTGAGCTCACTTTGTAGCTCAGGCTGGCCTAGAACTTGTGACGATCCTCTTGCTTCAGCCTCCCAAGTGCTGGGATTACAGGCATGCATCACCACACCCAAGCAGAATTTTATTTTATATGTTGAAATTGGATAGATAATGATTTGGGACTGAGAAAGCTTATTGCTACAAAATACATGAATTTTGCTGCCTTCATTGTGGGTGGATAAAGGAAAAGCATTTAAGGGCATTTAGGCTTCTGTCATCGAAAAAAATTAATATAATTTCTTGTTAAAAACATTTTTAACATAATATTTAAGTAGAAGGCTAGTCAATAAAATTAGACCCTTGACATTCTAAACTTCAAATTATATGAAACCATATAGTAAGGAAGAATCTGAAAGAGAAGAGAATGAAAATAAGATACACTGTATGCAAAAGCTCCACTCACCTAAGACTGGGTTTCTACTTAATTTCTAATGGAAGTGTCTGTACACCCACCTCTGTCCTTTGGCTTTGATACCTCACTGCTCATGAAAATCTGTGCATGCACGTATGTGTGCCTGTGGGGGGGTGGTGTAGGTGTGTGTATTTTCAAGAAACCTGTCTTTTCTTAAAATGAAGTTGTTTTCATATTGTTCTATGCCCTTACATTGACTTGTCTATTAATGTTGACAGTGACACAAAGCTTAAATGAGGACCTCCTAAATGAAAGAATTTTTTAATACAGATGTAAACAATGTCCTTACAGTTACAGATTTTAGCCTACAATGAATCCTGAAAGGTCAATTCAAGACAAAACCAACTGAAAGTGTACCCTCTACTTGCTGCATGGTGGTTGTGACTGATAAGATAGAAGGTTTTATGTTTCAGGAGAAAAGGGGGTAAAGAGTAAATGAAGTCTGTCATCATAAAGTTATGCTACTTTTTTCCTTTGGGTACAACATAAGGTTGTTCTTTTATGGAAATGAAGGTTTGTGGTTTTTCTAAAAGTGTCCTGGGAAGTCTCTATCCCCAAAACAGAAACACTAGTTTCCATATGAATGTGAAGCATTATTTTTTTTTCACTCTCATGTGATTTCTTCTCAATCATTCCCACGGCAGTAACACTGTCTTTACCGCTTCCCTTGGAGATTGTATTCTTTCAGAGAATTGCATACCCCATGAATACATATTATCTCTCATCTTGAAAAATGCCAATAAAAAAGCAAATTATATTTGTTCACTACGATGTTTGCTACAAACCATGACTGATTAGTGTTATATGTGACATCCACCAGAACAGTAATCAAGGTTATGTTAGCATTGATTTTTACAGAAGTGAAGTCCCTTTGATGTATTACTCCATCAACACCTGCAATGACAAAATTTGCACATGAAATTAATCCCAATTAATTACACTGTTTGTAGGTAGCACTGGTTCTTTTATGTTGTGAAATAAATATTAATTTAGTGACTTTTTTGTCACCTTGCAAGCCTTAGTTAGCTAAGGGAGGAGGCCTCTATTGATCAGTACCCTGAAATACAAAAGAAAGGTTAGACCTCTGACGGGACTTAGAAAGCTAATCTAGTCATTTGGGAGCAACTCAAGTCTTAAAGAATTCTAGTGCTATTTTATTTTCATTTCTACTACTTAACTTTGAATTCAGGTTTCTGAGAAGAAGTGATCAGTCCTACATGACCTATATTTAATATTGACTTTTACCCTTTCTGTTCTTTTTCACCTACCTTTTGACTTGGCCACGGTGCTCATTACTTCACTCAGCCTTCACTGCAAGGTGGGGGGAAGTGAAAGACAGAAAAACAACAAAACCTTGAACTGCATCATTGCTGAACACAATGGTATTTATTGAGTCTGTCTGTTATTTGTTTTGTCTTTGTTGTGGCTTGTGTCTGGGTGTGCCCCCAAAGCCTCTTGTGGTCATGGGCCAGGTTTTTAGAGTTTGATTGATTATGGGTATGAGAGCTGCACCCGCCCTGGGGTGGATAGTTTGCATATGTAAGGGAGAGCAAGAGGCTGCTTGAGGCCATTCCTGGCTATTGTGGTGGTTGTGTTCTGCTGCCATGAGCTGTAGCCCTCTGCCTTGTGCCACTCTGCCTTATAACCTGCCAAGTATGGACTGAAACCTCCAAGAACTATAAGCGAAATAAACCTTTCCTTCCTTAATGTTGGGCGTCAGGTATTTTGTCCCAGCAATGAGAGAAAATTAACCAAGACAGTCTTCTTAAAAAAAACTGTTGTACAAACTTAGCCAATGAAGTAGTGTAGTTCCTTTCTGTTCTCAGTACTTCATTGGCTAAGTTTGTACAACAGTTTTTTTCATTTAATTGAAACTATTGAATACTTATAATTTTAGCTATATAGCCTAGATATTGAAAATATCAATACATGAAGTGAGTATCTTGAATTTTTATTTTAATTATTTTTATTAGTCTCTCTCCATAGTCAAATATTTGTATTATTTTTAGCAAGAAAATCAATCATCAATATCTTCTTGTATTGAAAGGTACTCTGAAAAAATGAATAATTATACATGATCAATTGCTAAATAGCTGGTTCAATGGTATGTGCTGAATGATGAAATACTGTGAACAGATAATATGGCACAATATACAGAAATTAGGTTCTGAAGTCAGACCACATTTTTACATCTGGTAGTTACATATTTTGGCTATATATATGGCTTTAGGCTAGTTATATATTCTAAAATTCTTTATGTCTTGAACGGATATGATACAGCCTTCTAAAAGAGTCACATGCATAGAACTTCTATTCCTCATTGACAAACATGAGATGTTTGTAAAAACATGGAATGAATTATGTATTCAAAATTAACTAATCACATAAAAACATTTTGCTCCAAACTATTACATGAATATTTTAGGTACCACTATTTCCCTGAAAATAAGACCAAACCAGAAAACAATCAGCCTTGAACACTAGAGATCAAGAATACTAGCCCCGCCCCCCAGGGCTGGGGATTTAGCTCAGCGGCAAAGCGCCTGCCTGGCAAGTGCAAGGTCTATGAGTTCGGTTCCCAGTACCGGAGAAAAACCAAAAAAAAAAAAAGAATACTAGCTCCCAATCAGCCTATCCTTCCCTTACCTACCTTACGGAGTAACTACCAAGCAAAACAATAGTGACTGCAGATGAGGGAAGGATAGACTGATTGGGGCTGGCATGTTTGATCTCTGGTATTCAAGGCTGATTATTTTTGGGTTTGGTCAAATTTTCTGGTAAACACTCTTATAACAGAAATAGAAAAAAAATACCTTATACACTTAAGCAGCTTGGATTAAAGCAAAACCAAAAGCAAAAGCAAATCCGAAATAAGGATTCAAAAGGACAAACTGCAATAGGGTAAGCAATGTCTGTGATTTTAGCATTGATAAAGGAGAGGCTGTGGTAGAAGGCTATTGCAGTATGTGCAGTGATTTCTGAAAGAGGATGCAGGCATCAGACTTTGCACACATGAAGCAAGAGCGCTACAGCAGCTCATCTAAGTGAAGATGGTATTCCAGTAGCAGTGTGGGAAACTTGCTTAGTGTTGGGGCACCACATTGCACTGAGGGAATTGTGGGCCTTCTACCAACACCAGTGCCTCTACAGAGCTTCAGGGCAATGGGTTGATGGATTCATATTTCCACTGTTCTTTCTTTTCCTGATTTAGAAGGTCCCTGAACTTCCTTTCATATTCTAAATTATTTTTAGATTTGGGAAATCAGACAAGATGATATATGTAACCTATTCATGGTTTTTCTTTCTTGTTATTGTACCATCTCTTAAGTTGGTCATAAAAATCATTCAAAATGATAATTTCATTTATATTAAAGAGAAATTTTAATGTTCAGGTATTTAAAATTATGTATTTGTCATGTTTCTATGTTATGTATTTTAAGGGTAGCCATTTGTGAACATGTGAAAATACACCCATATTTTAAATAAGATTTTAAATTAGGAACTATGAGGACCAAAACTGAGGCATTAGTCACTGACTATATTGCCAAAAATCTACAATCCAAATGCATAGAAAAACTGTGTACATTGTATGGATATGTACCTTCCAGTATACACACATGCATTCACACAACATGAATAAAAATAAGACCTGAGATACTACCTACTGAAGCATAAAAACGCAGCCCATGAAAATAGCAAAAACTGACCAAACAGTAGGAGGGTAGATAGTGGGTTACATCAGTAGAGGTTGTGACATTTCTGTCTGTGTAAACAATGCAACAGGCCGGGATGAGATCTTTTAAAAACAGTAAGAATACAGCTAGCATAAGACAATGGAGAGTAATACCCAGACGCAAGAACAGCACATGGAAATGGGAAAGCTGTGAGTTAGATGATGGGATATATTGATTTGTTGAAAAAACTGCATAGAAGGCATCAAAATAATGACATAATGCCAGATTATTAAGATAAGTGATAATCAGAATGAGGTGCTAAGATTTTATTAGCCAAAGAAATAAAGGTTAAGAATTTTGAATTTTAATACAATACTCATGTGCATGAATTTCATGCTTTTAGGGCTTTTACCTTCTGTTTAATATTATTTTTATTTATTATTAATATATGCATAGATTTTACTCTTTCATACATAAGGATTATTAACATGAAGGGCCAAAGCACCTGATAACAGATGTGCATTTACTCTTTTGTTACAATATCATTGCAAAAGTAGAATATCTCTTGAGAAATGCCCAAGAATTTAGACAAATTTTGGCCACAGCTCCTAAAAGTCTTGTAAAATGCAAAGGTCTGTGGTGCATTATTTACCATGGATGCTTTTTACACACCCAAATACACCAAATATAAAGTGCTTCCCTGTTGATACACATTAGTCTGTTCAAATAATCTGAGCTTCTCTATTTGCATATGAATGTGAAATAATTCTATGAATGTGCATGTGGGATTTAATTGTTTTTAAACAATATACTCTTATCTTTCTGGAAGCAATTCAGGCCATCAAAGGGTTGTCAGTGATGAGCTCGCTAATTACTTTCCAATACTTAGCCTTGTATTTCTCTTCATTACTGGTGCTCTGTTCCCCCTAGTTTTACATTTACTACCAGAAAGTTCATTTAGAATCCAGTCAATCTTCCACTGCTAATTCTGCACTTTAAATTTTTTATTCAACAAGGACACAATGGGAATAATCTTTGTAGCTGCCAAGGAGAGGCATATAAACTTTTCTATGTATTGTCTGTGCCAACTTTCATGGAAAACATAATTAAAAAAAAACAACCAATAGATTATAACTATACAGTATTCAGAAGACGAGCTGTCATTATGGACCAGGAGACAAATAAAAACAAGTAAGTTGAATCATTTTATTAAACTTGTGCTTTTCAATGACATGGATGCTCATTGTCAAGATTTGCTTACCAATAGTTTGTTTCCTAAACCCTTGAAAGTAGCCAATGGATCAAAAAGAATCTATCAGGATTATTGTCTAGCAAGATTTTTGAGGACAACTATATGGTCAATGTACATTTCTGATCTTCTGGAGGTTTTGTGGGGGGTGGAAATGAGCTCTATAGCAAAATGTAAGCAAAGCATCACTAGTACAATAGTTTATTCAAGCATAACCTCATCACTTTCAGCAGACTGGAATAAAAAACTTCATGTATGTTAAAAACCACACCAGTCACAGCTATTTCCAAACATCTAAACTTTGGGCATCAATTTGGATAATTGATTATTACTTTAGACAAAAGTAAAATGTTTAACAATAGAGTCAGGATCTAATGCTTAGAACTTTAAGATTTGCTTTCATGACAAGGTGCTCAGATGAGGCCTTGCACATGGTAACTGACATCCTGCACTTGCACATATTTTTGCAATTACTGATGCATACAATTAAAATCTTAGCAAAACTTTTCAAGTGGAGAAAGCCTTGGCAGGTAAGGTGGAAACGATTAGGACAGCCAAACAGAGATTAAGACTGTGATGACAGTTATTTGAAAAATGATTATAGGCAAATGCCAGTAAACCCGTTGGATATTCACAGTTTTGATGAGGGTGTAGGGTTTGTGTGATATTGAAAATGAAACACTCGAACTACGTGTGAGCTTACTGAAGGAGAATGCCCATTGAGAGAGAAGATAATCACAATCTTATTTTGAGACAGGCATATTAAGTGTCTGGGGTAGGACAGTTGTCTGGGCTTTTGAGATATGTGAACTTCTGAGCACATTATGAACTACAGTGTCCTAGAAAATGTTGAGGAGTCTTAAATTGTGAGCTTTGACCTGGAAATAAAGCGATATGGGCTGTATATACTATTTTCTAAAATTTAACAAAAGACACTTCTTTGAGATATCTATCTATATGCAGCTACTTAGAGGAGGAACTCCTTAAACAAAGATAAGCAAAAAAAAAGGTACCCACCATTCTTCTATTCCAAAATCCTGGTATGTTTATAGGTCAGGCAACTAAATCAGAGAAAATTTATTCAAACTAACAGGCATTCTAAAATACCCAAGCAAACTGGAAGGATCATAATTATGATTAACTAATGAACCCCACAAATGAATGAATTTATATGAATTGCAAGATTTTATATTTAAAAGAGTACAGAAAACCATACTCAAGTACTGAAGTGTGGATAAATAGCATTTACATATTCAAGGTGTGGTAAAAATACATATCTTAAAAGACACATTGACATTAATCTGCTTCCAAATATTCTGCCTGAAATCAAATATACTTATCACATATTCTTACTACATTCTGAAACAGTTCTAGAGGTCTTCTCTTGTGAACATGTTAGTTGTTCTTTTGTGGTTGTTGTGATATTCTGAATTTTGTTATTCAAAATTCTGCTTTTCATGGTCATTTTGACTTTGTGGAAGAACCAGAAATCATGGCGCCAGATGTGGCAAATAAAGTCAATCAGGAAATGTCAGAATGCTTTTGTCCACCTGGCTTTCCATTGGATGGAGCTTGACAGCAGCAGTCATCATATTTTTTACCACACCTCATAAAGATACCCACAAGAGAGGACTTCCAGAATTACAAATCTTCCATGAATATATGCAAGACCACTAAGAGATAAAGAAGATCTAGTTCACAAATTACTAAGGTAAACAAATTATTTTATACAGTCACAACCATAAAAGCTTCTCTTCCAGCAACATAAGCTGTATTTGGAAAGTATATGTTAAAATTAGGTTTCACTGGGGGCTGGGGATTTAACTCAGCGGGAAAAGTGCCTGCCTGGCAAGTGCAAGGTCGTGAGTTCGTTTCCCGGTACCGGAGAAAAACAAAAAAAAAAAAAAAAAAATTAGGTTTCACTGAGTATATATTTTCGAGCATATATTAGGTACTCAGTATACGAGTTAATATGTTGGATGAGAAATTTCTGAAACTCGAGTGTTATGAAAGATAATATTGAAACTAATTTATATTCACCAGAGTCCTATCTTTCTTGGCAATTATACAATCTATTTTTAATAAAATGTAGAGAAAAAAAAATCATAAAAATAGAATCTTTCTTTGAACACTTGCGTGATATTGTAGAGAAAACTGTAGACCACATGCTAAGCATATTAAAGAAGTTAGTGAATTTGTTTTCTTCTATGTAATGGATGAAAATAATTTTACCCTATATAGTCCAGAAGTTTCTTGTACAGAAAAAAATTGAGAAAAGACAGAATTTTAAAATGATGGCATGTATGCAAATATTATTATATTTGTAAAGAAACTGTTTATCTCAATAGATTCATAAAATAATGTGAAAGTCTGAGTTATTTTCAACTTAAAAGTTCTGGACTAAAATGAAAGACTGCATGTTAAGTGAACATGATACCCCATGAGAATATCAACCTCACAAGAGTATATCAAGTATAGGCATTTGTGGGAAGTGCCACAAGGAAAAATAAAGTCCTAAAAGTTTCAATTATGACACTACACAAAAATAAAAATTCCCTTAGTTTTCTCATTTATTTTTATTACTTGAGTAGAAAGAGAAATGTGTAGATCTTCTGACAACGATAACAGTTTATGAACCATAAAGTTAGGTAATAGAAACTGTTGATTAAAATACACATGTTTGTTGAAAAGTATTAAAAATAATAAGACCCCTGATGTTTTAAAAGTTTGGGTGCATAAGTCTCTTGTCTTGACATTTATACCATCACTGGAACCCCTTGATTAAACATTTAACTATCATTTGAAGTTTGTTGTTCTTAAATTTTATATCACAATTTGATTCAACCCTTTGCTTCACTGATTCAATAAAATTGCTATTAACTGTGTGCAAATTATTAAAGTACAGGACTTTATTGGAAAATGTTAATACATCAGATGGACATAAAATAGCAGTTATCTTGGGGGAAAGATAATGTTCATGTACTCTGTTTTTAAATTTTCTTGAATGGTCCCTCCCTTTTAATAACAGTCAGAGAAAAATATCTGCTGATTTCATCAAAAAGCAAGTACCTGGTTTGAGAAGGGCGAAGCTATGGGCAGTGTTTTTTTTCTTCATGTGTATTGACTTAAAAGGGCAGAAGCCAAGCTATCACAATCATATGAACTCATTTAAAAGAAATAAATAAGCATAGAAAACTCCTGTAAATATATTTCAGAATTCAATTACAACAATATTAGTCTGTTTTAGAGAACCACTTATTTCTGAAGGCCAAAATGTATTTTCCCTAATGGTGTGATAACCTCAAGGGTGATATAATCACATAATGTCTGAACACAGGGACTCGGAATCGAGAGCCATGGTCTTTTGTCTCAACTCTATCATTTTCTAGCTCAGTGATCCTGAATACATTACCTAGCCCTCTATCCCACAATTTCCTTGAACCAGTACACCGACTCTTCCACCTATTCACACATTTGTCCAAAAGACTAAGTGAGATGACTTAGTTAAAATATTTGACAAAACAAAGAATCTCTTCAAATGTTGGTGAGAGGTTTTATTAACTATATTCAGGCTATATATTAACCAACATTCCTGAGGGAAATAGAAAAAATTATATATTATATAGTATGTATACACCATATATAAGGGCACCAGTCCTACTAGTTTATAACCCCATCATTATGACTACATTTAGCCTTGAAAACCTCTTTCAAGGCCTGAAAGTTAACGCAATAACATTGGATATTAGGAACTCAACATATGAAGGTGAAGTGAATACATTTCAGTCCATATGATTGATTCTACTGTCGATGGCACATTCCTGTCTACCTGGGATATTTTCATGTTGAGGCACTTCTTTGTTGTTACCCTTTTAAGACATGTCCTACATGAGTCATGGTTTATGTCTGAATTTGTCTCAGATTTGGTCATCCTATCATATTCTAATTTTAAAGACCTCTAGTATTGTTCACATATGGAGTTGTATTTATGCCTCCTGATAACTCACCTAGATGAAAATTTAATAACTCGCTACTCTTAGTGAAGATGTAGGGTTAGCTTTCCATCACTGTGATCAAATACCTGAGAAAGAAGATATCTTGTTTTGTCAAATATTTTAATTGAGTCTTCTCACTTTGCCTTCTGGACAAAATGGGACAGGAAAAAGCATTTATTTTTGCTCACAGGTTCAGACGTTTCAGCCCAGATCAGCTGGCTCCTTTGCTTGTAGGCCTAAGGCGAGAGAAAAACATCATGGTGGGAAGGTGTGGTTGAGGAAAGCTGTTCACCTCATGAGGGCAGGAAGCAAAGCACAGAAACATCGAGAAAACCCCCGTGATTCAATCAGTCTCCAAAAGTGCATTAGCTGGCAGCCAACCCTCCAACGCCATGAGCTCTTTGTGGAATGTTTTAAATCCAAGTCATAACAGAGGTCATTTAAGGGAGCAAAAGAGAACTTGTAAGAAATTCAGAAAATAGAGCAAATGATATAAAAGTGAAGGTTTCTGATTTGAAGTATTTGCAATGAGGTAAAAATCCAGAGAACAGGGAAGAGCAAGATGGTGTTGCCTGTTCCTAAGGACATTTCTAAGTACAATTTCTAAATTGTAGTCGTGTGGAAACCCCAAAATACAGCAGCTCAGGCATAAACCATTTGTTCTGCCTCACATTGTATTCTAGAAGTGAGCAGTCAATGGCTGGTGGGTGGTCCTGACACATTTGTGTTACAGTTCTCTATCACTGGTTGCTCTGCTACTGGTGAGTTTTCAGCCAACTGGGTCTTTTAGCCTATGGGAATGAAAAAGAAAAGGAGACATAATGTTTAATGATTTGAGATCAAGTTTGTACATGTTGGTACTCATAGGAGTGCCCAAAAGAATCTAGAAAATACAACCTCTGCGCATCTGAAGTTTCAGAGTCCTACTTCTAAAGGGAAGAAGAGGGAAGAGTGAAAGGTAACAGAGAGCTCATTATCAATGTTTGTCACAGCACAAAATGTGGATTTTGTTCCAAATGTGAATTAATAGAAGACTGTTTTCCCTTTTGTGTAGATATTAGAATAGCAAGGTCAATACAGAAGAAGGGGTGTTAGTTAAAATGTGACCGCAGTGGTGCAAGTGAGAGTTGAGTGTAATTGGTCCCAATGCTAGAAGAGAAAGTTTTAAATTCTAGATATGGCAGAGGTGACCCAAAAGGATTGCTGAATGGTTTAATGATAAGAAAATAAGCGATCATAAAAGACGCCTACTAGACTGAGAATTAGATCTTTTAGTCCTTGTATTTATTTGAGAAATGGCTTGAAAAATATATTTACTTATGTATCCATTATTAAATATAATGTATGTCTGATTTTTTAAACAAAAAGGTGGTATGAGTTAAAACAAATGGTAACACCGGTTGATTGTTCAAAACATCTAATCAATTCCAAAATATTATTAAGTATAGGGTACTTGTCTCCTAGGAAAAGAGAGAAGTCTCCAGTACATACAGTTCTGTCATGAGAGCGCTGGGTGGCTTTGGGTAGCTCACTCAGTTTTCAAGTTTCAGTGACAAAAATATTTTCATCTGTAGAGTAGGAATGATGATACTAGTGTTATCTCTCTCAGAGGATCACTGGGGACCCCAAAGGGATAAGAAATGTGAAAAGACTGGTGTTAAATGTTAACATCCTGGTGAATAATTTATATTAAGTTTTAAATTTCAATCTGACTCATCCCTTAGTACTACTTGGTAAAACCAACCACTTCTCAGGCTTAAGCTTTTCAATTCCCATGGAAATTTGTCTTAAAACTGATCAAGCAAACACCAAAATAAAATTGCACAGTGAGTTTTGGGTTTGCTTTCTCGCTTTCTTTCTTTCTTTCTTTCTTTCTTTCTTTCTTTCTTTCTTTCTTTCTTTTCTCTTCTTTTCTTTCTTTCTTTCTTTCTTTCTTTCTTTCTTTCTTTCTTTCTTTCTTTCTTTTTCTTTCTTTCTCTCTCTCCTTTTCTTTTTTTCTTCTTTCCCCCTTCCTTCCCTCCTTCTTTCTCTCTTCCTGCAATTTTTTTTTGGGGGTTGGTCAATAGGAAGGAGCTCAACTATTATTTGCAACGAGTGTATCAAGCAATCTATTATTAAAACCAGCAAATACAGTTTTCTGAACAGCCGGTAGGATATTAATTTTAAATATTACAAGTTAATTGTCCAAGATATTTGACAAAGCCTCTTATCAGTTAGTAAATCTAAATAGCCTTAATACAGTGATGGTAATCTTTTTAGCTTTCAGTGGTATGAAAAGCTTGCTATGGCACCTGTGCCATAGGTTTACCACCACTGCTCTTGTATATTTATGTGTAAGGCAATTTGGGACATACATTCCTTATAGCTGTATTGAACATCAACAAAATAAGCTAGGTTTAGTAAAGTAGAGGATAATTTGAAAGCTGAGATTAATCTTAATATTCATTTTAAGAGGCTGGGGATTTAGCTCATCGGCACAGAGCCTGCCTGGCAAGCACAACGTCGTTAACTTGATTTCCGGTACCAGAAAAAAAAACAAAATTCATTTTATTCCCAGAACTCTCATTGAAAATAGGTGCTTGCATTTTATTATAACCTTAAGGTAGGGCCACCTCTGATTTCAAATAGGATTGTACCTGCTCTTGGGGCTGTAAACCATGGACCTGTGGCTCCATTTTATAGACCTAACATTGATTCTTCCTGTTACATAACTTTTCAATGGAAAATTTCTGAAATGCACCTTAAAGTTTTGAAACATTATTTGTGTAGTACAATATTTGTATCATGGTTATTAATATAAACTTTGATAATATCTTTACACAGGGAATCAAACTCAGGACCTTGTGCTTGCCAGGAGAACACTCCTGCTGCTGAGCCATATTGCCAGTCCAAACTTTGACAATTAAAAATTATAAAAGAGGAAGAGATAAAGAAACATTTTACCTATTGAGGAAGTCCAGGCTAAGACCCTGAATGTTAGAGCTTGCTCTCTTTTCACATTAGGATAGCATTAGGAAAAATATCTAGGATAATCAGTTTTAGGGTCCTAATAAGATTTAGTTGGTTGAATCACACAGATAAAATATTTCTTGATGCATCATCATGGAGATAAACTCTTCCAGACCATGTGGAGAGGAAAGTCATTTGCAGTATGTCTTCTATCTTCTCTGAAGTATGCTAGGATTACCTTATCCAGGTGAAAGTAAGTATACAGTCTACTAAGGATATTATAACTATCAAACTTATAATCCTATTGTATGCAGCCTGAAAATATGATTTGATCATTGTATTAGACTAGATGCTTCATAGGGAATTTATTGGATAGCATAATTATGAAGAAAAATGACAAAAGTGACTGAAAATAGGACAGAACCTAAAAGATCCTTAAAATGCCTTTGGGATTTTTTTGTGTGTGTGGTCATTGCTTTTCCCCTTTTGGATGTTTATCCTAATATGATTGCAAAAATTCTGGCTACTTGGTCTGCATAAATCTGCTTAAAACTGGAAAGCAATTTTTATTTCTTCCCACTGCCTATTAATGGGGAATAAAATAGGAAATGGGAAAGAAAAGCAATATTGATTAAATTGATCTACTTGGACCAATAGCTTCTGATCTCACAACAAGCTTTCCGTAATTATTTTTCATCATTTAGCCACACTGATCACCTGAAAGAAGATTTTGTACTGGAAGTACATGGAAGAAAGGGTGACAAAGTGAGCCAATTACTGGCCACCATGGTCAGACTCTCAGGAAATTTTTAGATGGTATATTGGTTTGTTTGTTTGAATCAGAGGAGTGGTATTGAAGAGCTCAATAGAACCTATAACAACCAGATTTACTGTTCAAGATATTAATTCATATCTTTTACTTGCCTAATTTTCTTAAAATTACTGTTTTACTGGACAGGGACCTCCTTTCTTACTACGGAGAATAATTACTTTTTTGATAACTTCCTTCAAAACATCAAAATGCAAGTCCAAATTTGCCTACTGGTTCTTTGGTTCTACTTTTACTTTTGGAATGACATAAGCCAGACAGATTCCTACTTTCATACTGGTTCTTAAGATTATTGGATACATCATATTATTTCCAAATATTTTACCTTTTAGCTGGACACAAGCCATGTGCTCCTCTGTTACTATTGCTAGTCAGTCTGATTTATCACCTCTGGAGACACTATAAAGAAAAAAAGAAAAGATGCACATGGGTCCAGGAGGGGTTGCAAGGAAAGAAATGAAGAGAAAGAAAGAACAATAACTGGATTTTTACATGTGTATGCAGAAATTATCAAAGGAACTTATTGTACTCACTAATCAGAGGGCATTCTCGAGTGAGAATATGAGCAAAGAAAACACAAAACTACCCTTCCCTAATACAAAGAAGAAAGATGGTATTTAAATTAAGAGGATTAAAGCGATTGATAACCTAGAAGAACAAAGATTATCTGTAATTTTGTCATGCCTCAAAGCTACTCTCAATTTTAAGATATCTGGTCATTTAAGCCAAATTGAACATTATTTTACTACTTTTTTCTTATCAAATATTCATTGATTCATTCATTTGCTTGTTTGTTTCACTTGATGTCCAATATTCCTCTAGAAATCATAAGCATTTAGGCTTCTGAGGTCACATCCTCAGTAGCACAAGTAAGATGCTGACACACGAGCAATCTTTAAAGTAGATTGGAGAGCACCAGAAATGACTTCTAACTATTGTGCCAAATAACAGTGGACAAACTAGAAAGAAATCAGGAAGGATTTTTGAATTTTCTTTTTTCAGTTCTGCTGGCCTAAACTGTTGTATGCAATAACCAATATTGTCTTTGTCAGTGGGGTGGGGAAAATATATCTAGATAGGTAGACAGACAGGCAGGCAGATGGGGATAATGAAGCCTAGATTGGGATTATAGGAAAAAGAATGATCTTGCAAGCTGAAAATGTTCTATGACCAATTTCGTGAAACTGAAAATGACTTACAAAGTTGATCATTACTTTTAATTTATTATAGAAATAAATTACATAATCAGACATCTAAATAAGTAATGTATTTTAAAGGAACTTAATTTCTTTGTGAAGAGGTGTACACTGGTGGAGGCAGCGGAACACCATTGACATTTTCCTTGGGGGAACAGCATAATAATCCATAATTTGGGAATGAGTTTATTGATAATGATGTGTGCAATCCTTTCCATAAAAAGTCAAGTTTGGAAAATGAAAAGAAAAAAATAAACCCTTTGTATAAGACTGAGACCAATTTCCTTTTTAACATGGAAAATCCTAGGTCTCTTTCCAAACACTAAAACTAAAAAATGATTAGAAATGAAATGTACTACTGTTCTATATAATCTGAGAATAAATAACCTTGGACTCTATAAATCCTATGTAAATTATTACTTTATTATCATGAATATATACTCATACTTAAGCAAAGTTATTAAAGAAATTTGATGAATTAAAAGATAAGCCCTAAACCTTCATATGTTAGATTTTAATTAGAGGTATATATGAGAGGTAAAAAATACTTTGATGTGCAAACTGGTACAATTACAGTAGAAGTCAGTATGGAGAATCCATAAAAAAATAAAGATCTGATTTTAATAGACAATTCTTAGATGAAGTAGAAACAGCAAATAAATATATTAGAAAAAATGTTCATCATCACTGGTCATTCAAGAGATGCAAATTAAAACATGGCTAAGATTTCATCTCACTCCAGAAAAGATGACAATTATCAAGAAATCAACCAAAAACAACTGCTGGAAGGATTGTGGGGAAAAAGGAATCCTGCACTGTTGGTGGGAGTGTAACCTGGTGCAAGGGTTGTGGAAATCAATATGGAGGTTCCTCAAAAGAACTAGGACTAACTGTTCCATTTGATCCAGCTCTTCTACTTCCTGGTATCTTCCTGGAAAAATTAAAAACATCATATCACAGCGATATATGCATCCTCATGTTTATAGCAGCACAGTTTGTACTAGCCAAGAATTGGAAATACCCAAAATACCCATTAATCAATAGATGGATAAAGATTTTTTTATGCAGTGGAGTACTATTCAGCCATATAGAAGGATAATCTTGAGATATTTCTTGGTCAGTGCATGCATCTTGCATACTCTTAAGTGAAATAAATAAAGCACACATGTGTAAATATCACATTATTTCTCCAGTGTGAGAAACCAAAAGAGTAAGTAAAGATGAAAATGCACACTAGATATTATAAAACAGGAGGACGATGCTCAAATGGGAAGGAGATCTAGCAGTGGGGAGGAAAAAGAAAAAATTGGGAAAAGAAGGAAAAAATGGAGACAAAGCTTTTGTAAATAAGAAGGGAAAGTGAGCTTGAAGGGAGGCTATAGGAATGGGAAAGACAAGAAAAATTAAGATACATCATGTACAGGTACAAATTCTCTACAATGAATGTGATCCTTATGTATATCTAAATTGTACCAATAAAATTAGTCAAAAAAACTAAAATGGAAATTCCATTTGACCCACCAATCTGCCTTCTAAATATCTTCCCAAAAGAGCTAAAGACATCATATTACAGTGAAACATGTATTCCTATGTATATAGCAGAAAATAGATAAATCTTGGAAGCAGCCTAAACGTCCATCAATAAATGAATGGGTAGAGAAAATGTATTCATATGCAATAGAATACAATTCTGCCATAAACTTAAAAAGGATAAACTTCAGTCATTTTTATGAAAATGAATGTATCCTGAAACCATAATGTTAAATGAAAGAAATCAGACACAGAGTCTTAAATATAGCACAGTTTTGTTTTATGAAAAACTCAATATACAAATAAAGTGCAAAAGAAAAGACAGACAATAGAGGAAAAAACAGACAAGATTACTATAATCTACCTTGGCCAGTGTATCTAAAAGTGTATCTTGATTTAGTACAATTGTTTTGTATGTTTTATAGTCTGTTAATGTGGCTATTAATCTGTATTTATGACAATTAATTTGAAAAACACAAGTAAATCTGATGCTAACACAAAATATTTTGATGAGATTTAAAAATGTTACAGGTATCAGAAGAAGTCTTATGATTTTTATCAGGGAACTTAGAAACTTGTGAATTATCTATACAGTTAGAACTATATGTCTCTGAAAATTAACTACAATTTTAAATATTTTAACAATATAAGATGGGGAACTTCATCTAATAGTTTCTATAAGGATTAAGCCTGCTGTCAGTTTTGTAGGTTTAATCTATGATTACCCATTTACATTCATTTATTTTCTATTGTTACAGTGGTTCAATGTTGTTATCATATAGCAGATTAGAGTACTGGCAACTAAGATTAAATTTACTGCCTCGCTTTTGCATAAAAAGTTTGCCCTACCTTTTATACTGTTCTATATTGTTGGGGTATTTATACAAATTACCTCTCATTCAAAATATTAAATCAGTGAAAAGAAAGTGATGATTGTGAAAATCATGATGTCTAATAAAAAGGAGACTGGCCAAATTTGTATAAAAACTTCTATTTGTGAAGCAGTTTTTCACTGAAGCCATTTGAAAGTATAACGGCAACTGCAAGGAAAAGGGTTACAAAGCTTTTAGGACACAGGTAGTAAGGACCATGCCTGGCTACCTACATGGACATCTTTTGCATACCCAACTGATAGATGAGGGATTCCATACAAACTCTCCAAGCAAGTCCATGGCCCACAACCAAGCTCAACAGAGATGTAGGATTCTGGGTAGACAAAGCATTCACATTACTCAAGTACATAGAACATTGAAATTAAATAACTTTTAGCTCAAAAGTAATAGAGAAAAGAATTAAAATAAATAAAGGAAATTCATGGAGAAAGATGAATATAGAACTGTCCCGGCTTTCAGGTCTCAGAGAAATTCTTGCCAGGTACTTGGTGTTCTGAACAATGAACTGAACAGAATATGCAGAGAAGATATGAGGATTTATACTTTTTGAAGGTGGAAATTAAGTACCGTGGAAATTAAGTACCGTCTTCAAGCAGTCTAGGAATTCCAAATAAAATAGAGCCCTGTTGTGACTGGATTGCTTCTCTCACATGCAAGTAACCATTTGAAATGGCTGTACTATCAGATCAGATACTCACTTGTCCTGGCACCAGACATAAGCTGCCCTATCCAAGGCTTGCTTGGCATTTTACTAAGTGTAAATGAAGAATCAAGAATGCAGTTCTCTGCTTGGTCCCATATGCACAGTGTTCAAGAACTGTGGTAATTTGTGACCCATTTCTGCATGTGCCCTGGGTCTCCATGACTGATGAAACCTTTAGTTATTTAACCAGTTTGCCCCAGCCCTGGTACCCTACTCAGAATCATGAGAGCAAGATGAGTAAAGAGTCATATGAAATAGTAAAAAACTATAACATTGGTAACTGTGAGACTTTTGAGTGGATCTAATCAGGGTAAAGTGTCAAACATTTTTATCAGTAAGTCAGCGAAACTCATTTTAAAATGACCCAAGTTCACACAACTAGTGTCAGGGTTGAAGATTTAACTTACACACCAGAGATACAAAACACTATACTTTTAAGTCATTACAATAAACTATCTCCAAATTACTTCAAAGTCATTTGTGGCATCTTCCAATTTTTCTAACTCTTGGCTTTGATTTCTTTTCTTTGGGTCACTTTCACTTTCTCCAAGCTATTTTTTTTTTTTTTAGATATTATCAGTTTACAGTTATATGTTTGGATTTTTATCTTCTTAACTACATATATGGATCATTATATCTTGATTTGATCTGTAAATCCCATAGTAGAATTCAGCAGAATATCTCGAAGGAAGCACAGAAACAAACTCCTGCCTTTCCCCCATACATCCCTTCACCTTTCCCTCTTCCCTCTTTTTTGTCCTCCTCTCTCCATTTCCCTTTCCTCTTCTTCCCATTCTCCTTTTTTTTCCTTCTCCCCCTCCTCCTGTTTCTTCTTATTTTTCTTCCTCCTTTTCCTTTTCTTCTTCCTTTCTTCTTCCTTTCTTCTTCCTTTCTTCTTCCTCCTTTTCCTTTTCCTCTTCCTCCTCCTCCTCCTCCATCTTCTTCTTCCTCCTCCGTCTTCTTCTTCCTCCTCCGTCTTCTTCTTCTTCTTCTTCTTCTTCTTCTTCTTCTTCTTCTTCTTCTTCTTCTTCTTCTTCTTCTTCTTCTTCTTCTTCTTCTTCTTCTTCTTCTTC
>NW_004955402.1:26521035-26683361 GCF_000276665.1 Chinchilla lanigera | reverse complement strand
CTTCTTCTTCTTCTTCTTCTTCTTCTTCTTCTTCTTCTTCTTCTTCTTCTTCTTCTTCTTCTTCTTCTTCTTCTTCTTCTTCTTCTTCTTCTTCCTTCTTGTAATTCCTCTTCTTCCTCTTCCTCTTCTCTCCTACATCTTTGGTATTCTGATATGAATTGCATTGAATCTATAGATTACATTGGTAATAGATGCATTTTAACAATATTAGTACTTTTAATTCATGAACATGAAATTTCTTTCTATTTTTGTGTGTCTTCTTCAATTTCATTTTATGAGTGTTGTGTAGTTTTCATCAAAGAGATCCCTTAACTCTTTGATTAAATTTATTCTTATTTTTTCATAGTAATTACGAGATTATTTTCTTGACTTTTATTTCAAATAATTCATTACTGAAACATTGTGACAAGTGTATGAAAAAAAGACTCCACAGTGTAATTATTAGAAACTCTCTATTTAATACCACTATGAGATATGATCTCATTCAAGGAAGATTGGATATTCTTGAAAGACTAAAGATGACAAGTCCTGAAGTGGATGTGGAGGAGAAAAATGAGCACACTGCGTTGGAATGCTAACTCGCACAAACATGAAAACAGTATGGAGGTTCCTCAAAAACGCTTAAAACAGAGATACTATTTATTTGAGCAATGCCACTATAAGAAAAGAAGCCAATATGTTGAAGAGACGTCTGCGCCCTCTAGGTCCCTGCAGCAATATCCTCAGGAAATGAGAAATGGAAACAACACAAGTGTTCACTAACTGGTGCATGGATAAAAAAATACTGCGCATACACATAGTGTAATAAAATTCTGTCCTAACCAAACAAAAATCTGGAATGTGTCACAATGTGCATAAAACTGGACATGATTTGTTCACTGAAATAAAGTCAGCCTCAGAGAGAAAAGCCTTGAATAACATCACTCATGTGCAGAATAGAATCTAAAACTGTTGATCTCTCAGGCTGAGAGTTGAATGTTGGTTTCAGTTTAAATCTGCTGTGAAAAGACCATGTTGGTTCATAGAGGCTCGGGGAGTACGAAGAAGGGAGACACTGTAACAGGTTGTCAATGGATGTTAAGTCACAGTTAGATAAGAGCAAGAAATTTTGAGTTGTACAGCAGGGTGCTTATGGTATGTACTGCATATTTCAAAGAAGAAAAGAATTTTGAAAGAAGTGCTAAGTATTTGAGAACATATGCTTGACTTGATTTAAACATTACCCAATGTCTGCGTGTACTGAATCATCACACAGTGTCCTATTAATATGTACCACATAAAATGCATTAAATTTTTCAAAAATGAAAGATTTTTCATATATTAATGATAAACACATTTTCAATGGTATGTTATGTAGCTAGGAAGGCTGACTAATTCTTTGTGAGAAAGGTACTTGCACTCTGTCACAGGTATTTAAGGAAGGCGATCTGATGTGATTTTTTTAAAAAATTACTTTTTGTGAAGGTATTGCATGAAGACAGAAATAATCATGTGGAGAACACAAAGCAGCTTTCTTTAATTGCCCAGGGGAAAAATTTTGTTCAGAATACGAGTTCTATTTTGTTAATTATATGTTTGACATACTTATTTTGGGGACAGAGTTTTGCTTTGTAGTTCAGGCTGTTCTTAAATGTACTACATACCCCAGGCTGGCCTCAAACTGTCAATGATCCCTCTGCCTCAGCCTCCCCAGTGCAGTGATTAGAAGCTTTGTACCATACTTGTTTTTCAACATACCATTAATGTACATTTTGGTTACTGGTTAAATGTTAGAATTTTGAGTGTAAAGTCAAGTAGGAGCAAAGTATAGGATATAATAATAAATCTAGAATTTTGTCAAAAATTGAATTATTATTATGAACTTTATTGACCTTCTTAAATTTTAAAACATTCATTTTGGTCATAGGAATGATAGTGACAACTTTTAGTTACTAATTATCAATGTCCCCTTAAATTCAGCTGATGTTATAGGAGGATTAAGGCACTTTTTGATATTCTGAGATATTGAGATTGAAATTTTGCTTTCATAAATTATAAAATATTCCTACATATTTTTAAAAAGTGGTATGTCATAAGTATAACTGTAATTTTGTATATTTTAATGAATTAATTTTTAAGTTTCTGATTTGAATCTAGAAATATTTTTATGAACTTTTATAATTATGACAAAATTTCACTTTAATTACTCAGTTTTATATCATTTAATTGTTATGTCACTTCATCAGTAAAAGACTATCATGTTGTTTCTCAATTTATATAAGCCACATTTTTATTATTTGTATATAATGCTTTTTTTTTTTTTGGTTTTTCTCCAGTACCGTGAACCAAAATCACGACCTTGCGATTGCCAGGCAGGCGCTTTTGCCGCTGAGCTAAATCCCCAGCCCCTATTTGTATATAATGTTGACTCACTCTTTAAAATTTTCTTAATTATTACATAAAGTTAGCAATTGTTAAAATCAATATTTATCTAAAAAGCTATGTACATAAATATAAATATATAATTCAATTAATCAATTAAGAACATAAGATTTCATTATATTTTAATATCTTCAATCCTCTATCAAGAAATTGACATTTAAAGTTACATTCCCTTTTTAAATTACTGACACATATAAATACAAATATATATCATATATTATTTTAGATGAAAAATGGTAAGATACACATTCACATATTTATCATTATGCAAATTGTCAAGTGTTCTATAAATGAGGTTGCAATGTACCGCTAGTTAGCCTTTTAAAATTAGAATTGAAATGTATAGATAACTTATTATAAATGAGATTTATAGGAGAAAGACTCATAATACTCTGTGGATATCAAGTCACGAGGGCAAACAAGAGAAAAACAAGCCATGAATTAAAATACTTTTAATACATAAAGGAAATCAACATTTGAGAAACCATCTCCTGCATAATTTGGTTTGGCTAGCTTTCTTTTCTAGTCTAGAATTTATTGGAGAATTAGAAATGCATCATAGCATTCTTCCTATTGCTTTAGCTATACTATAGTGTAAGAGAGGCTCAAAGAAAACATTCAACTTAGTTTTTAATCATCTGTTACATGTTTTAAATTCCCTTGTTTGTGAGCATAGTAACTAACGGTGCTTTCCTGAATGGGAAATTTATTCTTCCCCTTGTCTCTATGTGGTCAATACTCCCACTGAAGTTAACTACAATCATTACATTGTTTGAATTATGCATTATAACAAGTAGATTTTCCATTTATTTTTGTACATATCCTAAGCCTTAGTTCAAGATGCCGCACCATACTTGATCAGGTACATATGAAAACTTAGATATTATATAATTATAGATCCTGTCTATCATCCTGCAAGAAACAGTCAAGTTCAGATCACACAGATAGGACCTTGAGATCTATGAGGTCAAGACAGAGGCTGAAAATGTACCTGACCTTCACTATGACTTTACCAAAGTTTGTGATGACAGGCAGTAAATTGAATGCAGTGTTTCACTGAGTTGATTTGACAGCTCATAGTAATCTGTAAAAGTTTGTAGAAACTCTAGTTTGTTATCTCAAATATATGACTATAGTGCAGAAAAAGATAGCATCAAACCATTATAATGAAAAAACCCCACTATAACATTCCATATACAGGAGACAGAATGTATGCAGAAACCCATGCACTCACATACATACAAAGACCAAAGCTTTTTTAAAAAACTGAGTTTGCACTTTGCTATATATATTGAGGTTACTTAGGGGAAACATTGGTTAAACCAAAATTTTCAGGAGCATTTTTCTGAAATTATGAGAAAACACCTAGAAAGCTAGATGTTTAATATTTCTTTTTGCTCATACCTGATATATAATAATTGTGCACAGAAAGTTTTAAACTATATTTAGAAACAAATGTTAAGGCATGAAGTAAAACAATGTAGCTTTTGTAACCTCTCGCTTGTTCTTTGCCAGCATCAATTTATATATTTTTCAGCTAAATAAAAATTGGACAGACTGAGTCTCCTCTTAAACACACAGGTATGTTAGAAAACATGAGGCCTAAAGGCATAAACTTTGATGGGGAACCTCAAGACTGGTGGAAAACTATTGATTGTTCTTCCCCCGGAGAACTTTACTCGGTAGCTGGCCATCACTGTTACAAAAGTGCCTTGAGAAATTTTCCCTACTAGCATTGTATACTTTTGTTTGATGGATCCCAGAAGCAAGCACTCAACTACTTAAGCTAATTGTGGTAGTAATAAATCATGTGATGTGGAGCAAAGACTATTAGGTGATAGCTTTGGAAGATAATAGCAATTTCTTAACATTTTTGTCATCTCATAAACAGGAACTGCGTCTCTTCCATTCTTTTTTTTAAATTAAGAAAACTAACAAAACAACAATGAAGACAAAATCAAAACACAAAAGCAACAGAAATGATACATGACCTCAAAACAAAATGATAGGAATTTACAATGGTTGCTACATTACATACTGTTATCTTCAACAAAGTTACTCAGTCCACCAGACATAAGAATGTAAGATTGATCAAACAATCAGAGACAGTAACAAGTAATAATAAAAAGAAAAACCATTGGAAATGATGAAGAGCTTCACCATACAAGAAGGTAGAAGTTCAACAATGGTTCTCATACTGCATATTGTTTTCAGATCAGTTGTTCTGATTGCCAAATTCAACCGTGCAAAATTGGTTAAGAAAAAAGAAAATTTTAAGCATTGACTGTTCCTTTGAATAAACCACAGACATCAGCAACACACACATTACAGATGTGAGGATGGAGGGAGAGAGACCTTATTACATATTAAAGAGAAGTACTAGAATTGGTAAGATACAATATTACTTCATGTAGAAGCAAATGACGATTAAACCAAATCATCTATCCTACATTCCTTCCCTTCCTTCTTCCAGCTATTCACTTTTTTTCTACTTCCTTCTTCACACATGTTTTAATAACTATAGTGCTAACAATTCTATGCAGAACACATTTCATTTCATTTCAATTTTATTGTTCTTTTATGGTCCCAATGTATCCAATTTCAAATTCTCCTAGGACATTGACTTCTATTGGTTCGGTTCTAAGTTACATGCAGATTTATTTTTGTCATGGTAAGTATCGTGGTTCAATGCCCTTTCACAATCACCACAGGTTAGTACCCCTTTTATACCAGAAAACTTGGTTAGGATTTGATTCATAAAAATATTAGTTTCCAGAGGTCAAGTAAACTGGAAATTGTGTCCAATATATTCTAATGGCTTTACATTGGAAAGCAAATCCATTCTCCCTACATTAAAAATAATCAAGAGAATATGTGTTAATTTTTTCATTAAATTATTTATACTCTTCTGCATTCAGAGATTACCATAGGTCATTTACTTTGAACTTATTATAAGAGTTGAGTCAGTGACTCTTTTGAGTGAGAATTTGCTAGAGTAAATGGGTCTAGAACATTTAATGCTAAAAATTTAATTTTTGTAATTTTGATAAAGGTCAACATATACAATATGCATGCAGAATATTTTAAGGACTACAAACTATGATAGAAACAAGGTCATATATAGATAATATTGTGGTGGAATTGACAGCAGAATCCTCCCAGAGGTAGAATTAATTATTTATGTAACATCTAAAAATGAAATAAAACATCAAGAAATTATTTGATTTTGCAGTTTGATTTCTGCCTTTGTTTTGCTTTGAAGACATATGAAAATCTCAAAAAATATGGACATTTTTTTCCATGTTTTATACATCTTAGGGAAATTAATTACTTTTACATATATTTAGAACCCAATGTATATTAACATACATTCTATTTGAAAGGAAAAGCAAAATTTTTAGAAGGCAACCTTATTCTGTTGTTCAATTTCATGAAATGATAAATGCTATGCAAAAATATTTATATACAGAAATGTATCACAGAGCTATTTATAATGCTACAAAATTGAAAGAACCTAGAAGCTTGATAAGGGGATTGATTTTAAATGAGCATTCATATGAGGACACCAAAAATATTTTTACAGAATGCTAAAATAAGTTTAAAAAGTATTCAGCATATTTGTTTAGTGTAGATGGGTTACCCATAAGAATACCAAGAATAGCTCAAATTTTATTTGAAACACACACACACACACACACACACACACACAGTGCTTATTTTAAATTGCAAGTGAATTTTTTCATTGTCTGCATAGTTTACTATATATTCCAGATTGAGTAAAATAACTTGCATTATTTTTATAATTTAAGATAAGTTCTGAAGAGCAATATAAAAATGTACCCTATGTCATTCATCTTTCATTGCCTGCATGCATTTCCATTTATGCAGCTGCTTTAGCAAGCTCAGAATTTTTTCTCTTCTATGTGGGAGAAATACAATATAATACTCAAATCAGTTTATATGATTAATTTACTCTAAAACTAACATTCTTTGGTTGTTTATGAAGAGGAATTTCAGTCCTACTAGCAAGAAAGTGTCAGGGGAAAAGAAAGGATAATGGAGATATGATCAGAGGAGAGGATAAAAGAATGGTACCAGATACAAATAATAATATTTGGTGTGATTTTAGAAACACACTAGGCCTCTTTTTGTACACACACACACACACACACACACACACACACACACACACAGGAAACATTTCTTTTATGCATCAACTTCATGTAGAAAAAAAATGATTAATAGGTCCACTTTGTATTCTGATAAATATATTCACAAAAATTCCTTACTATTTTTATAAGGTATAGAATTAGGTCCATTAAGAAACTTGTCATTTCACTTCCATTTTTAAGTACAATATAAGACGTGGCCTCTAAAATTTGAAGTCAGGGCCAGGGATGTAGCTCAGTGGCACAATCTCCTGACTGGCAAGCGCAAGGTCCTGATTTCAATTTCTGGTACAAACAATAATTGAAATTTGATGTCATTGCTTAGGACTTAAAAGTGTCTGTCTCTGGCACTATTTACAGCTCATACTTCAGAACCAATTGAAGATATTTTTAACACAATAATCCAGAATCTTCAATTCCATTACAAAGACTTTTGTGGACCTTAACTTTTCTCTTTCAGTGGAAGTAAGAATTCCATTCACCACAGATATTTCTCACCCAGGATCACAAGAGGATAAGTGAGAAAAATGTAAGTGCAAATTTGTATCTAAAAGTGAAGAGAAAATTTCCATGTGCAAAGAACTGTACTTGGTATATCTATCCAGCCTCCAGGTTCAGAACTCCGATTGCCTGTCTCTTCTGCTGTGTGCAAGTTGTCAAACAAAAATACCATTGCCAGGGACTACATTCCAGTATGAGTCAGGCCACAGATTTTGTTTATGAACAAGAAAAAAAATGCACAGCAGCATAGGCAGACAAGAAATAGAATTATATGCATAAATAAGGAAATGCTAGCTTGGTTTGATGAATGCGAGTCTTCTGGGTGTCTGAGGCAGGGGGATAGCAGGTTTGACCCTAAACCTGGCAACTAAGCAATTTATCAAGACCCTGTGTCTACATTAAAATAAAGGCACAGGATGTAGCTCAGTGTGAAGGTCCTGAGTTCCAGCCACACTACTGAAATAGGAAGGCTGAGAGGAAAGGAGAGACGGAGGCAGGGTGGAAGGGAGGGAGCAAAAAAAACCAAAAAGTACTACAAATGTTGAAAGTATTACAAAATTGATGCTGTTCATGAATCAGAAAACATAAAATACTTAATTTATAACCTTTATAAATTGAAGGACCTTGTTTCCATCAAGTGGGAACAGACAAATAAGACAACATGGTGTAGATAGTGAATAACCAATTTTCTAAAGCTAATTCTCAGGAAAAGATGTAGAGGAAGACCTGCAATCAGAGAAAATGGCATCACTGTTACTGAGGGTAGGCTTAAGGAAAATAAGTAGGAAGAAAGAGAAATGGACAGAAAGATGAGAGAATGTGTATTGGAGTTATGTCACTAAAGCACAAAGAATTAAATCATAATGCTTTTGGTCTCCAGATGAAAAGACTGAAGAAGAGGAAGAGGACACAGAAAAGTAAGGGGTAGAGGAAGGAAGAGAAGGTAGAGCAGGAGGAGGACAAGCGGCCGTTTCTAAGAAAAATAAAAGAAGCATGTACCTACGCCAAATGATTTATATCTGAAGAGTAAAAATGCACAGTTAGCATCAGTATAAGTGCAAATGGGAAACAAGTAATCCTTTAGGTAAAAAATTGCAGAACAGTAATTTGAACAAATGAGAAGCATCAGTTAAGTACTTGATTGCCATAGAACTTATGCAAATGGTAGGGCTATTTGAAGGAACACAGGCATATGGAATCAGAACATAAAGTAAAAAAGGAAAATATTATCAAGAAAATAACTTTGTAATGTAAAAGATACGAGCTGGATTAACATTTATGGATCAACATATTGATAAAATATATAAATGCAAACCTATCTAAAATGCGGAGCAACAGAGAAACAATTTTTAGCAGAGAGCGTTTCTGAAATTTCCTTATCCATTTATACATGTTCTTAAATTCACTGATGTAACTATAATGTATACAGTTATTTCAGGAAGTCTTTTCATTTATTTTTATTTTTCCTTTGAAATAGTTTTCTCCCCTGTCTTCTTCTGCAGCATTTCCACTTCACTTTTCAGGAAAACAGTATCAGTCCTTTGTATTTACTTCCATGCTTTCTCCTTATTAAATATGAACATTTTATATAAAAATTAACTTTCCTTGTTACACATTCCAGCATATGAATATACTAAACTTTGCCCCAAGATTGATCCATTGATAGCTGTTATTTTTAATTTATTATTTTTCTTCTATGTACAGTTTTGCAACACAATTTAAAACATGTTTCTTCACCTATTTTTATTATTCCTAAATTTCTCAGTAGGGTTGATGAAAATATCTTTTCGAATGCTTATTATACTTTCCTGATTGGTTTCCAAAAGGTTTCTTTTTCTTAAACAGTTTCAGTTTACATCTCCACAAGCCGTTTTTCCCACCTACAATAAGTGTTATTGCTCTGGTAAAATTTTTCCCAGTCTGATGGTTGTAAAGTAATAACATACTTTTTGCATTTCTCCAACTATTACTGTGTTTGAGTTTTTGTTTTCTCACTTGAACATTCTCCTTTATCAATAGCATGTCCCTAGTTCTTGTAATTACTGTTGATATTAGCTAAGAATGATGGTCTGTTATAAATCTTAAACCATTTTCTAAATCTTATGTTATAATTTACCTCAGACACATAGAGTTATTTTCCACTCACACTTTAAACATACTTATGTTATTTTCCATCCTTTATCTTTAAATATCTTCTATCCTATCTCCATCAAAACTTTAAAAGCTTCTATAAAACTCAGTTTATCAGATAATAATGGTATGGTGTTGCTATATGCTATGGTTAGTTTCTTAATCCATGTTAATTTTTTTATTTTGTAAAGATGAGCAATTTTATTTTCATGTACAATATTAGTCATCTGTACTAATTTAGTATATATCACACTGTTATATGATACCTGGATGTTTATTAAAACAATGGTGATTGTAGTCTTTTAAATGCTGCATATTCTACCAAGGGTGATATTTTTCCCTATAAAATCTTCAAATATTGAATATTTTAGACTTGTCATGCCAGATGGCCTTGATCACAACTAGTCAATTCTGCCTATGTATACCATGAAAGAAACCATAAAAATATAAGCATATATAAAGCACCATGTTCCCATAAATCCTTGTGGATGGGTGATAAAATTTAAATTTTATACAATTTTTATTTTTATTGGTATACTGTTCTCTTTCTTCTAAAATAAAAGATTTACAATTTTTGTACACTTGAGGTTGAAATAGATTAGGTCTTGTTGATTCCTTCAAAGAACCATTCTGCATTTTTTTCCTTTTTTTATTTTAAAGAAAAGAAAAATAAACAATAAAAAGAATGGTATAAAATTTCAAAACAAGATCATAGAAGAGTAACAATGGTTAGTATATTGCATACTGCTATCTTCCAAGTGGTTGCTCATATTAAAGGTATATTCATGAAAAGGAGAGCAAACAATATAGACACAAACTTTTCTCTTTAATGAACTGCTTGCAATTCGTGGTAGAACTATCTTAGCTACCTTATATATATATATATATATATATATATATATATACACACACATACACATATACATATGTATATACATATGCAAACATACACACATACCTTATATATATACATATATATGTATATATATGCAAACATACACACATACATTTATATATATATATTTATTTTTTCTCTTCCCTTTCTTCTTTTCTCCTGTCTCTCATTCCAATTTCTTTTTCTTTTTGAGCAGTTTCTTCCCATTGCACAATATCTATTGGACAATGTAGGTGTTATTTACTCTTTCAGCTTTTTACATGAGGGAGACAGTATGGTTTTTATACATGATAGACTGATTCATTTCAATGAGTATGACTTCAAGTTGCATCAATTTCCCTAGAAATGTCTCAATTTTATCCTTCTTTATAGCTGATTAGTACTCCAGTGTATAAAAATATCACATTTTTTTTATCCATTTTTCTGTTGATGGGAATTTGGGTTGCTCCCAAAATTAAGCTATGAAAAATTGTGCTGTTATAAACATGGATGCACATATATTCCTCTGGTATGATGTTTTTAATTCTTCTGGGAAAATACCCAGAAACAGAATAATTGGGTCAAATTGGATCTCTAATCCTAGTTTTCTGAAGAATCTGCACACTGATTTCCATACTGGTTGCACTAATCTGCACTCCCACCAACAGTGGAGAAGGATTTTTGTTTCTCCAGAGCCCCTCCAGCATTTGTTATTGCTTGATCTCTTGGTGATAGCCATTTCTACTGGGGTGAGACAGAATTTCAATATTATTTTTATTTGCATCTCTTGAATTACCGATGATGTTGAACATTTTTTTCATATATTTATTTGCTACTTGTATTTCTTTATCTGAGAAGTGTGTTTTCATCTCAGATGCCCATTTTTGGATTGGAACTTTGAATTTGGGAGTTCTGATTTATTTCAATTTTTATATGTTCTAGATATAAATTGAGGGACAGTTAGCTAGAATTTTTTTCACTCCGTAGACTGTATTTTTATACTGTTGGTGATTTGTTTTGATGTGCAAAAGCTTTTTAATAAGATGAGATCCTAGTTGTTGATTCTTTGAAGTGTTTCCTGTGCGGTTTGGGTTTTGTTCATGAAGTTTCTGCATACCCCTATATCTTCAAAGTTTTGATGTACTTTCTCTTCCAGTAGATTTAGTGTTTATGTTTTAATATTCAGATCGTTGGTCCTTTTTGATGTTGGTGCATGGTGATTGAAATGAGTCTAATTTTAGTTTTCTGCATGTAGAGAGCACGTTTTTCTAGCACCAATTATTGAAGTGACTATCGTTGCTCCAGTGAACATGTTTGGCCCCTTTGTCAAAGGTAAAGTAGCTGAGTGTGTGTGTAGTTGTATCTGCACTAATCTGTTCCATTGATCTTCAGGTCTGCTTGTTTGCCACTACCACACTGACTTTTTTCACAATAGCTTTGTAGTATAATTTCAAATCAGGCATTGTCGTGCCACCTGCCTTGCTTTCATTGCCCAGGATTGTTTTCGCTATTCTAGGGCTCTTGTGCTTCCAGATGAATTTGAGGAATATTTTCTCTAGTTCTGGGACTCATTCTTCTTGTCCCTGTACAAAATACTTGACTTTTTTTTTGTATAAATCTTCTGAGAAACCATTTTCTCCTTTGTCTGAACTTTGGAGTTGCTTCATATCTGGTGAATCTCCAATCTTTTCAGATCATTCAGTTCTATTTGCTACAGATTCTCCCTGTAGTTTTGATTAAAAGCTGCCAACAGTATATATGCTACAGTATGAACACTGGGTTGCCTTAAATTTTCCTCAACTAGATTAAATAGTGTATCATCCACATAGGAATTTCTCTCCATATCAAGCTCTGGGCAATATATAATCATATTTCTGCTAGATGTGTGACATACGTGGCCTCTAGGCAAACTACTAATGAGCTTCTTCTTCCTGATGTAATCTGACTTTTATTGATCACATTCTTTTCTGCCTTCTGGGCCTCTGAGCTATGATATGTATCACTGGTTGAATACTACTCACAACATTCTAAGGCTTTTCCTGACCACACTTATAGACCTTTCCTGATTTGTCTTGGAAACTGGTTCCAAAACCCTCTGACCCTCCTGTTAGATATAGTCACAGCAATAGCACCACTCCTGGAAGCAATTCAAGAATTTTAGATTTAAATGATAACAATGGCTTATTTTAGAAGATATTTATCTGCTTTGTGGAGCACCTTAGAAAATGTTAAATCTAGAGAAATAAGCTGTGGAGATATGTCAGAAGAACAGAGAATAGAGGCTCCTTTTGCCCCATTAAGTGTGCTTTGAACTGTCTGTTGCATTTTGTTAAGAAACTGTCAGTTACCTAATGATACTTGAAGAATCCTATCTGTTCCCAAAGCTAAGAGCCCACTAGCATTTGCTATTCTTTAAGTTGGGAAGAGTAGGTGAAAGAGAGGCAGGAACAAAGTGAAAACACAGTAGAGTGGAAACACTCCACTTTTGTTCTCTACAATCCACTAACAAACTCAGTATACGTCTGACCTCTCATAAGCAGGAACTTGTCACAACCTCAAAGCAGAACATGAACCTAAGTAAAGGGGAACAAAGTTAAAGCACAGTTAAAGAAACCAAATATTCCTAAATTGAAAGACAAAAAACCTTAAGCATATCCAGAAGAGATTTCTCGTAGTTAAACAGAATTACTGAACTAATATTTAGACAAGAACTTGAACAGTGTTATGGCTTGTATCTAGATGCTTCCTCAAAGCTCATGCCCTCATGGAGAGGGAATTTTGAAAGTTCTTCGATTAGGGTGTGTGAATGTGGAATAACAGTGTGATACTTGGGATAAGAGGGAAGATAATGAAAGCGCATCCACGGGTATCAGTAGGCTTGTAGCACGGGTGGAAAAATAAAACAGGTGCTGCTTCCGGTATGCTGTGGTTTCCTACCTGTTCTGCAGTGCCCCTTTCCCATGCTGCTCTGCCTTAAAACCAACCAACTATTCATTTGAAAATCTATAAATTGTAGGCCAAAATAAACCTTTCCTCCCTATGAGTTTTGGGTATTTTATATCAGTAATGAGAAAAAGTTATTAAGACAAACATACATGTTCAAATAAAAAAGCATTAAAATAATTTCATTTCAAGGCAATTCTGTGATGGACCAGGATGACTGCTTTGCCTGCTAAAGCATTTAGTGACTGCAACAGGAGCACACTTACTGCTGAGGTATAACTAGGTGTGTAAAGCCACTGGCAGGAATTACTCCAACGAAAAAGATTACAAAATATAGAAATGCTACAAATTATGACAGAAAGACAAGAGATACGGAATGTGTGGTGTGAAGACAGCTCACCACATGGAAACTAAGAGTTCCAGAAAGCAGGGAAAACTAGAAAAATGTTGAGGATAAGATAGGGCAATAACTAAAGTTGGTGAAGGCAGGTAGTAATAGAGACAGAAGGGAGAATTCAAAGTTCTGATGTTTCAACAGAGAAAAGTTTGAATACATATATAAATTTAAAAAGGAATAACACGACTGGCATGGTGAAGCACACCTGTAATCCCAACACTTGGGAGGCTGAGGCAGGAGAATCGTTGCGAGTTTGAGACCAACCTCGGCTACAAAGTACCCACAAGGCCAGCCTGAACTGCATAGCTAGACCCTGTCTCAAAAAAGCAAAAAAAAAAAAAAAAAAAAAAAAGAAAAGAAATAACGCGGAGAAATTTTTGAAAGAAAGAGGAAAAATTCTACCATTGAAACCTAACAACAAGCCTAATTAAGATGCCATTAAGAGAATCTGGATGAATATAGGTCCTGTTATTTTAGTCAGTTATTTCATAAGGTAGAATTAGGTATTGGTGTCATGTATTTTAGATTGTTTTTTTCTTAGATATAATAATATACAAAACGATGTTCTCATTAAAGATTAGTAGAAACTTTACTGTTTTCAGTGTAAATCTTGAATCCAGCTTCATCCCTTTATGCTTTTAAAAAAAATCTTCTTTGACCTAATGCAACAGACAAATGTTGCTCAATTTGTATTCCCAATACACTCATTTGTATAAAAGAAAAAAACACACAATGATCACAATGCAACAAATTGAAAATTGATGGCAATATTTAAATACACAAAGAGAAACAGAAGAAACACTGAGAAGAAATACAAAATGAAAGTAGAAATGGATCCATATAAAATGATTTATAAGCTATAGCCAGAAGTGGACTTAAAAAGTGATCTTGAAGCTGGGGATATAGCTCAGTAGTACAAGCACCTGCCTAGCAAACACAAGGTCCTGAATTCAATTCCCAGTACCAAAAAAAAAAAAAAAACCAATGATCTTAAATATTGTATTAAGAAAAAAAAGTTACATTAAGAAAATAAACAAAGAAAATAGCTTGTTTTCTTTAATAAGTCAAAAATTAAGGACAATTAAATTATATATTTAAAGAAATTAGGGAAATTTAAAATCTTTGAGTTCATAATAACAGAAAATGAACTTTGTCTAACTGTTTTGAAAAGAACAAAATCGATAAACTTATGATTTAATCTATGTGGAGAGAGGAAGGGTTCTGGTGACATGGGGGAGTTAGGAGGGAGGTGTTGGGAAACAGAGGAAAGAGTATGAAAGTGTAATGTATTTGTACCAATCCTGCATAATAATTAGATTAATTATGACTGCAAGTGTATAGTATTAAAATGCATAAAAAATAAATAAATTGAGTGTACAGATAAAAGCTATTCAAAATATTATATAAATTTAAACATACATGAAATATAATTTTCAGGAAAAAGTAAATACTGTTCTAATTAATATCTTTCTCATTATTAAATGAAAATGATTGAGGAAGAAATTAAATTTTGAAGCAGTATCCCAATCAAATCATCTAAGAGTTCCCAATGATTTACTGATAAATTAAAGTAAATGTATAATGAACAGGTATTACATATGGTATATAAACTATTCATCACATTAAACAATGGATAGATTTGAATTAATTAGCAAAAGAAAACAAGGCAGTTCCTAATACTTGACAATATTCATCTCAAAACAACAACAAAAACCTGGACTAATCTCATTTTTAAAAAACAGGTGCATAAACAACAATTAATAGAAAGTACAATTTGCAGATACACCAAAAATTACAAGTGGATCACAGTATTTATTTCAAGAAGCCAGGGAAAGAGTTCCATCATTGTAATGTATTATATGAAAAATAATGTACTAATATGGTCTTGCCTCTTATTACTTAATGAGTGACTAATAAATTCAAGAAAATGCATGATATATGCTGTCATCCCAAAAGTCAATTCTACAAAGTAAGTAAGATGATTATATGTGTTTTAGGGAAGAGGAAACTAAGATTTGGATTGAGCGTAGAATTCTTCCTTCACTCAAAGCATAAATAACCGTACCAGGCTGTATCCCAACCCTACTCTCGAGCTGAGTTTGCAGAGCATGTGTCGCGCCCTCGCGCACACACACACACACACACACACACACACCTTCTACTTCAAAGAAAGTTCCTCAAAACTGTTCAATAAAGTGTGTATGTATCCATAATCCAGTGTTAAGAGCAAAGTGATATGAGAGTTGATAGGACCTTTGCCAGGTGGATTCTAGTAGGAAGGGGTCAGTTCATGGGGGCCATTGACCTCTGAGTGTATCAGCATAGTTTTCATGAGACCTCAGTTAGTTGCCTTGAGAGAAAGTTGCCATGAAATCACAAAGCTGATGCCTTCCCCTTTCCTGCTTCCTGTCTTGCAATGCAATTACTCTCATGTGTGTTCCTTTCCTTGCAATCCATACCTAAGCAAAGCCCTCCAAAAAACCGTCTAGTCTTAGACTTTGCCTCCAACATTGTCAGATACACAAAACTTTTTTCTTTGTAAAATACCTAGCCCCAGAGATTTTGTTATAATAATTGAAAAAGAATGAATATAGCTTCTCATACTATGCATTTAACTGCCACACATGGGTTACGGTGTGTGTCTGCATGTCCCCCCAAATCCTCATGCATTCGTGGGGCAAACTTTTAGAGTTCTGGTTGATTGGATGTGAGTGCTACATCTGCCCTGGGGCGGATAGTTTGCATATGTAAGGGAAAGAGGCTTGCTCTTCCTGCAGCTCCTCTATTTTGTTCTTGTTGCTTTACTGTGTTCCACTGCATGAACTGTTGCCCTCTGCCATGTGCCACCATGCTTTGGAGCCAGCCAAGTATGGACTGAAACCTCCACAAACTGTGAGCTAAATAAACCTTTCCTTCCATAATTTTGGGCGTTGGGTAGTTTGTCTCAGCAATGAGAGAAATGTAACCAAGACAACATGTTATAAACTTGGATCCTGAAAATCCCTGTATTGAAGGCTTGATTCCCAATATGCAGTGCTACAGGGAGAGGGTAGCATCTTTGGAAGTGAGGCCTGGAGAAAAGAAGGCAGGTTAGCGGGGGAGTGGATTTGAATAGCAAATTAGGAGATCATTTCTTCCCTTTCTCTTTGCTTCTCTCTGCCATGAGATAAACAGATCTCTTCTGTCACCTGTCTTCGTGATGTACTATGCTTCCACAGGGCCACGCCATCAGGGCCAGACCTCCAAAGCTTAAATCTTTCTTCTCTTCAAGTGTGTTTATGTCAGGGGTTGGCTATAATGACAAAGCTGACATAACAGCTCTGACCCTTTGCATTTAAAACCCAGCTGTGGCACAGGACTTTTGTGTAACTAGCACGCCACATGACTCTTTTGCTGATACTCATCTCTACTGTTCTCTGTTCCCATAGTTGCCATACTCAGGATTAACATCCCTTGCCTGCCTCCTGCTTGTTGTGCCCATTGCACAACATCTCAGCAGGGGAGCAGGGAAATAAAGGGAAGGGAGAGGGAATAAAACCGCACTAGCTGTCTGGGCCTCTGTAGGGAGCATGTGCTTGCTCATCTTCATGATCCTGTCTTTGCTTCTTCAGCTCTGCCGTGTTTCTGGATTTTGCTTTCTGAAAACATGTTTACCTTGCAGACCAGGATTCCTACCGGTAGCTAACCACTGGCCTAGATTCCATCTTAGAACTTTCCTGGTCCATTTCATCTTCTGTGATTTAGCTTTCCTATGGTCCTCACTTTTGCCTGCAAGAACATTCTACTCTCTCCCAGTTCTGACTTTTCTCCTGGACACTAACTTGCTGCCTTATGCACTTGCACGTGACAGTCACATTTCTTATCCCCAAGGTGCTCACACTTGTCATTAACATTGCCATGGCTAAAAATCTTCTGCAACAGTTCCCCCATGGGTGGAAGGATATTTTGGGAATGCCAGCTGGTAATTAAGATGCAAACCTGAGCTCACAGCAAGGTGAATGGGAATGCAATCTATTAAATATATTTCCACAGGGCTTCCAGTAACCATTCCCATTTTTCTTTTTTGCTCCCTTTTGTCACTTTGTGATTGTGTTTCCCCTTCCATCAGAGCTGTAGTCTCTGTCCTTTCCCTCACACCAACAGGATGCTGCTCCATGGGGAGTTTACCTTACAGATATGAGGCTTTGGATGTGAAGCGAAAGAGAGGCCTGCAGATTGTTGATAAACTTGCTTTATATTAGGAAAATTACCTTGGAAATGTTCGCTTTTCCTAATGTTTCAAATGCTTGTTGTACATGACAGGCATTTGTGCCGTGAGACTGCAGTACTACGAACAGATGGTGTAGCACCACTCATGGTCATGAGGGATAGTTTCCTAACAAAAAAAGGTTTTATTCCCCCCTGTCATTCTCTTGCATATTGCAACCCCTCTTCTTCCCTTTTATTTTTTCTTGGACAGCATGCATTGCCTTGGCCACAGCTTCATGACAGTTTGCTCATTGATCAGCATTAGCTCAGAACTAATAATAAATCCTTTTTTCATTTCCTCCCACTGGGAGGCATTAGGGTTATGGCTTTGGAACGTAAGTCACACCAGCTGGGTTATCTCTGTTGTCTGTGCCTCTGGTGGCAGAATATCATCATGAGGATGCATTTATGAATCCCAGAATTGCTATTCAGTTTTTTTAACGAGACTGCATCTCATGTGCCATGGAGCAGGTGTAGCCATGTACAGTAGTGATATGGAAAAGGAAGCCTCAGCCATGACCTTTGAGGTTGAAGCCATGACCTTTGAGGTTCTCCTGTGCTCTTAATTATTATTAGTTTTATGAGGCCTACATCATGCTTAAGATATCTGAAAGAGCTTTAAATATAATGAATTTGGCATTGATAGACATGGAACTATGTAAGCAAATAAAGTAACCTCCCTACTCAGTATGAGGATACATCTTTGCTTATAACTGATGAGTTTAGAAAGAATTTTGTAATTTTTTTACTTTTATAAAAGAAATTATCTTCTGGAATCTTCTAGTCATGTTGGTTTTTTTTACAAGTACTAAAAAATTTATTACATTTATCAAAAAGTTGATGGAGATTAAGCTTATATTTATATAAAGATATAGTCAGATGACTTCTAAAAAGACCAAATGAATTTTCACCCCAAGCAAGGGAAGCCAATAGCCCCAAATCTTTACCAATGAAAAGTGTCTCTCAAACCTTTCAGAACAGCTAGTGTTACTAGTTTTAAACATACACTATTTTTAATTTGTTCACAATACAGAGGTAGCGATAATAATAGTAATAATAATGATACTAATAATCACAGTTGGCAGAACTAGGAGAGAATTTGGTTATCATTCCTCGCATTGAAACTCTTAGAAGTTAAGGAACATCATCATCCCAAAGCAATTTCGCAGCCCAGGCTGAAGTATGAGCAAACCTCGGAGGACTCCTTCTGCAAAGCTCTCCATCCTGAATCACTGCAGCTCCCTGTTCCCTTTTTCTGCTCCCATCTTCCCACCATTTAGGGGCAGTTTCCAGTTCTCCAAATTTAGACCAAATGGACAGCTGGGGATGAACACAGAGATATGCTGTAGAATACTTTAATCTGGAAAACTAACTTTTAGAATAATAACTATACCCATTTCATAGCCAGCCACTTTAGAAACTTTTAGAATTTTTTATTTTTTAAATATCAGTTAATTAAAATTTTGATTTGAAGTTGTATATATATATATGTATATATATATATCACATGGGCCTGACTGATATTATGCTGTATTTCTATATTATACACCAAAACACAATAGTAGCATGGGATAAAAAATTTTGGAAATGCTGATTCATTGCACTGCAGAATAAATCATGGGTTTTAGCATTATTAGATAGTTGAGACATCAGAAATAAATATAATGATGTTCTAACTGTCCTGGTAGAGAGAGATCATTCTGATCATTTAAACCAATATATCCTGTGCTCTTAATTATTATTCAACTTTGGAATGCTCAAGAGGATGTTTTAATTACAGATTTGCCTTTTTGGTGATGTTTTTCTTGGGCAAACAATGAAATTAGTTTGCTTTAGATGAGTCAACATCAAGTGATCACAGGGGCAGGCCCAGCCTGGCATTACATTTTTGTTGTAGATAAGATCCATACGCACAAATGAAAGTTGATACTACAGAAATAAATGAGGATTGTTTATAAAGAATCTGTTCAGGAAAGGAGCATGTTTAGATTCAGGACATGGGGTAGAAGAAAGAGAGAAGACAGAGACAGAAAAGTTGTAAGCATCCTCTTGATTCATCTGGGAGGGTTCATAGAGTGAGGAAGAAAGAAATGTTGTCATCTATGTAACAATTCCTCATTTCCATCCCTGACAAATAAAGCCAAGCCCCTATACAAGCATGACTTGGATACATTTGGAAACTAGCGTCTCTGAGAACTTTTATAAAACTAAAATTTGCTGCTGCCTGCAGCTTATGATATGAGCTCCAATAGAGTTGTTGGATATTCTGCTGCATTTGTTTCTTGAAGAAATAGAACACACTAAACATCTCCTAGTTAAAATAAAGAAGCGAGGAAGCTTACAAAGCCTGCTGCTATAGGCTGGATGACTGTACAATGCAAATGGGGATCAAGAAGAAATTTTTTTTATCATCAGATTAGAAAAAAGGAGTATGTCAGAATGCCAGCTTAGATTTTCTACTTTGTGGAAGATGTTTCCTGAGTTTGCAAAATGAAAAGAGAAGTAAAGATATACTTGGACTTCTCATTTCTACATGTATGTGTGAATGGAGCTCTTTCCTCATTTTTAATTGCCTTTGTGACCATTTTTTCTTCCCTACTTCCTCTAATTCTGCACCATGAACACCTGTTGTACCAATTATATTGAAAAGGCAGGGGGTCTAATGAATGCCTCTGCCATCCCCCTAGGATATGAAGACAGAAAACTTGCAGATCATTATTAAGTACTTCCCATTGCTTCCTAACTACTTCTAGAACATTCAGTGAATCTTTCCATCCGAGTGAGGAGACACTGAAACCATTGGCAAACTTTAGGAGAGAGGAAAATAATTGAAGAAATAATTTGACATGCACATGAGCAGGTACCCTACCGCTCTGATATTTTTCTGTCATATTCCTCTTCCTCCCAATTTCCCAATTAATTAAGACTTTCTAAGAACTGACTTTTGCCAAATTGAAGTTTTCCTGTAGTGACCATAAGAATTATCTCAGTCTTTTTTTGTGGCAATTATTCCACAAGACTATTCTTTTATTTCCTACCCACTAACCATGGGCTATTGGAAATTTCATCCTATTAAACTTCATCTCTGGAAAATGAACATCTTGATGAAAGAAGCTGATTCTGGCAAAAATTCATACATGCACAGCAGAACATGATGCGACTGAGAGATTCTGTACATCCCACTCAATATGCCTCCTTGGCAGCAAGCACTGGCTATATCCATTTCATAGCCAAAAACGGGCTTTGCTTTGCCAATTGGGGCCTAGCCACAAAGTTACAGGAAGAGAACTGGGAAAGGAGACAAGAGAACTGGATTCAAATCCAGGTCTACTTACTAGCTGGGGAATTTCTGAGTAAATTATTGAATCTTGTTCAGTCCCAGTTTCCTTACCAGTGAGAGAGGGCTCATTATACCTGCCTTGTCTACTTCATACAATATGCGTAATTTGTGTGCAAAGAAGTGCTAGACAAAGTCTTACAATTTTCATTGTAAAATGAGCTATAACTCTATAGTTTTGTCACACCATTGAAATAATCCAAGTTAAATATTATTTTTCAGTATTCAGCAAACCAAGAACCAAATAAATATGGGGAGAAGTGACTTTTGGTGAGTGTCCTTGATGTTTGACAAAATGGGAAAAAATGAAAGCGAATAGATTAGTTTTAAAATACTATATGCTGACACAGAGATGAGATTCTAAATTTATTTTCCACATTTTAGCTGAAAATGCTTTACCTGCCAGAATTGGTTTTGGCCAAGGCTTTAAAAGCTTTCCAAAGAGTAATTACTACTGTAAAAATAAGTGGGCTACAAGGAAAACAAGTAGGAGGGATCCAGAGTTTTCTACTATTTAGCAGACAAAAAAATATTGTACAAGGAATGTTATTGGGTAATAATAATGTGACCTAAAATTTAATATTGGTCCTTGGATCTTCAATAAAAGAAATAAAAATGCATTGATCATGCATTACTACAAGTTACTTTGCCAAATACATATTCTGTTGAGTACAAGGGTAAATACAAATGAGTTGAAAAATTAAACTGAACCTTTCTGACACAGCTAAGATGAGGATAGACATTTTCTGTATTTATGAAATTGGCAAAAAAGTGACAAGCTGAAGGGTTCTAAAAATGAAATGGAAGAAATGTCATTAATAGGAGGGCTTACGTTTGGTCTAGGCTCTGACAAGTGTGTGTAAAGATTTTCTTAGACTAGGTGAGTTTGGACTAATTCCTTTACTTCTTTCTATCTTCATCTAATTAATGAAGCCTCATCAGACTTTACAATTTTATGATCCTGAGTAATAATATCCATAATATGATAATAATATTGCTGTATACTGCTGGGAGAGCTTGTGGTAAATTCATGTAGCACCTCATAGAGAAATAAAACCGAAGTTGTTCTTTCCCAAATAAGTAATGTAGACCAGGAACTGAAAGAAAATTCTGGAGGAAAGAAACAATATGTACACTTTTCAGGACATAGATGATGTGTTACAGAAAGGAAGAGCCAATGGGAAGCACAAGTTTAAAAAAATGAAGTAGTAGTCTGAAAATTAAATCAAAGCCAGAAACAAGAGGTCTTTCATGGCTAACTCCAGAACCTGACTTTCCATTTTGGTCAATGAAGAGTCAGTGACATTTACTGAAAGTTCTAAAATCTCCCTGGAAGATCTATCATTGCTCCATGTAACTTCAACAGGTATGCATTTAAAGAATTTTTCCGAATGTTTGTCTTTAAGGTAGACATTTCTCCAAAGTAAGAAATCCTGAATCTGTGGTTTTAACCACTTGTTAAACATTACTTCCAGCATCTTGATCTGTATAAGTCCTAGACTAATATGGCTTTAAGCAAAGTAGATGAACTTAATCGTGTTACGATAAAGTCACCATGCAGTCCATAACATTTGTGTTTGGGTCTTGATAAATGAAAAGGGAAAATGATGGGTGGAAATAGTGACATCATGGAGGATCCACAGGAACAAAATAATGGAGCCATGAAACTTCATGAATTGTAAGTGAATAAATTTTAGGTGAATGATGAGCTTTATGTTGTGCGCAGATGTATGAGGAACGCTAGTATAACCGAAATGCCCCACATGGACCCAGAATCATACAAAAATTAAAATCAGTTATAAAGCAACTGCCACAAGACAGCCCAGAAACAATCATGGATTTGAAGAGGATGAAAGTTAAAGAAGATGAACTTTAAAAATAATCTATATTGGGGCTGGGGATTTAGCTCAGCGGCACAGCGCCTGCCTGGCAAGCACAAGGTCGTGAGTTCAGTTCCCGGTACCGGAAAAAAAAAAAAAAAAAAAAAAACCCAAAAATAATCTATATGAATAATCTGTCAAATCTGAGAACTAACAGTATATAAGGGATGAGAAATTTGCTTACTGAGAGTTTAAGATGCAGGTTAGAGATATAAGAGAACCCTGGATAAAAATATTGCCTCTCCTGCTCTTCCTGGATAGGCAGACAGAAGCAGCAATATCTTGCCAAAGTGTATTTTATTATATGTAAAATAAGATGTAATAATATATGAGATTATAGTTCCTATAAAGAAAGAATTTGTTTGTCTTATTTCTGGTTTTGATGCTCATTCTCTGGGGAAATGCTGTCAAAGTTTCAATATTGAGAACAATGTGCAAAATATAGAAAATAAATAATACAAGGTAGTAAAAAAATTCCAAAATTTTGAAGCCACACACTTTTCAAAATGTGACTACATGTTCTTTATCCATTTTTCTCCCTCTTCCTGTGAATAGTCATGTTACTGCTTTTGCTTTTGTCTCTGGACAGGTAATTAGAGTACCTGAATCCAAATCTGTGGCTCTTCTTGCTGACCACAGCCTTCTCCTCACTTTTTCATGGTTTCTTTTCCTCCAGTATTTGTTTGTGTCAAGCAATGTCAACAAATCGTCTCTACCTCACCCATGCCAGTTTTCCCCTATGTTCAAACATTTTTATTTGAAAGTAAATGTGACTAGATGCTTATTAAAATACAATTTTTTTTTAACATATGCTTCGAGGGCATGAGGTAGTTGTTTTGTTTGTTTCTGTCATAAGTAATGACAATTCAAAAATCAGTACTTAGTAAGTTACTGTAATTTTTCCAATATCCTGTTATCTATTTAATGTGTATGTGTTTTCTCTCCTCCTTCCTCTCTCACTAGCTGGTGATTAGATACAATTTAACATAAAGTTAATCCTTTCCTGAGGGACCTCAAATTTCACTATGCTGGAGCCTGTCTTCCAGACCAGTTTCCTTTGGGAGTTGAGACGATTAATTAGATAATGACAAAGCAAAAGGCCACAATCATCTCTAGTAGTCACAATCACACTATGTAAAATCTGTACCTGGACAGTTAACATGTGGACAAAAAGGAAGGTAATCATGTGAACCTGTAATTTCTTGGGTAATTCTGCATCTTACTGGGGTTCTTGATGTCAGTGGATAATGGTGCTGAGTTGTTGGGTGTCCTGAGTGATACTATATGTAGGTCTATTTCTATCAGTGAGTAAGTGAACAATGTTAAAGTTTTCTACTATGGCTCTAAAGTGTAAATTGATGCTTTGTACCACTTTTTCCCATGTATAATGAAGATCTTTTACAATACATGGTAATTATTGTTATCCTCTTGATAAATTAGTTTTATTTATTCATCAGTGTGATAATACAATTGGTGTTTGGTAAGGTACCTTGCATTGGAGCCTGTTGTATCTAGTTTTACAGCACTCAATTCCAACTTTTTAGGCTTTTGGCTGTTTGTTTCAGTGCACTTACTTTGTATTGTCTGTCTTTATATTTGCAATATTTCTAGTGTAAGCAGGACATGGTAGAAAGTTGGATCTTAATATTTTGTCTTCTTTGAGAATTTCTGCCTTTTAATAAAAGTGCTTGGTATATTAACATTTAGTGCAATTAGTAGTAACAATTAGTAAAACAATTTATCATTTTATCTTTTTTTTTCCATTTTAATCCTCTTTTACCTTTCTCATTTTATGATTGATTCTTTCAGAGTTTTTAAATTAGAATTCAATTTTAGACAAGTACATAGACACCTCTCTTTGTTATCTTTTATCCATGCTACAGGGATTATACTCTGTGTCTCTAACTCACCAGTGTCAGTTTTTCCCTATGTTCAAGCCTCTTCCAAATGTTTTTTAACATATGCTTCTGAGGCATGAGGTAGTTGTTTTGTTTGTTTCTGTCATAAATAATGACAATTCAAAAGAAAAAAGAGCAGTGTAGATTTATCCTTTATAAATCAGTCATTGAAAGAACTAAGAATAAACTTTAGGGAGAACAGCAATGATAATAGACAAGAGATTGCTGTAAGCAGTATTGACTGACCAAATTTTTGAAGAATAAGGTGAATCTAAGTTAACATTACCTACCTAATAATAATGATGCTGATGATGCTAAATACTGGATCAAAGCCAAAAGTATAGAGCTTTCATGCTTGACAAATGTAGCACACAGTATTGGAAAAGTTTAGAAATGGTCTCAGCTGGAAGAACAAAGAATAGAATAATTGCTGGCTGAATCCAGGAGATTTTTAGAGAACACACATTTAGAACTAATATTTTTTTGCAACAAAAGCAAATAAAAACAGTTGCTGGAAAACAGTTTGAGTCAGCTAATCATGGGGTTTTATTTCGATAAAGTGGAAAGAGGAAATAGTTTTCCACTTTCTTAAGTAGAGTATGAGTCCTAATAACCTAAGAGTGGCCATTCAAATAAAAGTAGCCAAATTGGAAATTATGTATCACTAGAATGCAAAAACAAAGTAGAAAACATGTGATCAGTTCAGTAAAATGCAGAAGAGACAAAAGAAACAAAAAACCTGAAGAGGATACAATACACATTTGCTTGAATCAGTCTAAATACGTCAGTAAAGAAAGTAAATGTGACTAGATGCTTATTAAAATACAATGACTCTCAGATCCAGAAAATATATGTATAGATACATATGACTATATATTACTTACATATATATACCTAGAACAAAATTTATTCAGAAATACTGAGTGTGAAGAAATAGGTAGCAAACTTATGATCTATGTAAATATCAGATAAAATATATATTTTAAGTTAAAATGTTGTCACAGAGAATGACATTCCCTAAAATGAAAGTAATAATTTCTTTTCTATAAGATATATCCATTTTGGATAAGCAAATTACTAAACAATAGGAAAAAGTAACATTTGACAGTTTACAGACACATAAGCCTGTTACCCAGTCTTTAACATTATTACGATTACCAGTAAGATGCATTTTAAATATCATTAATGTGCTGCTGCACTTGACTGTATAGGATTACCTTATTCTGCAAAAAACAAAGAGAAATGGAGGAAGTCATTTATTTTTACAAATTGAAAATAGCTTAAAGTCAATACTACAAAAATCACAAAGGTACTAATATTGGTCTCTTAAATAATAAGACACAATGAGAAAATTGATGGAGCTACAGTTTCTTTTATCTTTCCCTTTCCCATTGTTTTCTTTCCAAAGAGTTCATTAACAAAAGCGGAAAAAAAGGGGAAAAAGTAAAATGAAAACAAAGCTGCTATGAGACACAGAGCTTACCGTGCTTCCTTATGGATTATACTTGTGAGAACTGAAATGAAATTGTAATATATTCCTTTTTCTAATCCACAAAGCCCCCAAATTTCTCTCTAGCACTGCATTGTTAAAATGATCGCTCCCACCTCCTCTTTGATGTGCAAAATCTCTTTTATAGGAACAAAATTTTTCAGTCAGTATTTCTAATAATAAGAATTCATGTTAATTCAGAGAAATAAATCTACAGTTTTAATTCCAATTAACATAGAAATGACTGATATAACATCTAAAAGCAGAGTTTCTGACTTTTCATATCTGTGGTAGCCTGTGCTTGCAGGTCAGTGATCATCACAATGTCCATAGCTTTATACTTCAGACAACAGCAAGAATACTGTTTTAATCACATGATAAATGCACAAAAGTTATTGAAAGGATGTTTTGAAGAACCCAATACATATAGTTCTCTTTTCTCAATGTAGCATGTCCATCCTGTTTAGATAAACACCTTTCAAATACCAGGTTGCTGGGAACTGTTCCCCAGAAATTAATGTTGTAATCTTAATCCCAAGGAAATGATACCTATAAGTGGGCTTTTAAAGGACATAAGTAGTTTTCCTAGTTAGCTCTTGAAAACCACATGAAGAAAGCCGGTTACCCTACAAGTGCACGTGGTGCCATGGTGGTAGTTCACTCTTTCTTTGCCTTGTGAGAATATGAAAAGTCAGAAGTCTGCAATTCTCAATCAAACCAACTATACTGGTACCCGGATTTCCAACTCCCAGCATTCAGAACTGTGAGAAACAAACTTCAGTTGTTTGTAAGTCATCCAGGAAATGGGAAGTTGTTACATCAGCTTTAACTAAGAAACTGGAACAATTAATCTGATGACCTGCTCCTATCCAGGTAAGACAAGTTGTGACGATCTTTTCTTTTTTGTGAACAGAGACTCATTATGTATTTCAAGCTAAACTTGAACTCACAATGTAGACCACAGGATAACATCAAACACAGTGATTCTCCTGCTTCAGCCTCCCAAGTTCTGAGACTACAGGTATATACCACCACACCCAGATAAATTGACCATTTACCTATAAAAGCCTTGAGTTTATCTTTCCTTATAGCTGAGTAATATTCCATAATATAAAAATACCACAACCTTTTTATCCATTCCTCAGTGGATGGACATTTGGGTTGCCTCCATGATTTAGCCATTACAAATTGTGCTGCTATAAACATGGGTGCACATATATCGCTGTGATATGATGATTTCAGTTGATAAATTGAGATAATCTTACTTCTTGCAAATTATACTGCTGGTGGGAATGTGAACTTGTACAACCCTTATGGAAATCACTATGGAACTTTATCAAAAAACTAAAAATAGAATTTCCATTCAACCCATTGAACAGAATTCCATTCATTCCTCTTCTAGGTATTTTCCCCCAAATTTAGATGCATCATATTACAGTAATACATGTGTACCAATATATATATATATATATATCAACACAACTCATAACAGCTAAATCTTGGAAGCAGCTTATATGTTCCACAAAAAAGGAATGTATAAAGTAATTGTGTTATCTATACCTAATGGAATACTACTTAACCGTTAAGAACAATAAGTTTGAGACATTTGTGGAAAAATGGATTTAGGTTGAAAAGATAATATTAAGTGAAATAAATCAGAAACAAAAATTTAAATACTTTATGGTTTCTTTCATATGCAAAACCCAAGATGAAAATAGAGAACAAAATAAAGGACTGATAAAAGGAAATAGAGATAGATCTTGTGTGAATGAGAAGAAAACCATTAACCCAAAGGAGACAAGTGGGAGGGGAAGGGGACGGGAAAGGATCCAAGATGTGGAATGTACATGTGTCAACTACCCACAACTAAAATAATTGGTCTGTGCTGCAAAAATGAATTCTAAAAATTGCAAGTGGGAGGGGGGTCTAGAAACAGACAGGGAAGAGAATCGGGTGGGGAAGGAGAATATGGAGGACTAGGATAAGTATGTACACCATACATACTCCCTAAAATAAATGTTAACATCCTGCACCACAAACATTTACTAATAAAAAGAAAAAGAAAATTATAGAGATACTCTACACTGGCAGATTTATTGTCAGTGTATCTGCCTATTTCCCCCAGTTAAACAAAATAACCTTCTCTCTGCTATCAAAATAATACAAAAGGAAATAATGATTATATAATTCATAATAACAAGAGAAGTTTTTTAGTATAATCACCTGAACTGAGACATAAAGTACTTACCACCAGAGAATGTATACTATTGTGATTCATTCTGTCACATGACTCGGCTGTCAAGCACTGAAGCTGAAGTAATCTACATGTCAGCTGAACTAGATTTAAAGACTACCTTGTTGAAGGAAGGCAAGGATAGAAAAGAGTGGAACTTGGGACACAGGATTTATAGACTAAGGACCACAATTAAACCCTTATTTTGGGTTTGAGACACTATCAGATACCTCAAGATTATTTTTCTGTTACGAGAAACAGAGACATGGGTTCAGTAGTAGTGCATGCTTGGCTAAAAATACCTAGCGCAGATATATTGATTTAGTTTTGGTGCCGTAAAGCCAGAAAGGGCTGCAAAGTCCTGTTGCACAGGAAGAGGATTCTTGACTTCCATATCTTTCTGTAAAGATATAGAAAATTCCACTTCATAGTGTCTGAAATTTGCCCCTCAGGAAAAGACTTCCCATAGTTGTTCTTTTCATTTCCTACCCAACTTTGTCTCCTCACCACCCACATGCCAAACACAATTTAAAATATATATATTTTATTTCCCATCAAGGATCAAGCTGTTCCTCTGCCCTATGAAGTCTAAGCATTAGAAACAAGTAATTCTCCATGGCTCTTAAGTTATCTTTTACTCCCTATGTGAGTAAGACCTGCTATTTAGACACTGGAAAAAATCGAAGCAGAGCTTTCTTTAGATCTACATAAGTTTTAAGGATGCCTTATTATCTGAGTTTGTTACACTTGGTGTCTATTGGGATCAGGCAAACTCATTTTAATTACATGGGAGTCTGAGTTTATAGCGCCACAGCCCATGTTTTGTTTTGTTTTGAAGGTTTTGAAGAAGTTTTCTTTACCTTGCTTGTTTTCTGTTTTCCCACAGGGAAGTAAGGTGTTTGGGATTTTTCCGTGTACTCTTACTACTCTAAGTAAATATAAAATATAAAATGATTTTTATATAATTTAATTAGGCTGGGATGCTACAACTTATCCATTATTTACAAGATTTGTCTTCTTTCTTTTTCCTTGAAATTTGCTAATGCCATCAAGAAGAACACATTGGAATTTTTAGGTTTAGTGACAAGACTGGTTTAAAATAGGTTCTGAAAATGAATGCCCAGAACTTGATTTGTGGGAACAATTTTTTTTCTCTAGACAAATAGATACATACATGCTTACATAAACAGAGAAAAAAAGAAACAAAGTATATTTGTATTGTTTGACATGGGGTTTAGAAAAAGATGATGTGTAAATGAACAGGAAATTATATTACCTAGTCACAAACACTGCCACTAACCACTGTTCTATATTCCTCAGCTGAGATATTCTATTACCCGTTTGAGCCCTAAGTGCATTTGTGGCTGAGACATGGCCTAGAATATTCAAATGGATATAATTTCACCCTAAAAGTTAAGAAATGCAAAGTTCCATTACAATAAAATATGTCTTTACTTCAGAAACAATGAAGGTTAATATAAGCTAACATAAGGGAAATTTTACAAAAACAGAGTTTTCCAAGCTGTATTGAAAATGCCATATAAAAATAAGGATTACATTCTTATGTCTGGTAGACTAAGCAACTTCATTGAAGAAAAGTGTGTAATGTAAACACCATTGTTAATTCCTATCATTTGGTTTTGAGACCATGTATCATTTTTGTTGTTTTTGTTTTATTTTGAGTTTGTCTTTATTGTTGTTTTGTTAGTTTTTTAATTTTTAAAGTAAAAAAAATTTTAAAAATAAGGATTCTAAACCAAAAATAAAAAATTGAAATGATAGTTTAAACAAAAGTTGAATTAATAAAAATTTAAATGGTAATAGTCCAACTAGTCTGAAAGGGTTTTTGTGCAATTAGAGTCATCAAAGTACGTGAGGACTGTGTGTTCAGGGTTTCATATGTTATCTTCTGATGGAGTCATGTGGAAGCCAGAAGTATCTCTTGCAATGACTGTTCTTGAGGCTTTTGTTACTAGTGTGTGTTTCTAATGCATACTAATTACATTTGTCTTGGGGAACTGGTACATGTATACAACACATCTTATCATTTTTATTCCTGTAATATCCTCCTCCCAACCTGTTTGTATCTCCTTTGTATTTTGCTCTACCTCAGAAAAATGAGCCGGATTCATATGGAGGACTCTATTAACTTCCAAATTTAAACAAAGTAGGTGAAACAATTAACAGACATAGTATATCATTTAAACATGACAGACAATAGAAAATGTCACCAGAGATAATTCAGAACAGGTCTCACTACTAAATGCTTCTGGCAGGAGTATAATTTGTGTGCAGGCATTGTTCTGGGTTTACCTTTCTGCCATGAATGTTCCAGTCCCTGCAAACTAAAATTTTGATCTCATAGACAATCAGGATGACCCTAATATCCTGCATGCCACTAACAGAAACATGTATCTCAGGGCCCGGTTGTAGCAACTATTTTAGTTGTTACCACTGTCTAAAAGTTTGCAAAAGAACTATGTCAGCACTGAAGAAAAATCATCTAATGTCCAAATGAATTACTTATTTTAGTATGTTGAGACTTAGTGACCACAAATAGAACATTAGAAAATTTCTAGTAGGAAAGAAAGAACATTTGACAATGGCAAGAAAATTCTAAATATCCTAAGCAAATACAAATTAAAACTGCAAGTATTTAACCAAAAAACCCCAGTTTTATTTAGTTTTTACATATTGCATTAGAGTGCATAAATCTAATGAAATATAGCCCATGCCTTAAACAGAGAAACTTTCCTCAAATATATTGCATGATTATTAACCATCCTGGGACACTCATAGTTTTGTAAAGCCACGGAAGGGATTTGAGTGCCTAGGAGTCTCCCTTGAATTCAGAAAACATAAGCAGTGTAAAGCAGAGGTTTGTGCAAAGTAGTGCAAAGCAGAGATATTGTGAAGGCAGGGACAGAGCCGTCTAGCAGCAAGTTGCCTAGGAGAGCTGGAACTGAGCTTCTCCTGGTAGTGTCTTTGCTCTCCCTGTCCTTATAGGGTTTTAAGCCAATCAGGATCTTTGTCTTTGTTGTTGCAGAGAGCTTTTTGCTGGGGTGAGCTATTGCTAGTGTTACTTGTTGCTAGAGTGGACTAAGGTTAATGGAGTTTTAGGGTTTTCCATTGTATGCAAGCAGGTCCCTAAAGGTAACTGTTCTATACATGCAAATGTTTTACAAAGGGCAATTTCTTGTAGTAAGCAGGTGATCATCTCCAAAACTGTCTGCCACTTCAGCCATGTCCTATCAATCAGCCATTTCAGCTTATGTCCCTATCTTTCTCCCCCCTGTTGCTACAGCTTCATTGTGTACCCCTACTGCTGTGTGTAGGCTGACCTTCCTCAGGGGCCAGTGGCACAAAGTTGAAAACTAATTTCAGGAGAATTCCAGAGTGGTTTCAAAGCAGAGAATTTTGGTGCGGAGCACCAGTACTATTGATGAAGATTTCTTAGTGGTGCTCTGCCTCCGTCCATCAATGATTCCCACATGAGCACAGCAAAGAGCTGTCAGAGCTCAGTATCCCATTCTCTCCACAGTCTCATTGGTGGCTTTCCTCATCTTTTCTCATCTCTTTGGTAACAAAGAGGAGAAATGAAACAACTGTTACATTGACAAGGGCTTTCTATAAGACAGGCTTATGAAGTGATAGAATTTCTCCAGATATTTTCTCTAAAGTTTCTATGCTTTTTTTGGTAAACACTAGAATCTATTATGGATTCTTCATCTGTACTTACAGTAACATTTTTCACAAAAATGTCACTCCACTCTGTTTTATTCATAACTTCCATCAGTTAGGTTTGTACTACAAGTTATATTGGACTGTATAAGTAATTATCCTTGGAGATTTAAAAGAATTAATCATTCCAAGTTAATTTTCAATCAGATAACTTTATTTATTGCAAAGGTTACCAATGACAGCTACATTAATAAAACTGTGGTCAATTCCTAATTTTCATCTTAATTTACTTATTTATAGTATTTGACATATTCCTTTCTTCCTGACGCACTTCTGCAATGTGTCCCAGGAGCCTGCATTCTTCTCTGATCTCTAAAAGCAAGTATTTTCCAAAATTAAGACACTGACTCTTGTCTTTTTTCTAACCACATTTAGAGTTCAGGGGAATTTTGTCTAGTATTTTGAATTTAAACAATCATTATTTGCTAGGGACTTATGCATTGTTTTTCAGGAGTGCTATACCAAAGTATCATAGATTGTGCAACTAAAAATAACAGAAATTTATTCTCAGAACTCTGGAAGCTACTGAATTCAAAATTAAGATGCTAGAAGGGCCATGTCTTAATCTGAAGGCTACAGGAAATATTATTTTGCATATATTTCTTTTAGCTTCTGGTGTCCCTGACAAGGCTAGGAATTCCTTGGCCTGTAAAAATAGCACTCACTTTCGCTCTCCTCCATGACAGGACAGTCTCCCTGTGTGTCTGTGTCTTCTCCTTTTCTTATAAAGACAGAAGGCGTACAGGATAAAGGACAAAACTAATACAATGTGCACTTAATTAATTATAACTGCAATGACCATATTTCTAAATAAGGTCCCCTTTGGAGTATAAAGGAACTGTTTGCATTTGAAGAAGATGCTACTCAACATAGTGTGATGCATAAATTAAATCTCCACCTCCATCTTCCTTTTGAGCTCCAAATATATATTCAAATTCACATTTACAGCTCTTCTTGAGGTTAAACGTGTATTTCAAATTATATATTTATATATTATACATTTTATACTATGTATATATATACTATGATGTGTAATATATATACAGATATGTATGTATACATATATATGATGTACGCATATATATACTATGTATGTATAATATATATATATAAAGTTATATATCAAGTATTGTCTTTGTTATCCCACTTCAACTCTGTTTTCCCCCTCACTCTATCTCAAATCACAGCTAATTTATCTTTCTAGTGCCTAGCCAAAAATCTTGAGGTATTTTCCGCCTATTTTTTATTTCCCAAGTCTACCCACTCAACAAATCCTGATGCCTGAAAAATATATTCACAGTCCAGTATCTCCTTGCTACTCCTTCTTCCAAATTCCATCAAGCCAAGTTCTCTTGAATATCTTCAGGTTAGATATACTGCTTTGCCCTTCTCCTTCTTGAATCTCTTCTCTACTATATCCAATAAGTAGAGCAAGCAGACTAAAATAAATTTGAAGCACGACATTCTTTTCACAGAGTTCCTGTAGCAACCCATCTCATTCAGAATACAAGTAATGTCCTTTTAATAGACTGTGTGAGAACAGGCTTTCCCTTATTTCTCTGATTACATATCTCAGATACAACGGAGCTTCTTAGGTACCATTGAGCATGCACCATATTCATTAGGCATATCCTCACCTGAACTTATTTTCCTTTCTACCTAAATTTTCTTCTGTAGTTGTTGGCATGGCTTGAGCCATCATACCTCTCTTCATTTAGATTTTTTTCTTCTCCATGATGGCTTCTTTCAGTATCTTGTTTAAAATTTCCTGAGAACATAAATGTCAGAAGGCCAGTGACTTTGCATGTTGTGTTCAATGCCATGGCTCCTGTTCTTGGTATGGTACCATGCTCTGACACTATTCACTATTTACTGAATGTAAGACTGAGCTCTGTTTGGCCACAGTGAACAGAAGGAAGCCCTGAGGACCATGTTTCAAACCAGCATGTTGTAGCCTCAGTTCTGCTGCATGAATAACATTTGCTCTTCTTCAGTGAGTCTCTTAACCTCACAAAAGTTCTATTATGAAGACTCTCCCCCTTTATGTGAACCTGATATGAGAATCACTGAAGCAGACTGCAGAACCACACTCAGTCTCAGTCTGGCTGACTCGGAATTTTCTGTGCATATAGAAAGCTTGAAAAGACCACTGTTATGCCACAAATAACCAAGTCCTCTATTTTCCATGGTTGAATGGCCCTCTTTCCTAGTGCAAGTATTTTTAAAGCTTCAAAGAGTGCTTCTGAAGCATGGACAATGTCTCTTTAGAGATGTATTTAAGTTCAGATCAATTTTTCTAACGTATAGGAATTTACAGATCTCGATTTAGTTTGGATAAGAAAGGGGAAACAGCCACACAAATGCTAAAGGGAAAAATGCCTGACCTCTTTATCCTGAAGACAATAAATGTGCTACAAATACTTTAGTAAATTTCTGTATCATCAGTTCACAAATAGAGATAACATTTAAAATCCATTGTTTCTCTTCCATTTTTAATTACTTCTAGCATTAGGATTTATCTTTATGATATTGAAAGTATGTCTTTTCCTACAGAAACTGCAATGTTTTGGCAAGACAAAAAATATTTCCCAAAGTATTATATTAATGAATGTTTATGAGTTTCAGTTCTGGCAATTCAAAAGGCTCCTGAGATACATATTCAGAGAGCTCAATTCAACCAGACAGACATTTAGTTTTACAATAAACCAGGTTATTTCATTCAACATGTGGGTCTCTTCTTCAAATGTTAGCTAATTTTCCCATTCTGAACAGCAATCACTGTGAATTCATTTTTATTTCCCATTCATGGCAAAATAACATTAAATAACATACCTCTACAGATCCACACCATAAGAGGATTTGAGTCTCTTTCAAATTCTCATTATGGTTAGATTAACAACTCTAATATAGAGAGAGCAAAAAGCCACTCTGATTGGGCAAGACAAACACCAACTTGTTAATTTGTCACTGAACTTCCTTCCTATCAAAACCTAAAATGGGTTTAGCTATTACACACACAAAGATGCACTTTTGGTAAATGTGGTTTGGGGAATTGCAGACAATATTTTTCAGGTGAGATTTGTCACAGTTCCTTGAAAATGCTATGTGAGGATAGGTTTTCTGATAAAATCAGGTTTGAAATATTAATCACAGCTAGTGAGATTTTTTTTAAGATTCTTTTTCCACAATACGTAAAGTGGCTTTTGACACAGCAGAAAAGAAAGAAGAAAAATTATTTCTGTGATCTATTATTTTTCTGTCTCCAGGAGATGAGTTAGAATTCTCTATGAACTCTTTTTGAGACCGTTCAACTCCTGTCCCAGTAGGTGAATCATCAAGCAATTCATATCCTGACTATTCAATAGGTAGATATTAAGTTTGAAACAAATTCCATTATTTTATGAAAGCAAAAAGAATTATTCTTTCTATAAATTATGCTCATTGACTGTAACATTCTTTTCTGCAGTACCACATTTTTGAGCCTATATCTAGGACAGTACATCAACAAACACCAAAGGTTAGACACCATCTAAAGACTGGTAGAAAAAGTTTTGTTAAGACAGAGTGGGAAATGCTAGGAGAACCATCACTTTAAGCACATCTAATGATGAATTTGAAATAGCTAGTGAGACCCAGTGAAGTACATGGGAGGACTTCTTGGCTTCTTTACTATCATTTTGGATTTATGTTAGACCTAGGTTCTGGCTAGATGGTAGACTGAACAAGCACATATCTTAAATGGAAACATTTTTGCATATATGTAGCCATTTATTTGGGCATATTAAAATGTGTTTGAAAATGCCAACTACAAAATGTGAAATACAGGTCTGCAGTTTAAGAGACATGAAACTGAGACAGGTGCCATTTGTTTAGTTATAAAAGCCATAAGCTGGCTGAGATTTCTTGGCAACAAAGAGACTTGGCAACCTCTCCATGACTAAAGAGGACCTTGGAATGTGTCCTGAGAATTTCCAATTTGTAGTACCCTAAAGAGGTCACCTGTCTCCATCTGCTTGCAGAGCCAATATTTTGACTTTGGCTGTGATCACTTTCCACTTCTGGTAAAAAAAAAAAAATATTCAGAGACTCAAAACATCCACAGAATAAATGCTAGAATGTTGTACCTGACATCCACGACACTGCACAACCCGGATGTAACATGCTATTCTAGGTTTAGTTCTCAAGATTTTTCTTTGTACTCGCTTAGCTGAAGAATCTTTATTTCTGTGATTTTTGCACACAAAATACCCTTTCCACAAACCTTACCCTTTCTGTATGTGAGGTTTAGGGATGATCATCATACATCAGTATTTATAACTCTGGAGTACTTCATTTTTCTGCTTCACACCTTTGTAAGTATTCATTAAACTTGCTACAGTTCTTTGGTTTTGGGGATGCTTTTTAGCTGTACTCCAAGTGATACACTGTCAAAGTGAATTGTGTTTATTTTCTAAATTTTTTCTGCATATAAAAACATCTGCCAACTGCATACACACATTCACAAAACACAGCTTTCTTAATATCCTATAGTCATAAAATAGGATACAGGAGAAATGATTGATTATTCTAAAAATAAGTAGCCAGGAAAATGGAATCTATCTTAAAATATTCAAGATTTCTCACTTTGAACAAAAACAGAATTATTTTATTTCTCCTTTGTTAACAATGATGAAACCATTTATTCATCATAAAATGTATTTTATTTACTCTGAGGAGAATCATCTAAAATTTGAGAGGTTAAAAATGTTCCTGATCTCCTAAAATAGGCAGATTCATAATCCCTGAAGGTGTTTAAACATGTTCTAAGGATCCACTTCAAAACTAAGAGGTGAAAAAGTAGACAGTTAGCTGCAAACTATTTTGAACTTAATGATTCTATTAGTAACTCACATAATGAACTCATATAGCGGAAGTAATCATTAACGCTCATATATATTAATCTATTTACAAAATGGGTACTCTGCATATACTGCATATATGATTATTTTATTTTAAACATAAGTAAGAATCTAGTGATCATTTTATATCTGAGAGCTGCCCTTATAGCTAAAATGTGAATGAAATGTGAGCAATGTCTACCAACTCGGTATTAACATTTTTTGTGATCAAAATTTCAAAGGTATAGCAGATACACTCACGTGTCTAACTGAGCTGCTCATCTCTATTCCAAATATCTGACATCACATAGATTTATTCATGATCCCCTTCCTTCACTGAGGCTCCAAGTTGTTCTGTCTTCTTCCCCCATTGTAGGATGGCTTATTTCCTACATACTTATTTCTAACCACACTGCATTTCTCATACAATTCTTAGCATGGCTGTGCCTCGCTGTGCACAATGGGCATATTTTGAAATGGAAATGTGTGATATAAATTGAATTTATCTAAATTAAATCTTATTTGAAAATGATGGAGAAAGGGTGTGACATTGAAAGTAAATACATAAAGCAATTTAATTTAAATATAATTGTGTTTGAGGAACTATTACTCCCTCCCCCTTTTGGATTTCTCCCATAGCTTTATTCAGTTGAGTTCATTTAAAGAAGAGGACGTTTATAACTTACAGTGAAGGTAACAATAGTTCTCTCTTTCATTCTGTTCACATAATTGCCTGTCATGGCTACTCATCCTGCTGTGCCTGGTAGATCAGTGTGCTCTGTAGAAATGCGGAAACTCTGACCACATCCCAGGACCATCTCATAGGTATTTGAAGTTACTGAGTCACTGGAGAAACTAGTAAGAAAGTCAAGTGCCCAAATAAAACTCAGAGTCAGTTCTACATAACGTCAAATAGTTGCACAGACTCGGGGATATTTTATTTCAGACATGGAGGAAGAATAACCCATAATTTACTTGTGACTTCTTCGGGTACCAGCATTTTTACTGGATAATTCTGTGCTGTAAAAGCTTTTATCAAATGTCCTTACAGAGTTAGTTTACTAAAAATAGGGTTTACTTGCTTTTAATATGCATTTAATTTGAATAGTTCCAAATAGAATGATGTTAAAAAAATTCATTCTGCACACCCCCCTTATGTCCTGATGATCAGTATTTTTACTCTACCATTACTTTTGATATGTAACTGTTCAATTCTGCCATTACTTTTGGTATGCTACTCTTCAACCCATATTATACCGCTATGTGTCAATTCATAAATAGTCCACTTAGTTAGAATTAAACATTGTTAGAATTAATACACCTCAGAATCCCCCGAACTCAGTTAGCAATTGAGCAGCTGAGAAAACTACTGCTCAGAAATCTGCGTAAATATCCCAATATTCTGTAGCAAACAAGGGGGAAGCACAGTCTCAAAGTTTGTCCAGAGAATGTTGCATTGAACAACAGTCAGCTGGGGTAAAAATTGAAAGGTTTGAGTTTTGATAAGACTTCCTTCCTTTTTAATGTATACTTTGGACAATATAAAATTCACCCTATGCAACAGTGTGATTCAATAAATTTAATAAATGTTTATATATAAATGAGATATATATTAATAAATATGATTTGTATTTATATATGATGAAATTGTCACTGGAAGTTACTTTGAGAATATGTTCATTATCCTGTAAGACCCTTCCTGCCTATCTCTACATTCAGATCCAGGTAAACACTTGTTTAATTTTTATCTCCATAAAAAATTTATCAAGACTTAATTTCTTGAACATCAGGTGTTTTTTTTTTTTTTTTCCAGACAAAAATGAAGATAGTGATATGGTTCGATGAAAAGAAAATTGAATCATATTTGATATAAGGCAAGCACAAAAACTGTAGTTGTCATGATAATACATGCCTTGGCAGCACTCCAAAACAGAAGACAAGGAAGTGAAAGGAAACTGAGATGTATATTTATGCTGGGATTTGGATCGAAACTAGAATTGAAGCTCAAATAAATCCATTTATTGCTACACTTTACCAACTAGAGTAGGATGGACTAAGAAATTTTTAATATTTCCCAGCTTCTGCTTCATCCCCAGTGTGTTCCAAATGCTATCATTGACATTAGGCCTCAGGAAGTAATGAATCAGTTGAATCCTCCTCTTTCAGACTGAGAACACCTGGTAAAGAAGCCCATTAAGGAAGAGGATGACAGAGTCCTGCAGGTGATGCTGACACTTATCCAGCAGGAACTAGGCTGAGACTAACCACAGAAGTCCTAAACTCACCACCAAATGGTGATGGAAGAGTAAGGACTTTGGAGGACTCAATCCAAGCAAAACTTTAATAAAAGTAAAAGTCACTATCTGTGGGCCCCATGAGTAAAGAATTGTGACTTTCTGGATATGGAGACATCATAGCAATTCTGCTTCTTGTTGTAAGGCTTTACACTGCAGAAGAATCTGGTAAGTAGATCTATTTGGGGGCTTAAAACACTTCTGGTCCTTTCTTGTAATCTGAGCAACTGCTTTGAAAATGACAACATGCAACATAATAACCATTGTTAATTTCCTATCATCTTGTTTTCAAATTCTGTTTTGCTTTTATTGTTTTTTCTTTTTTTTCTCTCTTTAAAAAAGAAAAGAACTTCTGGGTTGAGTAGTGGATCAGGTGAGAATAACAGCTGGAATTGATATGGTCTTGGCATTGATATGGTCTTTGCAAGTCATCTACAACCAATAACAAGTTTGAGAATGCAGCCACTGCACAGCTATGGACGAACAACTTGAGGCACCTTCCCATTTTCTTCCAGCATGCTGATTAAAGACAGTCAACTCAAGGTATGTACCAAGTTCTCAATATCAACCAAATAAATGAACTGAAATAATTAGTACATAGGAACTTCTACCTTGTAAACCTTAACATAATTGTCCTTGGTCCAGACAGCTCAGTGAAACATCAGAGAAAAGGAAACAATCCAACACCTCTCAATACATTTTCATGCAATTCTCTTAAAACAAAAAGAGGGATCTCTTTAGTGGACAGGCTTATGTAAGTGCCCAAACACTGAGCTCTACCTAACACATTTTTCTCAGCAATGACAAATAAAGAAGAGAAACCTTGAGGTGGGGGATTAAAAAACAAAAGTTGTTTCCGAATGTTTGCCAACTGTATTGCCAATCCCTAAAAATCATAATTTCTCTACATGTTTTCTTGCTATATTTCCTTGATGTAAACATTATTGAACTCTTGGGGTTTTACTTCCCACCCCACTTTCCTATACAGACCAGCTCCATTGCATCATTTTGGTTTATAAAACCCAAACTGTCATGGCTTCTTTCGGTGGGTAATGTTAGACACAGTGCCACTTTTCTGCATGCTTTAAATTTACATACAGGCTTTCGTTGACTCTTAGTTAACTGTGCTTCAAAAATACTAACACTTTTCTAGACTCTTTAAGAGAGAGGAATCACATTCATATTTTACTATAATGTATTGTTATAATTCTTCAGTTTTATCATTATTTTTGTTCATATCTTATTAGGATTCACTTATAACTCAAACTGGGCCATAGGGATGTATCTGTAGGAAAAAGAAGCATAGTATATACAGAGTACTACATGGTATTATTCATGGGTTCAGGAATCCATAGGGGGGCTCAGAATGTATACTATGGGGATGTTATGGTTTGTGTATGGATGTCCCCCCAGAGCCTCATGCGGTCATGAGGTGGGTTTTTAGAGTTTATGACTGATCCATGATCCAATGCTGGGATTATGGGTGTGAGTGTTACACCCATCCTGGGGTGAATAGTTTGCATATGTAAGGGAAGGAAATAGGCTGCTTCTAGCACTCCTCCCTTTTGTTCTTGTTGACTTTGCTATTTTCTGCCGCCATGTACATCTGCCTTCTGCCATGTGCCACTCTGCCTTGGAGACAGCCGAATAAGGAACTGAAATCTCCACAGACTGTGAGCTAAATAAACTCTTCCTTCCTTAATTTTGAGTGTCCGATATTTTGTCTCAGCAATGAGAAAAAGGTAACCAAGACAGGGATCACAGAAAAAAGTAACCAAGGGGGGACAGTCGGATTTAATTTCACTGTAGATATTGTTATTACTATAGATTTAAATTAAAATAATTTATAAAATAAATGCTATGTTTGAAAAGGAACTAATTGTATATTTGGACTTTTAAATATTATTTTGAAAACTAAAATAAAATTTTTCCTGTTTGCACAAAGAGTGAGTTGATTCATTTACTTTATAAATGTTAGAAAAAAGAGGCCATACCGAGAAGACCATGTCATTCGTACAAGTACAGCTAAATTAAGAAAACTGGGCCTCACTGAACAAGACCAAATGAATATGCACTGTTCAGTGAGAAATATCTTCTATCCTATGACATGAAGAATTCATCTAGGTGAGTTGAATTTATTTAAACTCAAGCAGTATAACTGGTCTTTATCAGTATCAATCATTAATAATATATTTAAATAGTATCTTCTTAAGACATACCTAAACACGTCAAAAGTAGCAAACAATAAACCCATGCCAAGCTATTTTTGTTAGTACACCGTTTCTGTTCCTTGTTGGGGCAAATCAGTGTGTGTTTAATGGATCACAATTGTATGCCCAGGTGCAGGTCTTTTCTTTCTACTCCTCTCTATCAAGAATAAATCTTTTCATCATCTCGATCAACCTCAGTATGTCAGTTATTTTAAGACTTTAAAATAACAACCCCAGATTTGAGTTTGAACCATTTTTTGACCCTTCATTTCAATTACCACCTGCATATTTACAATTTCAGCAAAAGTTAATGTCTTGAGTATCAAGATGGCCATAATTATTTATAAATCATCTCCTCCAACTAGTCAAGCTTTTTATAGTTTCCTTTGAAAATGCCCTGTGTACCTGGGGATCCTTCTCAGCAACTTCCTCCCTCTCCTGTGACTTCATCTGCCTGTTGCTCCTAGAAGCCTCTTTGCCTCCAGGCTGTTTTCTCTACTGTCCTCTTATCACCAGGCTAATTCTTCTCTAATATAGTATGGTTACTCACTTTCTCTCATCAATTTATTAATTGATTTTATCACACATGGGTGGAGCATCAGTTGTGTACCAGAGATTTTGAAGACGAGTAGATTTCATTTAATGTTTGTGAAGTCATCCCTTGGTTATGCAAACTGTAAAAGTTGACCTTCCAAAAGAATTTCAAATTTTCTTCCAATAATTTCTCAATACATCATACTTCCCTGGCACAACAGTGTGTATTAAATGTGTGATTCAAATAAACCTTTCTAATGCAAGTAATGTGCCTGCATTATTTTCAAAACTATGTGCACTATATATTGTCTCACTTTCCTATTATCCCACTGTTTCATTAATTCTGAAACATCCAAGAATCGTTTATTTTCTTTATGTATAATTTCCTTATAGGTTTCCATATCCACTATTGTCCTCTCCTTTGTTTGTTTTAACATAAGGTCTTGCTATGTAGTTTAGGTTGGACTTGAACTCGCTATGTAGTCCAGGATAGCCTCAAATCCACAAGGATACTCCTGCTTCAGCCTCCCTAGTGTCAAGATTACAGGAGTATACCACCACATCCAATCTGTGCTCTAAATTCTGATATCTGTTCTTTATTAATTAATGCAAGTTCAAGTACAAGTTGTAATTTCCTGGGGACCATACAATGCATGTATTACATTGTTTTATTCTTCTACAATTTAAATAGATCCAATATTTTAAATTGTAATAAATACAGGAGAAAAATACTAGACATCTATTTCTCTAGTCACATTTACTTTCTTCAGTCCTATCACTTTCACCAAATCCTCCCCCCATCTACCATTTCTTTATCTTGGGTGGGACTTGATATATTTTTAAGCCAATATGTCAAGGAAATTAAAAGAGAAAGGTTGCAAACTAAACTTTAAAATACCCCTTGTGTTACTAAAAATGATCAGCTAAGTCAATTCCCTTTCACACAGTGTTCTTGGCTTTTGTGTTGTATGCATGTGGATGTGTGTGTGTGTGTGGATGTGCATGTGTGGATGTGTGTGTGTCTGTGTGTGTGCATTTTTAAATTTAACATCATTCTCTCCATGATTATTGCCTTCTCACACGTATTTCCTTAAACTTTCCATTCTGGGGGTTGGGGATTTAGCTCAGCGGCACAGCACCTGCCTGGCAAGTGCAAGGTCATGTGTTCAATTACCGGTACCAGAAAAAAACCAAAAACAAAAAAAACAAAAAAAACCTTTCCATTCTGTAAGAATGAATAAGGATTATACTTGAAGAATAATGTAAAGAAGTGATTGAACCTTATGTATTCAGGAGCTTAGAAAAATGACCACAGTGATAGTTTAAGCTTTTCTTGTTCTTGGACCTTTGTTGACCTTTAGTGGACGAACTGCCTTCTAAATTTAATGATCCACCCTGCCTAATCTTTACCACTTATCTTTCCTATTCCTCTACTCATTAGCATGTGAGTTTACACTATTTTTTAAATTGCTTTCTTCATTTAATTCCATCTCCCCTTACCATTCAGATGGTTGGAGAAAAGCAAAACCACTGTGTAAATCCACATTGGAGATATAAAAGAGAAAATAACTTGAGGAATCAGGATAAGTGAGGAGAATTAAATCTGGAGAAGAGCAAAGTTAATTTTTATGCTTCTACCCTGAATCCCCAAAAGGAATTGCTTTACCTAGAGAATTGCCTTCTGATATCGGGCACTTACCTCGAGTCTTTCACATCTCTGTTGCAATGTTCCCTGACTGGTTTTATTGTTGCCTGTCATTGAGTAAAACAAGGAGAGGCACAATAATCTAGGAAACTGCAAAATAAGACTGCAGATAGAGACTTTTAACAAAACCAAGAGAAAAATCCAAACATGTAGTTATTAAATCTGACAAAGCATCTGTCAAGAAAAGCTAGAGATGGGCCCGATTTGATCAACTTATCATTTAATATTCCTATTTATGTTTCTCATCTTTTTCTCCTATTAGCTACACTCACATTGTATTCTAAATTAGTGTTTTGAATGTAAATTCTCCCACACTCAGACACAAAATGATAATGGAAATTACATAATAAATGCAGCATCTTTTTCATTTCTCCATCTTAAATTTTTCTTTGCATTCCAGACATTACAGAACCAAATTACATTTTTGCATATTATATCAAAACAAGTGCAATCACAGTAACCATTTATTTCTCAGCATTTTCATTTCTTTTTTAATGAATTTTCCCTGAGGACATTCTCACAATTGAGTATTTATTTATTATAAGCAACAAAAGAAGTCTTGATTGTTCCAGCTGTGACAGAGAAACTTAGTTTGATGAGCATACAGTAGATGAAACAAGTAATAATAATAATGATAAGCATTTGGATACTCTGGAATCTGAAGAAACAAAAAGAAATGAAGAGCCAGTGGGTTATGATGCTCTCTTTTCATCCTTCTGTGAATATTTTATTTTTCTTCTTCCAGATCAAGTGAAACTTCTTTGCCGGCATATCAGTACTCACTGTAAATTACTCTAAAAATAAAATTTTGGTGTTAAAAATACTGCAGTAAGAACCCTAGAAAGCAAAGCTCTTCAGCTTGAATGTTTGGTGGAGGTAGTAATATTTGTCACAAGTAGATCACCTTGGTTCTCCTGTCAAATTAATTCATATACTTCTGGCCCCATTTTTTTAGCTACTTACTATGCATCTTTCTATCCCTTTCTTTAGTCATTCATTTCATTGTGGAGCAGCAATGATTTGCCTTTGCTTATGTTTCTAAGAATAAGTTCAATAACTTCATACCTCATCTGCATGACTGATTGAGATTTACTAATATCAACTGGAAATTATTCATGTTATCAACTCCACCAGTTTCCAAACTGTCAAGCAAAAATGTAGTCAGTTTTAAAGTGTAGGATGACAGCCACTGAAAGTAAGTCAGAATGGAGAGAAAATTCTTTTCTACTTCTCTGTCTACATTCTTTGGACTCTTGGAAATATAGAACATCACAATATCCCATTATTCTCCTTGGATGATTGCATATGTGTGTGTGAGAGAGAATGCATGTAATGGAATAGTCAAAATGACCTATGAAAGTCATTCGTCTACATGAAGGTATTTATTAGGTTTCACATTGCCCATAAAAAAAATCCCTCACTTGTGAATCTTATTTGCCTTATAGAAATCTCAATTTACCTTTTTAGCAAGAGTATAACTGAAGAAAAGTACAGCTAAATGCTCTCTGGATGAAGAAGAGAATAATTAAGCAACTGCCTCACTCACTAAATTCATGAAGAATGGGCCAGCTTTGGCAGTTCTATTCTTTTAAGGGAAATAAAGACACTGGATTTCAGGAGAAGTAATGGAGCTGGGATTCATCATTCTGGGAGGAGAAGGTATTTTAAAGCACAGCTTCAATTTGTGAAATTTGGTACAATGGAGATGTTACTGTGATGCCATTTAAATGTGAGAACTGTTTCTTTTACTATTTAAAGAGTCAATTAATGAAAGCATACTAATAAGTGGGCCAAAGAACTGAATGTGATAATAAAATCATAACTTTTTAAATGATATACAGAGGACGTGTACGAGTGCAAGGGAAAAATAAAGATTTTTTGAACTACCCAAATTGGGAACACTAAGGAAAGATATGTTAATATCAGTAATTTTCACTTATAAACAACAAAAAGCACCATGTGTAAAAGACAAAGTACTTTCCAAAGTGAAAAAGATATTTGTAACACACAAAACTTACTACATGTGACTGCAGATTAATACACATTTTCTGAGAGACTGTGGATCTTTTTCTATGTTTTTTTGCTTGTTTGTCTAAAAATTGAGAGATTTGTATAACATTTGCCTTCTGGATCTCAAAGCTCATGATTCTATTCTTTCCATGTTGGCATTTACCCATATTTCTTCTGTAGTCAGAGCCAGTAGATGCTCATTTTGCTATTCTAGTGCCTGAGAAAAAATTTCTAAGTTCTACAATCATTTATGCTCTTATAATCATGTTTTCGCTTCATCCTCTGACTTTTGGCAAAAGCAAATAAGGAATAACTGGCCAGGACACAGAGGCATTAAAAATCAATTCTAAATGAATGGTCAGCTAATGGGATGGCTTCTATGTACCCCTCTAGGAGGAAAGGGGCTGACTAAGTGACCTTTTCAGAATAATTCCAAGACTATGACTCAATAATAATACTTATCAACCTGTTCCCATCATCAGGCACTAAAACTGGGCATGGGAAGGGCAGTCTATTATTAGCTGTGAGCTTCTGATTAATCTTTTAAGCTAAGGAAGCTTGTGTTTCAGCCAAGATGTGAAGCTGTTTCCCGATGTGAGGCCATTAAACATCCCAGGAAATAGACAAGGTTATCATTAAGAAGGCATTAGGCCCTGGTGACCACAGAAGAGTTGAGAATGGCTGGATTGGCCAGCAAAAAGCTCAAGCAAGGTCACTGAAAGCAATGCCAAGCCATATGTTCAAATAGAGGCTACTTACGCATTACCTCTTTTGCTTCCCTTTTGGGATTCTGGTCAGCGTATGATTGAAAAGGTTTATTTCTATGAGAGTTGTAAGAACTATAGGTTCTGTGCATTTCAAAGTTCTGTGTGGATACGGATAAACACGTGTGTGGTGTGGTCATATTTTCCTGTGTGTTGTCTGTGCATTTGTGTGTTTACTCTTTTATATATTCAGGTTGAGATTTGCAAAGCCAAGAGTTATACTTTGACTTTTTAAACTACATTATCAACTGTAAGTAATGATTTTTGTTATAAGATCTATATTCTTTCTCAAATATCTTTTTTCCTGTATAAAGAAACCAGAGGTAAAATTTATAAATGTGTATGTACCTGGCATGAGCATCTTACATATCTATCGGAGGTTCATGCTTCAACAGTCTTAAAAAAGAATTCATTATTTAAGTAGTAAAGATGTTCGTGTCAATTAATCATTCAAAACAGAACTATACACGGACATTTAGTAAATGACTTTAGAAAGATCAATAGATCAACTCGATGTTGTTTACTCCTGTTTCTTTCTTTCCTCTTGATTAACATGGAACGCTGCGGCCCCTGCTGTAGAAAGCATGGGTGGTAAGGTGAGACACACATTTAAAATGTTGAGTGTTAATGAGTTCCTCGGCTTACTTCCATGTAACTTTGATCAAGAGCCCCAGGGTCCTTATGGGCAAAGTGGAGGATGGTAGTGACCGTCTCCCTTGTGGTTACCATTAGTACTGAAGGCAACAGTGTTTGTGATAGTGTTCTGGTAGGTAGAATAGGGCATACATATTGTTGTTGTGTTTGTTGTCATGATTACTGTTACTGAGGAGAGAGTGGGAATCAAGTTCACTATTCTGTTACCCATACAATAAAAATGGTTTCCATGTACTGATACATAATTCATGTTGAGAGGGTTAATGAGTTGGTGTATATTGACATAGCAGTGCATGGTATAAGTGTGTATCCCTATGTGTAGCTCTCAGTACCATGTTTAACTACAGATATGAATAGCTAAAGTAAATGTATTTCACAAATGAATGTGTTTTCAATTTTGAATCACAGAGAGTTTAATCATTTTGTTTATTTTAAAACTATTATCTGTATTTGTAGCCCTGATATCCATTCATGCATCTATCCACCCACTCCACAAACAGAAATGCAGATCCAGCAATAATGTACCTGATTTCACACCACTAAAGCATCACTTATTGTTGCTAAACACCTACTTTCTCATCTCTAAAAAGCTCAGCAGAAGAAGATTTCTGTTTACGATGGGGGGAGGAGAAGACACTTTGCTTACCACACTACTGCTTCAACGGAGAACCTGAAATCCTGAGCCAGTCATTTGACCCTCTGCTTAAATGGACCTCACCTTCTACCCAGTGCCAGAACAAGCCAGACTAAAATATATCAAACTTCCTCTTATTTCCTAGTCCCTAAATAAAATGTAAATGTCCTTTGGTCTTACTCTTTTTTACTGTCTCACAGTGGCAATGACTTCTTCAAACTTGTTTTAAGCTGTAGATGCAGTAAGAGTAGACAGGAGAATCAGGACAAGGGGCAAAAGGCACAGTACAGGACAATGGACCTTTCACCTGCACGATTTCCTTTCTGTGCCTTTTCACATGAACCGAGTTCAAAACTATAGTTCCAGCAATTTCAAGGCCCAGTTAATCCCCCCTTCAATATTTGCCCCTCTGACTAAAATATCAGCAGTTTTTGCAATGTTTCCAACAGACAAACACAACAGGGTTGGAAAGAAAAAAAAGAGTTTAAAAACGACTTTGACACTGCAAGGTTGTTACACTCAGAAAGCAAACTTTAAATGGGTATGGAGAAGGAATCGCATCTATCACTTTGCTCTTTTTATTTCTAATATTTACTCACTTTATTCACACTCAGTACAAATATATATTAAAAATTTACAAGTGTATGCACTAAAATTTATTAGTATTATACATTAATAAATATTAAGAATCAAGATAAATTATAAACATTCTTATGCATTCTGATTCATGTACTCTAAAATATAAACATATATACGTATATATAAATGTTATAGCTTGCATGAATCAAAACCGCCCAGTACTTACCAATTTATCTTATTATTTAGTATTCATTAATACATACTTCATTCCTGTAAATGTGAGGCGCTAACTGATTGTTATATCTTTGGAGGGCGCTGGAGTCAGTTCCATAAGCAGAAAGCAAAGAGTGTGACATTTATTCATTGGACTCTGAAATGGATCTGTAGTATTAGAGAATGAAATAAGGCCATGGTGCCCAGAGGTGTAAAAAACAAAAACTGAGCAGCAGTCACAGTTGCTTAGGATGACTGTGCCGTCCTTTTTAAAAATTTTATTTGTTCTGGCATTAAGGTTAGGTTCACCTTGCTTTTAAGACTTTTACCCCCAAATCGATGTCTTCCTCCTATCCTAGGCACCAAGCAGTCTCCTTTTGCCTGTTGTCTCTGTTAAAAGAAAAACAATACAATAAATACGTTCATATTTATTTAATGTGATATTTGTTTCCATATAGTTTGCATTCTAATGAAGACATTTGGGAGAATGTAACATTTAACGCAAATAAATAAAACATTAATAGTGGGACTTCAGACTCTGAACAGAAAGATTCTTCTCAGGATTGGAGTCCATGAAAGTAGTATTCAGCTCGTACTAATTAGAATCTCCATGTAGTGCCTCATCCTATGAAGGTAGAATTCATCTCATCTCTACAGTTGTCCTGGTGTGTATGTGAGTGTGAAAGAGACGTCACAACAGGTAGCTAGGTAAGGAAATCTTCTCCCTAAGTAATAATAAAGTTATAGGTGAATCATTCAGGTATCCAGTGTGGAAGAAGCAGTCAGCCTTCACCATTCCTATGTTTATCATTCTGACTGTATACAGTCAAATATTGTAGCATTCAGTGAGGGCTTTGCTGGGTGGACAATCAAGAGCTAATCCACAAATCAGGTAGAATCTGACCCTTTGGCCTTACTGCTGGCATGTACAACCTCACTGCTATTTTTTATGGTTTCCCCCCTGAGGCCCTGGTTTTGCATTTCTGACCTTATTTAATAGTATGGCACCCCTGCTTCTTTTATGCCTAGATGTATAATTTTGATCCAGAATAAGTCTTTTAAAATTATATCCAATGGCAGAGTCCTCATATGTTGTTTTGCTTTTTTTTACTTTAATTTTTATTTTATATTAGTACATGTTTGCAGTATCTGGAGTCTCCATTCATCTTGAGGAGTATCTACATGACATAACACATTTGTTTATTTAAGCCCTTTCCCCTTCTCACCCACCTCCTTCCCTCCGAATCTATGTTCCCTTTCCCCATTTTTGTTCTTGTTACATTGCTACCCTTGGCTCACTTTTATGACCTAGGATGTTTTCACTCATTGTAGATATTTGATACATGGGTCCTCACACTCTAAAATATCCTTTTTCAGGTTCTTACACTAGGGAGACAATATGATGTTTACACATGTGCATAAGATTTGTTTCACTTATGAGTATGGTCTCTAGTTATATCCATTTACCTGTAAAAACCTCATTTACCTTTTCTATAGCTGAGTAATACTCCATTGTGTAATAATGCCACATCTCTTTTACCCATTCTTTAGTTGATGGGCATTTGGAGTGTAATAGCCACTGGTATATTTTGTTCTGAAACCTTGTATCATTGTTATTGTTTTTGCCTTGTTTTGTTTTTGTCTATGCTGTTGGTATGTTGCTACTGTTCTTTTTAATTATTCTCAGTAAAATAAAATGAATATATATGTATATAATATCCATATATATAATATCCTCAAGTAAAATAATGTTGAAACCAGTGATGCTGATGCTGATGGCGGTGATGATGATGAACTATAATATATAACCTGTGATTAATTTGAGTTAGAGTTTGTGATAAGAATTTGGTGTGCATTACCTCTACAGAGTTAGTAGTTTGCTATAATCCATTTTAAAACCTATCTAAAATTATGATTATGACAGAGACTCTCAGGTTTGTATTTGCAGTGGAGTGCTTACACATGTTTCTATTGTCATGTTCTTTTTGGATCTTCACCACATACTTGTCCAGGTGTCAGCACAATCCTCACTGCGAGACAGAGCAGAGGGACATGCTCTTATTTTGTTAGTTTCAGGGAAAGCGACAGTTCTTAACCATACAGTAAAAATTTGGAGCTTTGGAAGACCCTAGGTGATTATCCCAGTAGCTGTCTACCTCTCATTAGAACCTTACATGTGTTCCCAATTCTTTTGGAAAGATATATTAAAATATAGCCTGTGAAAATGATATCACTATTATAGATGTCCTTCCTTCTCCAAGATATCATCATTTTACATTGGACATAGTCAAGGCATGAAAAAGTTATTCTAGTTAGAGTAAAAATGTGTAAATGTACTGGTGTATTAAACACAAGATATTTCCAGCATTTTTGGTGTTCAAAAGCTTATGGCATTAAAAGAGTAAAAAGCAGAGTTAGACAAAGTGTGCTGTTTGATTTAAAGCATGGAGAGAGAGTGTAAAGAGGGTTTATCTTCTACCTGGAACTTAATGTCTTGTTGAACCAGTGTTGACGTACTATATCTTAGCTTAAAAAAACACACACACACTTATGAATGGATAGATAAAGCACGATTAAAAGTTAAAGGACAGTGGGGTTATGAGATAAGAAAGGAATGCAATTACATTTTCAATATTCACTAAGCCAAAGGAAGCACATTACTCTCCTTCTTAGGATTGGTTGATGGACTTAACCAGAGTTTGTAAAGCTGAAGGGCAGGACTCAATGCAATTTAAAGTCTTTGTAATTAACAATTTCTAACTTTATTGACCCTTGTAATAATAATCATGCCATTCTCACAGAGAAAAGTTCTTTCCATCAGTCTTCCTCCCTCGCAATAGACTAAAACAACCGAGGATAAACCACTGAAGCTTACATATAATTAAAGAATGCAAGGATTGAGGAGATTGAAAAAAGTACCCTCTCTCATCAAAGTAATTTTAGGGGAAATGAAATTAGAACTATTGTAATACATTTCTTTACCTTACAGAGCACACTAATATAGGGAGGAAAATCTGGAAATTTAAAAATGTTTTGTCTTAGGTCCAAGAGCTTTGTTGTATTTTACTCCTGTTCTATATGCACTCCTTCTGAAGTGTTTGCCTTTGTGCTCCTCAATTGTATTGTCTCAAAACCCAAGCAATTCCGTCTCTTCCCTAGTTCTCCCTCTGTTAAAACAAGAAGCTAAACTCAGGAAACTGTCTTGCCACATGCTGTTTTATTTGGCATTCTTGAAGGTCATGAACATTCTGTGCTCTCCTTAACTGATTAGACAGATCACATGCACAATTAATCTCCCCTAATCCCTCCCTTCAGTTAGACCATAGGAGAAATTGCACATGCAATGAGGATAATGCATTTGTACATCCAAGCCTCCTTTCATCTGAGGATCTCAAAGTCCTTGTTACACATGTCAAAAGCTTCCTATCACTCTTTCAAAATGGGTATTACAAGATTAATTTGCAGAAGGGCAAAGGCAGGCATAGAAATGTTAAGAGACTTTCCAAAGAAAGTGTACTCAGGATAGACAGCAATATCACTCTCAGGTTTGGGGTTCTTATGCTCTGGGGTGATAGAGGACATTTCAATATATAGAAGGCTTATCTTTCAGGAAATGAGGTCTCACTAAAGACAAAATTGATTTTGTTATTTTATCGTGGGTCATAAGGTTGAATAAAGGACTTCAAACTTGATGTCTTGCTTGTCCTTTTCTTTTTAGTTTCACAGGCTTAGGAGCTGGAAAAGAAAAGGAGGCAGGCTGCTCTCACTGTGTTGAAGGCATGTGTCTGTAGGAGTGATGTTGATGTAAGCATATACTCATGAAATTTCAACTTTATTTGCAGAATTAAAGGGTTTGTGGAGGTTCTTGTGAAACACAAGTGTAAGACAGGAGAGTTTTAGTTGTTTAATGAGCTAATATTGTGAGGGCTACTGTATGAAGCCTAATTAAAACTGGAGAGTTGCAAAGGCAACAATATGCCAAAAAATAACCATTTTGGATTCCTACCATCTAGTTGAGTGAAGCTCTGTATCGTTTCTAATGTTTTTATTACTTTTTATTCTCTTTAATTGTTTGTTCATTCTTGCATTCTCACATCTGGTAATCTGAGCAACTTTGTTGAAGATAACAATATGTAATATAACAAGCATTGTTAATTCCTATCATCTTGTTTTGAAATCATGCATTGTTTTTATTGTTTTTGTGCTCTTTTGTTTTTGTCCTTGTTGTTGGTATTTTATTATTTTTTTTCTCTTTAAAGTAAATATAACTGACATAAATGCTGACAATCCTGTAAAATTCTTTGGAATTTATATATTTGAAATTTGGAACTCATGTTTCCATTCAGACCATAGTATAAAGGAAGTTAAACTACTAGACCAATCATGTAAGCAGTCTATATCAGTAACAAGTTTGAACTGTAACAGTAGTCATCACTGATTAACATTTAAAAATTATTGTGGTAGCAGTAACTTAAAGAAATTGAACATTAATATTCCTATATCTAACCTGTCCATAACTTTATCTAGCACTAAATATTTCTAGTCAAGGGATCTCTGACCAGAGAATGGCAGAACATCCTGCTTTCTATCTCCCATTCATCTGCCTTTAGGAAATGGGGAAGAACTGCATCAAGATGTACGTCTGGGGGTGCAACAATGGTGGAGCAGGGTAGAGCTCAGTCAAGCATCTTCATACAGGACTCTGTTTATGTCAGTGCCACAGCGACTGTTGCCTAGGCCTGGAAAAGTCTGGGTTTGGAATGGCCCTATGCTAGGGAAGACTCCATTCTCTTTTTTGTTTTTGGTACTGGGAATCAAACTCATGACCTCAGGCTTGCCAGGCAAACACTTATGCCGCTGAGCTACATCCCAGGCAAGGACTCCATTCTCAAACTCAAGAGCTGTGTGGGATGAGTGTGAAGAAGTGTTCCTACTGCTTTTTTCCACTCAACTGATTCATCCTCATACGCAGAGCACATAGAGTTTTAATGGATATTAGCTTCTTTCTAACCTATATTTCTATACACAATGCTTTTCCAATATGAGACATTGAAAACCCTTCAGGAACTCCTATTGCATGTATTTCCTAGCTTTCTTGTTTAAGTATGGCTATAGCTGACACCTGGCTCTGAGTTCTTGTTTGAATATGGCCTCCTTGATACTATGCTAAGCCTCTCTCCAGCCCTTCATCCTTTCCTTGAAATCTCCATTTCAGCTCCCGTGTGTCTTCCACCAAGCTAAGTCATATAGAACATGCATAGATTGAAGTACACCATCGCCAGATGCATCTTTTGAATACTGTGTTCTTGACAGCCTAAGTGCCATCTGTATGAAGACCTTGCTAGAGCAATTTTTTCTTGCTTGGTGCTCATTCCAGAGTTCAGATCCTCTCAAGAACTGCCTGGGTGTGTGGCATTGGTGGTATAGTGGTGAGCACAGCTGCCTTCCAAGAACTGACTGGATGCTCTTACCTGACAGCCAGTGGCCATCAAAGTGCACCATGCCATATCCTAACTTTACCAGGCATTGAATGTGACAGGTCTATGGCATTCTACAGAAACTTATGTGAAATCTTTCAGGAGTTAGCATATGTTTTCTGTGTGTGTTTAGGGGTGAAGAGAAGAAACCGCAGTTTTCTCCCCTTCAAAGTAGTGGAGAAAGTAGGCAAAAAATTGAACAAACAAAACAATGCACACATTATCAAATGTATAAGTGTGATTGTGATAAGGAAATACCTCTAAAGAAAAAGTAAGGCTATCAAGACACTGTAGTACCAGAGGACTGATCTCTTTTGAGTTGGAGGAGTGATAGAAATGAGTCAAGGGACAAAGCAAGAATTGACGTATCCACCATCATCTGCCAGCATTGTTATTTATAGGGACAGTCTGTAGGTTACTTAACACTATACCCTAGAATGTTCAAAACGTCAGCCTTTCTCTTTTCTGTTAAAAACTTTTCTGGTTCTGCTTTGGCAGGTGAACCTGCAAAGCTAGAACCAAAAATATGCAGTATAGGGCACAGAGCACCTGATGTAATGGAGTTTATTAATTCACTCTCCTTTTGACAGTTTTCTAGAAAAACTTACTTTGATTGTTTTCAAATTATCATAGCTTAATGCAAAATATGTCACAATCATTACCTGAGTTTCAACCGTATGTATATCATCCATCAGCTCGTCCATCCCCTGTCTAAAAGTCTGATCATCATAAATTACATTTGAAAACCTAAAGTAGATGTTATTCATCCCTGTTATTATTGAACAACAGGGAATGCACATGTTTTTTAAATCAAAATACTCACTCTGTGTTCACTAATGCCTTCCAATATCTTATGGGATATTCAATTGGCAAATTAGTAATGAAGTTTTTCTAAGAGAAATGATGCCCTTAAAAAATAATTTCAACACAAACCATTTTGCAGAAGATAAGCATCTCAATAATGGTCTGATGATCCCTGCACAGCTGGGGGGAGAATTTCTGCCTTTCAATCTATTCATTTTGACTCCTATGTGTGTTTGGAAATACAGCATTATTATTCTACCCACTGAATTTATCAAAATGCAGTTTTACAGCACTTTAAGGTTACTTGTAAGATTTCTCCAAGGTTGTTCCCTATCTCTTATACTTTAAAACTCTCTTTCTCACTAGCAAGGACCCTGCTGTTACTGACAGCCACAGTCATTACTATTGTCATTGTAAATATCATCATCAATAAAACAATATCTTATCAAGTGCTTCTTCACCCTACAATGGTACAATAAATTTTTTAAGGAAATTTTGATGAAGACAGAAAGCTTAGTTAACAATACACAGGTTCAGCTGAGGCCTACAATTTGGCTAATATATTGGAGGAATATTTACATATTGCCTGTGAGTGTGGTTATTTCTATTTAACTTACAAAGTTTTAGCTGAAGAAGAGGCATTTTCCTTATATTACTCTGTTAAACTGTTTATTACTGATGTGAACACAGAAATACTTCAACTGATTCTGATATTTCTATGAATGTCTTCAAATGCTGAATGACCCTTCTGTTTGGAGTCTGTATGTGTCCTAACTCCATGTGTGAGGTTAATGCCTATTTGATTAAATATCAAAAAGGCTGTGTGGCACTCAATAGTAACTACCATTGCTGCTTACTGAAATATTCCATTTCAAGAAGTCAAACACCAAGAAAAGCAATTTCACACCATTAATGACTACTGTATGAAATCTATATGCAAGCAGATTTAAATAGCCCTTTTCTAAACTATATGGCCTTCAATACGTTTATTGATAAACTTTTTTTTCTTCTAATTTCTTGGTATCCCATAATCTAGAACTCAGAACATCTAAATGATTTGCCAAACATAATCAAGAGGATGGGGCCTGCTGATTTTGGAAGAAATGTTCTGTCACAGTTTTTCTGACAAATTTGGATTGATTTTTAAAATGAATTTTGAGATTGTTATCATTTATTTTAGTAGATATTTGTCAAAAAATATATATAATCTGAGTAATACATAATCATTTTGGAAACAAAACACTTTGCAGATAAGTATTTTAAATAAAAATTATAACAGACCTCACTGGTAAATCTAGACTGCTTAAATTATCACTATGAATAATATAATACTTTTTTAGTTATAGTAAGTACACTATACTCGTAGTGGCCCAATACAGATGGTATTCACAGAATTGGAGAAAAAAATTTGAAAATTCATATGGACCCAGAAGAGATCAGGAATAGCAAAAGCAATCGTGCACAATAAGAGCAAAAAGAAAGGCATCACAATTGTGAATTTGAAATTGTATTACAAAGCTACAGTGATAAAAACAGACACAACATATACTGGCACAGAAACACACATGAAGATCACTGGAACAGAATAGAAGATATATAAACAATCCAACTATTAGACTTTTGAGAAAGGGTCAAAAATATACACGGTAGGAAAGATAGCCTTTTAATAAATGGCTTTGGGAAAACTGAATATCTGCAGTCAAAAGATTGAATTGATTATATACCATGTACTTAACTAAAATAAAAATGCATCAGAAAACAAAATGTAAAACAGAAACACCGAATCTACTCTAAGACAAAAAAGGTAAAACTCTTAGTCATAGGTGTAGGCCAGGACTTTCTGAACAGAACACCAACTGCATAGGAAGTAGTTCCAAGAATCAACAAATGGGGATTATGTCCAACTAAAGCTTTTGTACAGAAACAGAACCAAACAACAGAGTGAAAAGAATAAATACAAAATGGGAAGCATTTTTGCCAGCTATTCCTCAGCCAGATGACTAATATCTGGAATGTATAAAATCTCAAAAGACTTACCCCCTCAAATAAAATATCAAACAAAAACATGGGCAAATGAAATGAATAGATACTTCACAGCAAAAGTACGAGGGCCAATACATACATGAAGAAATAATTAACATCACTGGCCATTAATGAAATGCAAATTAAAACAACTGATATTCCATTTTTCCCCAGAAAGAATGGCCATCATCAAGAAATGAAATAATAACCAATGCTGGCAAGACTGTGGAGAAAAGTGGAACCCTTGTGAATTGCTACTAGGAATGTAGACTACTAAAATCACTATAGAAATCAGTATGGAGGTTCTTCAGAGAACTAAAACTAGAAATTTCTTTTGACTCAGCTAGTTTCCTTCTAGATATCTTCCCAATAAAGTTAAAGTTACAGTTATATGTTCATCCCTATATAAATAGCAGCACGACTCATAGTATCTAAATCTTGGAAAGCGACCCACATGGGCCTTAACAAATTAGTGGATAAAAATACATGGCAATTATACACAATGAAGTATTATTCTGCCATAAAGAAAGATAAACTGGAGCCATTAGTAGGCACATGGACACATCTTGAGTCCATAATGTTAAGGGAAATAAATCAAGCCCACAAGTTTAACTATTACATGGTTTTCCTTATGTAAGAATTCCAAATTATAATTAAAGAGCCCGATAAAAGACAGATAATGGGAAATCGGAAGATAGATCTTTCACAAATGTAAGGGGACCAAGAGATGAAGGGAGGGTGTAGGGAGAAAAGGGAAAGGAAATGAAAATAAAGAGTAAGGATATATTATGTACATGTACCAACTCCACACAAGTAATGTAAACATTATGTACAGCAAACATATACAAATAAACAAAACTAAACTAAACTAAACAGAGTTTGAATGAATGATGTGCCTGATCTTCATAACAATCACATGAGCCCATCAAAGGTGTATTCAGTGCTATAAATGGGAAGATAGAGGAGTTAGTAATGTACTCAGGTTCACAGGTGCCTGAGATACTGATGTGGGGATAAATATAGGTTTTTAACCACTATTATACTATATTTATGAATGAATTAGTCCTTTTAAGTATCCAGTTTCTCCTTCCAGGGTCCAACTATGTATTTTTTAAAATTATATTATAATTAGATTTTTGTAGATTAAATATAACTTTTTAATAAAATATTTACAGCGAATTTACTTCATATGTTGCTCATAGTTCAAACTATTCCATGTTTGATTGTAACTATGAGGGTCATTTCATCTTTACACATGTAATGCCTCTTGGAGGAACACAAAGTGTGAAAGTCTGCAGTATTTGTTCCGTTAGGATCTGGTATGTATGATACAAAAGAGAAATCCAGAGCCAGCCTCAGCATAGGTGTTGACTTTTACCAAGTCTTTAAGACATTTTGCTTACAAGAAACACAGAATCCTGTTATAGAAAGACAGTCCACTGACACCACCTCAATCAGTGCTAACTTTAGAAATTCACAAAACTCATCCAATGAACCAGAACGCAAAGCATTTTCACTGAAATCTGTTCATTTTTCTTGTAGACCCAACTGCATACTTGGAAGTGCTGGGTTTCATTATAACTGAGCCATTTGAAAATGATTTTACAAAGCATTAGGATGTGACAGTACATTGTTCAAAAATTATTCAAGATGTTAAAACTAAATCCAGTATTATTAAAATGAAAACATGTAGCTTTGCATAAAATTTCTTTTGATTACACTGTAACTCACTGAACTTGCATGGGAGATCCTGGGCTTGGTAAGACTTTTAGATTTAACTGTAAATATTTTTTTTGAAGTACAAAAAATTAGTTGAAATTTGAATGTTTCTTATGCTTTAATCTAACAGGTCAGTTCATCCTAAAGACACTCTGGTGATGATAAGACATTGCTGCAAAAGCCACATGTCAAGAGTTTGAACAAAATTCATTTTATTATTTAAGATAAAGGAATATGAAGATATCAATATGTAATACAACCACCATTGTTAATTCCCTACCACTTTGTTTGTAACTCTGTATTGTCTGTATTGTGCTTGTGATATGTTGTAAAATGTTGTATGTCTGTTAATGTTTCCCTCCTTTTATCTTTAAAATAAAAATAAAAGATAAAGGAATAAAGCCTAATTTCTCAACAGCAAGTTTTAAAATGCATGGATTTACAGGGCTGGGGATTTAGCTCAGTGGCAAAAAGTGCCTGCCTCGCAAGCACAAGGTCGTGAGTTCAGTTCCCGGTACCGGAGAAAAACCAAAAAAAAAAAAAAAAAAAAAAAAAAAAAAAAGCATGGATTTAGATATCCTGAAGAAGTAAATTAAAAAATTAGGAATTCCTAGAAGATCTTGCATTAGGTTTTAAAAGTTTGAAAAAAAAAAAAAAAGAAAAGCTGGAAATAGTTACATTAGTCATCACAGATGTTGGTGTATTTGGGCATATGTGATATTTTGTTCTTTAAAGATAAATGTAAGACTCTATCTTCACAACCATTACTTCACTAAGCCATTGTCTCAGTTCCATTCTCCTTGCTGAGACAAAATACATGACACCAGAAGTGAAAGGAGGAATGGTTTATTTTGTCTCAGTTTGTAGTTTCTGTCAATTGTTGGCTGACTCCTTGGCGGGGCAGCATGGCAGAGGAGCATTGCAAAGGAGAAACAGTCTGTGGCAGGGTGGGCAGGAAGCAGCAACTGGCAAGCAGCTGCAGCGGCAATCCTCCCTTTTCCTTTTATCCTATCTAGGCTGCAAACCTTTGGAGTGGTGCCACGCCTACCCAAAGTGGGCCTTCCATCATCCACAGAGAACCATGTTGTACTGATTTGCTTATCACACTCTTAGTCCCAGTATCACACACCCTAGATTCAACCACCTCTGAGAAGCCCCACCAGTGAGCACATGAAGCTAGACACAAGTGATAGCAGATTATGTTTAGATATCGTGGCTTAATTTTAATTGGCACACATTGACTCCTTTCCATCTTCAGTTGAAGTCTTCTCTCAGGTCAGTGTATTAAATCTTCTATCATTAAGTTTTCTTTGGCACACTTTCCTCTTAAGAAGCACGGTTTATTTCACAGGAAGATATCTGATGGCATCAACTTTCTTTCATTTTCTGTTGCTTTCTTATATGATTTGAATGTCTTCAGTCTTGGGATCCATGTAATACATTTGGTTTTATGCCATTGAATTCTGAATGTGAATGCCTAGTGAGCCTTCTTAGGATTTGCGTTCTGATTATGTGCTTTGGTTACATCTTCTTAACATCAGCCAACCCTCTTGTCATGCGTCCATTTTTTATCATCCTATTGTTCAATTTATGTTTTTTCCCCTCAGGGAACAAAATAATTGTTATGTACAAATGTCTCTTCTTTTCATATTTAATTGGGATTTCCCCTCTGTATATGGAGAGTATAAAGTTTTATTCTGCTTCTGAAAGTGCTATGATAAACAGTCACATTTTAAAATATCGGTATCCCCTATAAATTTCATTTATTCAAGCTCACCGTTGTTAAGGTGCCTCTACTAGTATTTAATATACATTTGAAAATATCTCTTAGTAGCATACATATTCTTCTTTATTCTTTTTGTTTTTTTGAGACAGGGTGTTGCTATGTAGTTCAGGTTGGCCTTGAACTCTCAGTGATCCTCCTGCCTCAACCTCTCAAGTGTTGGGATTACAGGTGTGCACCACCACACCCAGCAGTATATATATTCATAAGGTATCCCATAACTTGTCCTTCAACATGTTTCAGGTTGCACACACTGTTAAACACTACATGAAAAAGAGAGCAGTATAAGAGAAAGGAAAATCTCCAAGTGGAAAGATTTACTTCTCTTACTATCTACCAAAACCTTATGCTTTAGGCTTCTAATTTATAGGAATGTTCTTGCATCTGCTCCATTATCTCTTATGATTTGGTTCCATTTCATAGCCCATGTGAGGATCAGGACCAACATTGATAAGTATATGTCCCCACTCTTACTACCTCTATAGTGACTTGCATAAAGTTCTAGAGGAAACGATTTGGTGTTTGCTTTTAACCCTAGTTTCTTAAGATTCAAGCAATGCCAGAATAGGGTTAGGTCTTTTATTTTTATTTCAACATTGAAAATAGCTTACAATCTATAAGTTCTCATATAAGACTAAGAAACTGTCTTACATTTGATCTAGTTAATGTAACAAAACATTCAGTCTTTCAACTCATGTTAAAGGCACCTTCTTCCAGGAGGATTTTATGCTTACCTTCAATTTGTAACTTCATTTTCCTGCAGCAGAGACACATCAGGATGGTAAACAGAATTCACATCTTCCAGTTTACAGCACATGCAGCTGAGGCAGCTAAGAAGGAGACAGCTGTGCAGCAAGGAAGCACAGGTTCGTTTGGGTTGGACTTTCTTTTCCCAGTGTTGACGACTATCTGATTGGAGGCCATTTTCTCCTTCTCCTTTAGAAAATGACTATGCACATTTTCCTCTCTCAGAAACACCTATTAGATTACCTTGCTAATGCGATTCTCAGTTTTAGAATGTATTACAATATGGCTGGTGGGATGCCGTTTGTATTTTGGCTCAACATGCAACATTAGCAGTAGAAAAAAATAGAGGTAGAAATTATTCTTCACATTAGGCTTTGTCAGCCTCCCTTAAAGGCTGGCACACATGCAGATTGACCAGAACCCTGGGAGTTGCAAAGGTTTGGCATCATCTAAGCAGTTGAGAAATAGAAACATTCTGAAATTGAGACTCAGTAACCATAAAAGCAACAACAGAAGGCACCAACATAGCTAATGACTTATATTTAACTTGTTATGACTCATGTTGTTGGATTTAATTGCACACATACTATGTGTCTAGACACTGCATGGAGAAAGATTTAGCTGATTATACAGGAGTAAAGAGAAAATGTATTTTCTGCTTCCCAAACTAGTTGGTTGAATACAATATATATAATTGAATTGGTCAAAAAATAAAATGGGTTCATTGGAATAGTACATTTTCCATGGTTAGTGTTCAATAAACATCTTTAAAATAAAAGTATATAGCTTCTGTAAGTGATTACACATTAGCAAACTGTACACTGCAGAAGACCAGCTAAATATTTCACCTTTAAAATTATCACTGTTATTGTACTATAATTCAAAAAAGAGAATCATGTAGATCAATATATTTAGAAAGACATCACAGAGAAATAAAGATTTGAACGAGGACCTTGATAATCAGGTAAGATGATGTCAAAGACATGCTGATGTGTTAGAACGAATGGAATATGGGATAAAGGGCTGAAAACAAGCTCTTTCACTTATTAGAAATTGTGTTATTATTGATTCACTTAGCTGTCTTCCATGACAGAAATTCCCGTGTATGACATAGTAGCAATAACAACAGTGCTTAGGATGCAGTGTTACACAAATAAATTGCCAAAACAGTTGATAAACATTTCATGAATCTATGTTTTCAATGCACAAGATCAATGTGTATGTGTGCTCATATGTATGCACGTCTGTGTATGTAAGAATAAACACCAAGGAGACAAGAAAAGGTCACAGTAACGTAACTATGAGCAGAGTCACTGTCTTGGGTTGAATAGCTTGAATATTTTTGAAGAGAGAATTCTAATTATTGAAGAGAAGAGCACAAGTAAGATACTAGGGAGAGAAATGTTTGAAGGAGAAAAAGAGGGCTGACAGTGAAAGTAATGGTGAAGCTGATCTCCATGTCCTGTTCTGTCCCATTTCGTATTTCCTTCTCTTTCACCCTAGCATACATGCGCATAGAGACCTGGTTTCCCCCGAGCCCAGTCACTTCCTCTGACCAAGTTCTGCTCCCTGGAGATGTGGCCATCTGTCAGCGGACTTCTGGAGAGCTGGAAGGACACCCAGCTCCTTCTTCTATGTCTCGCACAGTGTAGCCTTCTTTACACTTGCCTGAGATTTCCTTCATGGTACCATTAAGTCAAGCACCAAGAGGCAGCTTGGCACTGTGCTGTAAAGGAGGCAGGAGTGTGATGGGCTTTGAAGAGGCAGTGGACATACCTGTGCCTTCCCACTGTTTCTGACTGTCAAATGGGCCTGCTTTTCTTTATCTAGATTACAGCCGTTCTGTTCTCACGGAGGTAGTCCCCTGCAGAAAGAAGAGAGGGAAAACTCAGCTTCTGTTAGCATTTAAAGAAATCAGCTCCTACTGTCCCCATGAAACCTGAACACTAAGTGGGGAAAAATGTGGCCAGCTTTTCTCAAGCTCTTCTTGTCCTTGTTTTCTCCTGTGACTTTATCCAGGTGGCTCAATCCATCTCTCCTATTTCTTTCTGTCAGGAAACATTACTCTTCTTTCTTTGTTCTTTTCTTTCTGTCATAGTCTTTCTATCTCAAATCTATCCAAATCATTTAATTCAAGCTATTTTTTCCAGCATATCTGATACTTTGAAGTTTTTGCTACCTCTTTTTTGGGGGGGAATATTTCATAAGATATCCAGGATAAAAAGAAAGTATTTGAACCTGCTCTCAGTATAAGATGACACGAGAATTGATGTGGCTTTCTATAGGACAGAATCCAGTGACAGTGGACAGCCTTAGTCTCATATAGGTGAAGGGTTTCCTGAGGGCTTGGGATGTAGGCAGGCTCTTGTCTTCTGACACTGAGTTAAAGACCTGATTCCATGGATGGACGCTGGAGGCTGGCAAACACCTGGAGCAGAGTCCAAAGGCTCGCAAGCAGCTCTCCCAGATTATTACTCTTTCTCTTCATTCCCATAGAGCTCCTTACTGAGTTCTTTTCATCTTAACTGCATCTAGCAATGTTCAAGGATTGCTGTATTTCTGATCTCCTACCCCAGTCTAACCTGAATGATAACTTCTTTGAAGACAGGATTTGAAAGATTTGTTACTCTCAGTGCACTTAGCACTTTGTCTATCAGACTGTAAGTTCAAACGTTCATTAAGGGGATGAATGGAGTTTCACTAATCTTACTGCATAGGAGGAGGCAGCACAAGGTGAGGGAAAAACATCATAGTAGCAGAGTAATTTGTGTCACCTCCTCCGTAGGATGACTGTCCTCTACTACTTGTAGCGATAGCATCAGCAGTTTATTTCCATTCAGGAAACATTTATTATGAGAAGTCTTCTGGAAGATTATGGAGAAACAAAAGGAAGTAAATATAGCTCTTACCAGAAGGCAGTTACACTCTATGTGGTCCAACAGAGAAAGAACTGTACAAAAACAGTGCAGTACATACAATGCGTGCTATAGGAGAGACTTGTCAACCTCCTTGAGTAATACTGCAAAGACATTGCCCATCTCTGGGATGTACTCAAAGAAGAAATACTACCATAATCAAACTCTTAGGTGTGTATGCAAGTTTTCTATGTTAATGATTAGAAACAGTTTTTCTCAGCCTGACCAATAGAAACACATATTGAGTGTATATGTTTCTGTGATTGTATGTGTGTGTGTATGACTAAATGTGAAATTGAGTTAGGTGTGTGTTCATACATGTGTATGAGGATGAGTGTATGTGCACCTCAGCGGTACCTCTGTCTCCATGAGTGAATGTTCATGCAAGTGAGTCTGCATGTGCTTGTTTATTCATGTGTGTCATTGTGGAAAGCACCGGTTGCAGTGATAAGGTGGTGGCATCACCAGGGATTAGGCAAATTATGGAGATGGTAAATTTGGTCTCTCATTATCTTCCACTTGTAGAAATAATCTGACAATGCTCCTAAAAGTGGGGACAATAGATCAAAAGTCAGGAAAGCCGGGCATTAGATTAAATTCTCCTGCATGGAACAGGTGACCTTGTAAAATGCACTGAGCCCTCTATACCAATGTGTTCAGTAAAGTTGCGTGGTAGGCAGTGGCAAAGTGACAGCTGAAGTCTTATATTTTCCCAAAAAAGATCTGCTAAGATGGTCTGTTTCACACATGTACACTGCTTGCGATTGCTCGCTTACTAATTTCCCTGGGCTAAGAGATGCCCATGGAGCAGGTAAAACATTATTCCTTGACACATCTGAGAGGGTGTTTTCAGAATTGCTTAGCTCTTAAATTTGTAGAATATGGTTGCCATCATCAACATTGGTGGTTACCATCTTATTCATTGTAAGCCTCAAAAGAACAAGTTTAAAGAAGAATAAATTTTCTCTTTCATCTTGAGCTGGGACATCCTTTGTAATTGTTCTTGGACATCAGCACTTGTTTGGACATCACTTGGTCACCACTTGTTCAGAATCAAAAATTGATTACATCATTGGTTTCCTGATTTGGAAATTAATTTCCTCCTGAATAATATGTAAATACTCTTTTTCTTACTTTCTCCATAGGGTATGATCTACAGATAGTCACAGGACAGGAATGGCATGTATTGATTTAAATATGTCAAATTTTCCATGTTATTTTTTGTTACTACTCTAGTTCATGTACTTTCCTCTCTTAAATTTAGCTTTCTGAAACTTAGTGCTAATCCTGTGATTTTGTCAGAGGTCATTGTAGAGCTTGACACCAGAAGATCAGTGAATATGTAAAGGTCAGGACCAGGATAACTTGGGCACATCACCTCTCTCTAAAGCTTTCTTTACTATGGTACAGCTCACAGGTACCATTCTAACTGTGAGGATGAACTCCCCATTTAACTAAAAAAATCCCAGTCTTGATCTTAGAGAAAAAGTAATAAAGCAGAAGCATTTTTTTCTGAAATTAGAATTTATTTTTTTATGCCACAAAGACTGCCTTGTACTTTTTCTTCAAAATAAAACTATTTTCTCTGTTGTAAATAGGTAAAGGAAATTGTTTAAGGATAGCTAGAATTTTAATCACTCTGGAGACCAATTGGACCCTCACATAAATGCTTAAGGGTATTTCACATATTTATTTGGGAAAGGAAAGTCCTCAGAGAACCTGAGAGTGTTCCTCAAGGACTGTGAAATATTTAAAGCTAAAGCAAGGAAGTCAGCCTCGCTCCAGAACCCAGGACAGAGCACTGCTGCAGGGACTTGGTTAAGCAGTTTCTCCATAGCCACATTTTCACTGTGACACAGACCAACACAGCACTCACACAGTGCCAAAGGTCATGAAGAACCTTCACGGCTGAAGTAGATGGTAGTGAGATCATCACTGTGCTCCATCTTAGAAGAACAAAGGCAGTAGATTCAACCAAACCCGAGTTTGAATGCATTTCTCTCACTCAGTGATGTTTGTCCTTCACAATATGACTATACTTCTTTGAGGTTCCTTACTCTCAAAATAAAGAGAAGGATTGTTATTCAAGATGGTGAAGTTTAAACGCAATGATGTATGGACGCTCATTGCTGAGTTTGGCACAAATAAATACTTATAAAATGGGAGCTGCTATAGTCATCACCTTACTTTAAATTCCTACCAATTTTTCAGTGTAAATATGATGCTGTTCCTGGTGCTACTAAGAAGACCCAGGGTTCTGGAAGCTGAGAATATTATCTAAGGTCAAACAAGTAGAAAATTGGTGGATCAGGAATATATACCTTCACCCATCTGATAATAAAACCCTCTCTCCCAGGGCCACATGCTGTCACTCAGCTAGGGAAATGCTTCTATGAACAACAACACAAAGTCAAACGCAGTGGTTTGTGCTTTGGCCAGACAGCAAACACGTATCCTGTCATTCTACCTGGAGAGATGGAGAAGGTGTATTTGTTAGGTCTCTCTCACATCTCCAGGGAGGGTTGTATCATTAGATAAGTTCTATCCAGTTCTATTCTCAATGTAATGGATCCTTTTTTCTTTCATCCGAAGCACAACCTGTCACAGTAGACTGTCATAGCATGTATTTGACCTAGAATCAGCACCACAGCATCTGAGTTCCTGTTAACTCTCAGTCTGTGGAATCAAAATACTGGGATTTGGTGATGACATCTTTGTCTATTTGATGGAATTGCATTCAAGGGTAGCACAGGCAGCATTTAGAGGGCTGCACTCAAAGAAGCTATGCAAAGACCATAGCCATCCAGTTCAGGGTCACTTACCACCCACTTTGTCCTGCCCAGCTGCTTCATTTAGTGAACAAATGGCACTAAAATATGAAACTATAATTCAATTGCTTGACTGTTATCAGGCGCCTTACCTCTAAAGCAGAACTGCTGAAGCTATACAAGAAGAGGAGGGACCTTGGAAGTAGGGTCAACAATAAGAGAAAATAACATGCATAACAACTTTTGTTTGCAATCTTGCGAACTTTGAAATTTTGCTCAAGGTGATTTTCGAGTCACTCAGTGTCTGGACTACCACAAGCGCTTATCTCTTCTGTTCTTCCCCTCTCCATGCTCTGTCCATCCTTCACAACCCCTCACTTTCCCATGCTTTCTGTCCCAGCCTGAAAGTTCTGTGTAGCTTTGGTTTAGGGTACAAGTCATGGTTTCTCACCAATAATCACACTCCAGGCTGCAGGTACTGGAACACTTCCTCAAAGCGTACAGTGCACAGACTAACAATTATATTTCAAGCTGCATTTAATGTTGAAGTATGAGACAACAAATTGATCTCAGATTTCTTCAGTCAAGCATGACCTCACCTCTGACTCCGGCAGAGGCTGCTCTGGTGCCAGAGCAGTTGTAGCAGAGCAGCAAAACAAATAAAAGGAAAAGACAAAGCCTCATCCTTGCTAAAACAAAACAAAAGAGAAAAACAAACAATATTTTTTTTTTCTGCATTAGCACTAGCTGCTTCTGGGAAGGCTGAATGGAAAACTGTTAAGAAAAATATCCACGGCAACCTTCTTTACAAACCACCCAGGCTGGTGCCTTCTTCCTCTTAGCAAAGAGGCGCATTTATAGACATTTTGCTAGGTTATCTGACTCTTTTCATTACAGAGGAGAAAAGAAGACCTATTCAAAACTCTGCCACACAAATATTTAGCAAGATGTCTGTGTAATGTCTGAGAGTATCTGCATTTGGCTATTTATATTGTGTCTTTACATAATAATAACTCTTGAACAAAGGACAGAAAGCTAGCTCTAGTCTGAGATCAAACATTGCACATTATTTCATTACTTCATAGATGGTTTCTTTGCAGAAAGTGATGAGTATTATTACTTCATTTGAAATGGGGAGATATAAAACCAAAGAGATGCTGCAAGTCCTGGAGTTATGCAGTTTGTCATTGCTGAAATCAAGCAATGAGCCCAAAGATAAAGAGCAGCATATTAGGCGAATAAAACAAAAGGATACAAGAGCAAGGATATGAAAGAAGGAAATTTTTAAAAAGGAGAGCAAACAGCATTTTCTCACACACAATCAGTTGAATTTTAAAAACAATTTAAAATATTTAAGTATCAAGCAAAATGGCTTAGTGACAACTGATTAAGACACTGAAGCTATATTTTTAATACTTTTATTGTGAAGTAAATAAGACTGTTTGCAAAGTTCCTATTGTGAAATATTTCCTAAGCCATAAAATACTACCTCAAATCCAGAAGTAGCAAAGGATATCCTTACCTTTCCACCTCTATTTTAATATTAAATTGGAAAATGATTTTAGGCTGCATAAAAAATAAAAATCTGTTGTCTCTTCCCAAACACCAAAATTTATTATCCAATTTTATTCTTGGTTGGATAAAAGCAGTATCAGACATCTTCCAGAAGTTCGAGGATGTATGTGCATATCCCAGGCATGTATGGCTTGTTTTCAAAACTGCCTGCTATTCCAAGATTAGCTGCTGTGTGGCGTTAGTCCCCTTCTAATGAACTGGCTCTCGCTTCTCCCAGCTCAGGCTCAAGCAGCTCGGGCAGCCTTGCTACTGGAAAATGGTTTGCTCTGCTGTCACTGTAACAAACGGTTCTAATTGCTGGGTTGACTGTTAGGGGGGAAATTGCAGCAGTCTGAGTTGAAGGCTTCTGCTCTGCTTCAGTAATGACAAGGAGAGCCAAACAGCTCCTTTCCTGAAGGGACAGGGAAGATAATCTTGAAAATAAATAGTAATAAATAATAAATCATTTTAAAAGAAGCAGAAAACCAACACACTTTCAGAATGGTGATAGTCTAATCTAATTGTAATGCTTTTTTTCCTCATGAAGGAATGAAAGTTCATGGATGTATTTCCTTGTATTTGTGGTGGGAAGGATGGTGGAGGTGGTGTTTGTGTCTGTGAGGTAATACATGGTAGGCAATGATTTGGAATTGTAAACTTTCCAATTTATTTTCATGGCAATCTGTGAGATGTGTCCCTGGAGGTAGGCAAACAATTGCAGTTTTAGAGCTGAATTGGCCTCCCTCTCCTTTCTTACATTAGAAAGCATGCAATTTCATTTTGAGTAGGATTACAAAACTCCTAAATTCTAATAAAGTGCCAGGGTAATATGTGATGGTCTGAGATAGTCTATGTGTTATCGGAGAAACAATCATGAAGGGAAAGGTAAAAATGAGAACAGTTATTGTCAGATTTCGCCTCCATGACAATTCAGGTTACAAAAGGCAGTCCCTAATTTGGGAATGTAATCAGCTAGCAAGCACCAAGGACAGCAGCTGCTGTTACATTAGCTTGGATAAAATTATAAGGCCTATCAATTCTCATGCTTCAGGGTATAAGCTGATCACCAGCTGAGGTCAAGAGGAAATTTCCCCAATGGCAGTCTTGCACAGTTATATCCATTATAAGAGATTTAACACCTACCCCTAAAACATCTGATGTGATTCATTACCAAATAAGTACAAACACACGACATGTACTCACACTGATATACAAGCTTGTACGCTCAAGGGACTCTGGAGGCGTGGAGGTGAGTCTCAGTCTGAATGACCAAGGCCTGCATGAGTCTGTAATGGGCCCAAGGCAACTCCGCTTTCATCCTGTCTGCTTTTTGTACTGATTTCTTTTTGTTTTAACTCTTTGTCAAATGCAGGAGAAAACAGTTTCCAGGCATCTGCTCTCTTTAGGTGTTTACCTGTACGTATGTGAACACCTTCTTCCAAAATGGGTGAGAATAAAAGGGCAGTTTTTATTTAGCTTTCTCTTAGTGTATAATGCATTACTATAAATGTGGCTGCTTCATGCAACACATATTCATTATTTCTCGTTTTTTCTTGTTTAGAAGTCTTTGTATAAGTTAGCTCAAATTCCTGCTTGGGGGCCTTATCAGGTAGTAATCCAGGTGTTACCAAGCACTGTTGGTATATCTGAATATCTGGGCCTTCTTCCAGGCTTATTGGTTGTTTGTGGAATTCATTTTTCTGCAGTTATGGGATCGAAGTCCCCATTATTTGCTAGCTGTTAACCACCCCGGGGAATACTTTCAACTCCTGTAGTCACCCACAGTTCTGTGCCACATGATCCCCATAGGGAAGCCACAATAGTGATGTTTGCTTTCTCCCAGGCTAGAAGGACTGGGGCTCTTTAGAAACAGAGCCTAATCAAGGAAGCATGTATCTCATCCTATTCCTAAATTTTTCCCACACTGAGGCACAAGGAATTATACAAGGTCTGCATATAAAGGAGTGGAAATTTGAGCATCATCTGAAAATTCTGTTTTTAACAGGGCTGTAGTGAAAATAAAATATCAATATGAATAGCACAGTTCTACCCAATTTAGATGTCTCTATAAGAATTTATTTTTTAACTATTAGGTGAGACTAACCATTAATCTATTACGTAAGATCTATTAACAATTTTCTACTAGGGAAGGGCAGATCATTGGTAATTTCATAAGGTTATCCATACAAAAATATTTAGAATGGAAATTAGAGTATTTTGCCCAATAAATTTTATGGCAGATAAAGAAACAGACTCAGCAAAATTAGTAAATTTAAGTAAACTGACTCTGCCAGTGAAATCCTGGGTAAAAATTGAGTTCTACCAGCTCCTAAAAAGTGACACATTTTCCTTCAACCCACCATCTTTCTTTGCCTACCTTAGGTTACTCTCACTCCTGTAGATTTTGAATTGTCCCCAGATTTTTGTGCAGTTTCATCCAAGGAAACGGCATCATATTGATCATAAGCTCACTCACGCTGTCGGTGACTGTCTAACCTTGTAAAGGTAGTTACTTTACACTGAGAGAATAATGCTCTTAAAGTGCATGTGAGAGAACAGAGGAAAAAAGATGAGAGAGAGAGAAAAGGAAAGAGAGAGAGAGGAGGAGAGAGACGAACAGAGACACAGAGACACAAAGAGGGGAGGGACAGATATTGTGTTTAATGACCTGTCCTTTTTCCCTGCTGTTTATAACAGAAGGGCATGTGACCGTCGGTTGGGTCAGTTATCTAAAAAGTATGACAGAAATGGAACATTAAAGAATTTTTCCTTGCTTATCTAAACATGTGCTAGTGTATTGCATTTTCTCAGGTTCTTACATAATCATCCCTCCCTTAAACTAATTTCTTACTGGCTTATGGATATTCACCAGTTACAGGGGGAAGGAGTTATTAATTAAAACTCTATTATTATGAATAACTGCCGAGGCAGAGGTCCTTGAAGCAAGAAGTGGTCAGTTAGAGAATCTTGGAATCTGCAAATAAAATACTGAAATCTGAAATACTGAAAAGACAACAAAATTCAGGACAGCCTTGCCAGTTTCAGAATCAAGACAGACTTGCACAGTGTTCTCTTTGCGGGCCTGTCATGGACGATAGTTTTGATTAAATTAAGATCTGCCAGGGGCTGGGGATTTAGCTCAGCGGCAAAGCGCCTGCCTGGCAAGCGCAAGGTCGTGAGTTCGGTTCCCGGTACCGGAGAAAAACCAAAAATAAAAAAATAAAAAAATAAAATAAATTAATATCTGCCAGTGATTGAGAATGGAAACAGGCAATGTTAAAGGATATCTTTGTCTTAGGCAACAATTGAAGAGTGAACTGCTCAAGATATATTTTTACTAAGCAGATGGATGTTGAATATTTATATTTGTTGTTTTGTCTAAGGTTACAACTCATTATAATCATTGTAGCTGAACTGGGTACATAGGACAAGAAACATGGTTTCTAAGAATCTTTATTAAGAAATACATATCTTTGGTTTTGGTGGTACCATTAAGACCCTTGAAGTTTTCATCCAGCTACTGTATTTTAAATAAACATTTTTCTCTGCCTAAAATGAATCATATCCTTAAGAAAGCATTAAACCTCGTTGCATGTTCCACATGAATTCATCATCTTCATATTAGGGGAAGGCCCTCACCTTCATTTGAACTACAAGGAAATGTCCTCATACTTTCTAAGAATTGTTAATATTTAAACAAAATGTTACCTTCACCTGAGGATGAAACAGTTTTTCTTTCACTTACTATTCACATTGTCCTACATTTTGAAGCAACCATATTAATTACACTAATGAAACTTATTATGAAAATATTTGTTCAGAAATAACATCCTCCCAGTCCTGCTGCCTGCTAGTCATTTCTCTCAGGTTTTTCAATAGACAGCCTGAGTTTTGCCTCCTGTATGGTCATTCTCCTGGATATCAGGTTCATAAGGATTCCTCCATTTCCTGTGCTCACAGGCTGCATGTAGCATATAATCATGCCATTTCTGTTTTCCTGACATAAATTCTATTTCTAAATAGATTCTCAAATTCATTGAAAGCAGGAATTTTCCCCCACAAGCTTTAAAGCCCCCTACAATAAATAGCGTAGAGTTCAAGAAATAGACACTGTTGACATGAGAAAATGAAAGAAAAATAGAAATGAGCTATATTATGTAGTCGTTAATATTTTCATATTGGGGATAGCCTTTTTGTGCTGTTGTTCTTACTGAGGTTGTTAGCTGGTCTGTATTTTGTTTTGCTTGAAATACAGGTTTGGATTTGCTTAGCGTTGGCAAGTTGACCTGAATTTGATAATATTTAATTAATTACCATACCATACTTGACAAAGAAAATGATGCAATATTTAAACCACAAAAATTTTTTAAATGTGGAGAGAGCCAGGTAAGGTTTATGTCTTCCAATTTAATATGGCCCTAAAATCAAATTTGTGATTCTTTTCTAGGCTTTAAAACCTTAGGTGGCATCTTTGCTCCTAGAAGCTTCCTGTAAATCAACATGTGGTCAAAATAATCCCATTTTTAAAGCAAGTAAAGAATTTGCTATGTTGAAGTAGTTTATTTCCAGTACTTCATAAAGCAAATGATCATTTCTCAATATTTCATTATCTAGAAATCTCACGACCAGGTTAAGGCACACCTGTCAAAAACAGCTGTCTAGATGTGGTTTTTATTTGCATTGCCTTCCAGCATACCAGCAACCAATGATTGGCCAGATCTTGACCCACATATACCTTAAGTTTTAATGGTTACCATGGCAATGAAAAAAAGGCATTACAAAATGCACAAGCTGTTAACATGTTGCTGAAGCCAAAGGAAAGAGCTAAGAATAAACTTTTGCAAATTCCTGATCACACCACAGTTGAGGAAAACTGCTGTTAAGCCAGCGTCATGTCTCAGTCCAATAGCTCATTAAGCTGAAGCAGAAGCCGCTCTACCCTCCCTCTGGGTCTGTCAGCTGGGCCTGGGTTAACTTCCCGTGAGAACATGCGAGTGTGTCAGAGTGAACAGGGGTGGGTGGGTGTGCAGCAGTGAGGCACAGAAAGACAGATAAAGAGAAGGAACAGGCTGCAGATTGGGTCTCAGTTCTCTCATCAAGAAAAAGAAAACCACTGTGTTTCCTAACAAGAGTGACGGATAAGGAAATTTAAATGAGTCTAATTTAGATAAATCTATATTTTAGTGGGTAAGTAAATCATTAAAACCACAGAAAAATGAATGTTTCTTTTGCTTTGCATTTTTCAGGCAAAACTCTAGTATTTTGTCTGAAATGAAATAAAATATATGCAGCATATAATCCCCTGCCTGAAACAATGCATTGCTCACTGAGCAAAGGGTTTTACGAAATAAAGAAAGAAGACAAAGAGGATCCTTATCTCTCAAGTCTGAGAACATGAAATTGTCCAGAAAAACAAGGAGTAACGTGCCAACATTTACATGTAAGATTTGTTGTGTACACAGAAGTGAAAACCTACTGCTTCACAGACATAGAACCAAGTAGACAGTGAGGGAGTTAACAAGAGCTGTGAAACATTGAACATGATATAAACATGCAAATCTGATTCATACTGTTCAGTGAAGTTTTGTTCTGTGAAATTTTGTTCGGATTCATGGTTTCTAAGGAAGGAGATCACTCAGGGTGGGGTGAGACTGTCCTAATTTAACCCTCAGATTGTTGTGGACTTTCACCTGAAGACTCCCTATTTATGTCTTTTGAACTGCAGCTGTCATTTCCATGTGATGCCCTGCACTGACCCTGGAGTGTTCTCTCATTTGCTATCTATTGCTCACTTCTCAGCTGTGTGAAAGTCTAGGCCCCACTTCTTTCTGTCTCCAACAAGTATTTCTGCCACTAGTGAGGCTGTCTGCACTCTATCATCCAACTCCCAACTCCCTCTGGCTTACTAATGCCCACTATACACCTAACAGTTCCTATCTTGGTTTTTGTGTCCAGTTGTATCCTATTCATCCCCTGGCCATCACTCCTGGCAGACTTGAACACCTCAGCTAAGTTCACGATATCACCTTCTGATAACTCATGTGTTCCAGAGTATTTTATAGCCATCAAGAAAGTTCAATCAACAATGTGCAATATAGCAGCCATTGTTGAATTCCGATCAATTTGCTTAGTGAAATTCTGTACTGTTTCTAATTTTTTTTATTATTTTTTATTCCCTTTGAAATAAAAAAAGAAAGTTCAAACTCTTAGAGTATCTTCCCTCTTCTTTTTCTTGGTTTTAATTTGACTTTCTTAGTTTGGCTTTAAAGCCATTTATAGCTGGGAATTTATTCTATTTTTGTAATGTTCCTTACACCTGAAACAGTATGGTGCTCCTACTAAGTACCCAATAAATGTTCAATGAACTGGCTTCTTCTTTAATCCCCTAAGGCCATCTTCTGCACCATCACAACATGTCTTGAAACTGTGTTTTAAGACCTGTTGTAAACTCCAAGATTCAGGTTATAGAGATAGAGTAAATCAAGATGAAACTCAAACCAAGATAAGGTTATATAATTTCTACCAACAGTTCAAAGAAAGGTAGAGCCACAAGGGCTACAAAAGTCAGCTACTCTAAATCCATTCTTTTTATACAAAAAGTCTTCATGAGTGGGTGAGGTACTCCAAAGTTATATATTTTGTTCAGCATGACTCTTGTTGAGTATGGCTTTTTACCTACCTCATCCCAATGTCTATCTACAGAGCCCTTCTTATATAGTACACCTTTTTATAAAGCAAAGCAATTAAACACTTCATATGTGACTTTATTCACTGTTAATATTTCTGTTGGGACTCTGGAAGACTGAAAAATCTTCTGGAGAAAAGAAGCTAAGATTATAATGATGTAATTGCATGCAAGAAATTAGTTTCCTTGTAGGATATTGTAGGCAACAATTTATAGAAGGCTCAGGGTGGATTCTGGACAAAATCATATGCTCCCTATAGTCACACTAAGACTCATCTCAATTCTCTGTGAAGAACACCTCTTACTTATATGGTGCTCACTATATTCTAGACCATACCTAGTCTTCTGATACCCACAATAGCCCTAAGATACTATACAATTCTAATGCTTGATAAGGATACTGAGTCATAAATCAGTTCAGTAATTCAGTCAGTATTTGCAAGTATTGGATTTGGGCTCAATCCCAGAGCATCTAACTCCAGACACTATGCTTTAATTGTTTCTGGAATGAATGGATAAATTGTTACATGCACAATTAATTTAAATAAGTAATGTCCAATAACAAAGGCAAGATACAGAAGCAAACTCAAAGTTTCTTGATTTACAGATCATTTAATTGTACATTTTGTTCATGAATTCATTAGACATCTTAGCAGAAAGATGGGTCAGAAAGGGATTTTGACACATGCTGTTTACAAATGATTTACAAATATATATTGTAATTCACATGGGGAAGTAAGGACAAAGTGAAACATTATTTCATTGTTATTGCCGGAGAACCCAGTACAAGAAAGCTCATGAATTCAAACAACTGAGTGTTAATTTCTATTTTACCAACTATTAGTGGAGTAACTTGAGAGAAATTATTTAGATCTGAAAAACCCTTGATGTCTTCATCAGTAAAATGGGTACAATAATGACTTATTTTCAGAATACATAGGTGAAGGCCTTGTCAGATTTATCTATAACCTGTACCTTGTAGTTTAATAAATAGAAAAGACCCTGTGTTTGGTTGTTATTATTATTATCCATATTGACCCAACTGATCAAAGAACTAAGACACAGAAAATCTAACTTGTTAGATTATAATCACATGTTCATAAGATCCTTGAACAAAACATAACAGACATATTATTTGACAAATTAAGCAAATAAATTTCCCAGATTTTAGACTAATAACTCTAAGTTCTAAAGATATACTTGGAAAGAATTACCACCTTAAGAATTACTACCTAAATGTTCCATATGATGGAAAAAATTATTTTACTTTCACGAATGACCACATTAACCTAACACCAGGTCCTTTGACAGACATCCTTATGGAATGTGGCGAGTTAACTCAGCCCTCAATTAATAGTCCAGTTTCTAGAACTCTGAGGGCAACTGTCTGTACTCCTGCTCCTGAACGATGCATCCAAGAGTAACTTCCATGATGTCACAGGATTTAAATATTACACAGCAAGTGGACAAGAGGGTCAGGCTTGCATTCACATAGCAGAAAGAGCCACATTTTCTTACCAGCTTACCTATAGCAAATGGTTTTTCCCTAGAGTTCACTCCATCAGTTCTGTCTCATTCCAAACGTGATCAGTTGTGAAATCACAGCCCGAGAAGGTGGCCAGCATCAATTCTGGCAACTGACTCTGATTCTTCTGTCCATTAAGGCCAAACTCTTGGTCTGTCCATACAGCCCACCAATGACCGGATCCATGCCGTCCCCCTAGTGTCCATCTTCCACCTTTCCACGTGCAAGTTTCTAATTAGAAGCTTAGAGCGCCCTGCTCCCTCTCCGCAGGCAGAGTCAGCGAGCACTCCCAGGCTGCTTTCAGCCTCCCAAACAAGTGAAATGTTTGACATGAAAGCATATGTTTTTTGGCAACTTTGTTTAATCCACATTTTAAAGGGAAAATTGAAACTCCACAAGGTGTGAAAAAGATTAGTGTAATGTTTCAGTATCTGGTGCAAAGCAGACCGTGCTCCCTGCTCCTTCTGTTCTCTTTCCTCTTCCTTCATGTGCAGATACTCACTTTATAAAAGCTGCCATAGAAATGAATCTTTTAATTAAGAATCTGAGCCACCTAACTGCAGAAAAGAGAGAAATATCAAATGGCGCAAGATGCAGGAGCCATCTGCAAGACAGAGATGGCACATTTCTCTTCTCAAGGAGGTCACCACCCTCTGAAATCGTAGGCAGGTCACAAAAACAAGGATTTGAGGGTTAGGGAAAAAATAAATTTTAAAGACATCAGATTTGTCTGACAAGATGAAGAAGCAACTCCTCCAGGAAAAAATTACTTTCAAAATTGCGCTTATTATTTTAGAGAATGCAAAATCTGGTAAGTAATTTCTTTGCAAAACTTCATTTCCAACAACTGTGGTGTGACAAGTTTGAAAGACATATGAATGTGTACTTGATTTGAAAAATCCACATAGGCATCCTTTGTATGAGACAGATTTGGAAGGGTTTAGGAGGTGCTGGAGGCTGCATGAGAGAGAGCAGCAAAAGTCACTTATTTCTTCACCTTTCCTGGGTGCACTGGTCCTGCCTCCACTGTGACCCACTACTCCAAGCAATGCCCTGCCAGAGGTGATGATGCTGATGTTGAAGCATCACAACCAGTCTTCCTAGTTAGTTCCTGCATCAAGAGCTGAAATTCAGAATGAATCTCTGCTACATGCAACTAAAATTCTATTGGTTCATAAAGTAGAATATTGTGTTTAGTTTAAAGCATGAAACTTGTTACATTTGAAACTTTTACACTGATGTAGCATATTAAGTTGCCATATGATGATTTGGAAGCAACATAGGAACATGGATTTGGAGCCATATTTTGAGGGTTCATATCTAAGGTCTACCCTTACTCCCAACTTCTTTTATGTGTACTTAGGTAGTTATTAAGTTCTGCGCCTACGTATTTCATTTTATTTATTTTTATTTTAAAGAAAATAGTACAAAAAAAGAACAATAGCAAAATACAAACAACACAAAGCAATGACGTTAAAAATGATACAGGGTTTCAAACCGAATGGTAGAGATTAACAGTGGTTGTTATACTACATATGGTTATCTTCAACAAAGTTGCTCAGATTACCAGATGTAAGAATAGAAGATTGATCAAATCATTAAAGGGAATAAGAACATAATAATTTAAAAGAACATTAGAGACAATACGTAGTGTCATTAGGTAGGATTGTAGGAATTCATCAATGGATATTATACTGCAAATTGTTGTCATCACATAAATTGGTCAGATTACCAGATACAAGCATGCAAAATTGGTCAAAATATTAAAAAAAAAACTTTTAATCATTAGCTATTCCCCTCGAAAAACCATCAGAAGTGGTAAAATAATAAAATAAAATTTAAAAAAATAATAATTCACATCCTAATATTTGGCAGGTTAAAATGACACAAGTACATTAGTCATAATATGTGTGGTATAAATCAAAAAAATATAACCATCTCAATATTTCAGTAGTAGTAGCAGTCATAGTAGTTATAGTAGAATTTGTAAGTTGTAAACTGTCTTTTTGCATTTTTCCTGTGATTAAAATATGTAACATTAAATTCTCCACATTGGTCAATTCAGTTGTGCGATGCAGTAACATTAAATACTCTCACAATGTTATGGAACCATCACCGCTGTTAATTTCTAAAACTCCGTCATTCCAAACTGAAACCCTGTACCCATTAAACAATGACACCTCATTTCTTTGTCCTGCTAACAGCTGTAATCTCTATTAGTTTTTGTCCCTATACATTTGTTTATGCTAAAGCAATGTACAAATGGAATTATATAGTCTTGTCCTTTTCTATCCAAGTTACTTCCCTTACTTCACTTATGATAATGTGTTCAAGGCTCAAATGTGTTATATATGAAAACTTAATCCTTTATATGGCTGAATGACACTTCAACACATGCATGTACCACATATGGCTTAATCATTCATCTCCTGATGGGCAATTAGGTTGTTTCTACCTTTTGGCCTTTGTAGGGAATGCTGTTATAAACACTAGTGTGTTAATTGGCTTTTTACGAAGACAAAACCTAAGAAAATCAATTGAAAAGGTGAAAGATTTATCTGGGCTCATGATTTCATTGTTTTCCATCCATGGTCAGCTGGCCCCATTGCTTGAGGCCTGGGTCCAGATGGAGACGTTATAGCAGAAGATATGGCATAGGAAAGACACTCACCACAAGGCAGCCACAAAGCTGAAGCCAGTGAAAGGTGAAAGTCTGAGAGAAAGGCGCATGGGACTCCCTCTTACTAGACCCCTCCTGATTCTACCTCCACCCAGTAATACCATCAAACCTTCATCTCATCGCGGGGTTAAATCTCTGATCAAATTAGAGCCTTCATGATCCTGTGTTCTCTGGAAACACCCACCGACACATCCAGCAGTGTGCCCTGCTAATTTCTAAGGTGTTTCTCAATTGCATCACAATTTTTATACATATATCAGTTTGAGTCTCTGTGTCTAACCTTTTTTGGAACCGTAGAAACAGCTCAGTATATCATATGGCAATGTTATATTTAACTTTTTTAAACAGCCAAAGTATTTTCCAGGGAAGCTGTATGGTTTTATATTCCCACAAGCAGTTTACAAGGGCTGCAATTTCTCCACTACCTCACTGGCATCTTTTATTTTCCTTTTCTTTTTTTCTCTCTGCCTTTCCTTTTTTAATAGTTGTCTTGATGTATGTAAAGTAGTATTACAATGTGAGTGTAATTTGTATTTGTGATCTAATTATTAAAGTTGAACACTCTTTCTTCTCCCTTGCTGTTCTGCTTTTAAGTACCCTTGGGATTACACCGTGTCCCCTCTGATCATCTGGAATAATCTCCCCTTCTCAAGATAAGCTAATTAGCAACCTTGATAAAATTTGTAACTTTGTATCCCCTTTGCCATATAATTTCAGGCTCCAGTGATATTAGGATGTGGACATCTTTCCAATTTTAGTATATGTGCTCCTGAAATGAGTATATGATATGGACATCTTTGTGATCAATTTTTTGCCTATGAAAAACACTAAACATACACTAATAATCTAGTTACATTTAGAGCCAGAAGGAAACTTGCTGCTTTATTAGTGAAAAAAATTAGAGAGTAAAAGCAACTTCCTGGATGTTGTCCAATAAATGTTGTCCCTAGGAATCATCAACCAGGTAGATCACCCTTTATTTTTCAACATTATTGTATGGTTGATGCATTGTGTCAGCCTGGGGAATCTAGAGGTTTGGCTAAGTGACTTAGCAGTTCTGCATCCTGGGGTGACAAGCACATGCCCTTCCTGCACTAGGATGTTGTTCATTGTGTCAATGTGAGAATTTTAGAAGGTTAAATGAGTGACTGAGCAGGGGGCCAGAGTCCTTACTTTGTATCATCCTGAGCCTCTGCAAGAGGAGGGCATGGAGATTATGTGAGTGCTGTATGCCCGCCTGGGTGCAGGTAGCCTGCTTACAATGTAAGAGAGGGAAAGAGGCTGATTGCTACCATTTCCCCCCGTTACTATTGTTGCTTTGCTATCTTTTGCAGCCATGAATTGTTGCCCACTGACATGTCCTACTCTACCTCGGAGCCAGCCAAGTACGGACGAAAACCTCCACATATTCTCTCAGCAACAAAGATGAGTAACCAAGACAGAATTTGGTACCCTGGATGTTGTCCAACAAATGTTCCCAGGAATCACCAACAAGGTAGATCACACTTTATTTTTCAGCATTGTCAACCCCAGTAGAAAACCATCTTTCATATATCTGAATCCAACTGCATTTACTTATTTTTACTGTATCATTGATATGCACAAAACTATTATGCTATCAAATGCCTGATACTCCTACTAATAATTTTCAAATAGAGAATTACAAAGTAAGTCTCATTCTGGAATATTTTTCAAGTAGTTATATGAAGATACATGATTTTCAGATTTGGCTACTCATTTATCTATAGGAAAGAGAAACTTGCCATATTCCTGGTCATCCCATCACTATTTCTCTCCCTTCTGAGTAGTTTTTACTTGGAAACTAAAGGAAGACACATGAACCACAGGCATTGTACAAAGCATTCTAAACTTGCCTAACCACAGAAACTGGAAAATATTTCCTCCTTTCCTGCAGATACTTCCTTTTTATTTCTGATCTTTTTTAATTCTAGTTTTTAAGAAAAAGCATCTTGATTATGACAAGTGACAGTAATTACAAAATCTACAAATGACATGTAGAAAGAGATACTTTGTTGTAATTCACTTTCTTCGCATTGCAGATATTCTGATGTACTCAAAATGTATTGAACGAAAGTTCAAGGCTGCAAAAAATTAAATGGTAAGTGCAGTATTTTCTTGTCAAGGTACATACAAATCAAGGACTATGTGACAGTTACACTTGATTTTCAATTGATTGGTTTGAGAGCTGCCTAGAAAATGAGCAAAGCACATTTCTGGGTGTAGCAAGGTGGGTCACAGAACCATGACCTTGGAGACTGTAACTCCTCCCTAACTGCTTCATCTCTAGTGCTGTTTGTTCTCCTGTGTGCTTCCCAGCTGACACAAAGTGAGGAGCTTTGCTTTGCCCCGCCTTTCTGCCATATCTCTCTACCTTATAGCCAACTGACCATGGACTAAGTCTCTGAAACCACAAGCCATGCTAAACAGTTCTTTAAGTTATAGATGTTAGGTAGTTTGTCCCAGTGACTTAGTCACTTTCCTTGTCTCTGAGGCAAACTAATTGACACTTCCACTTTAAAGGAAGAGAGGTTTATTCTGGCTCACATTTTAGAAGTCTGAGTCCTTGAATGGTCAGTGGCTTGAGGGAAGGGTCTAGCAGAAGAATGCTGCTCATATCAAAGCAACCAGAAAGCAAAGGGCAAAGGGCAGAGCCAGAGAAGGATATACACCCTTCCAAACATTCCCCTTTAGTGTCCTGTTTGTTTGACCAAACTCTATCGTCTAACACTGAGGCAGCTGTAGTGCCTCCCTCTCCCCAAACCCTGTCTCTGAATGCATAAAGATTTGGGGAAGGGGCATCCAGATATAAACCATACCACCCAGAGATGGAAAAACTAAATAATACAGGATACAAATATGTTCCTCATGTAGGTATCAGTGCAGAATATGAACAAGTCAGTTAGGACTCCACAGTATTAGGGACAATCTTAAAAATAAGACTTGCTTTGAACTTTAAGACTTCTGAATGATACAGATCTCTTTTGTCATGACTACAAAATTAGCAAGGATGAAGAAGTGATGCCTTATGATACAGCAGTCAACCTGTGTGATATATTTGAGCAGGAGATTAGAGAAAGACTAAATACAATTTGAGTTTTAAAATGTGAGGATACTAAAGATGGAAGGAATTTAGAGTTTAGCAAATACAATTCTTATATTTCATAAGTGGGAAAACCAAAGCTACTCACATTTTAATGATTTACACATTACTTCATATTTCTGATGTTAGGATAAGGTTTTATCTCTCTCTTTGTAACCTCCCCAGTACTAACAAGTGTTCAAATCTGGCAGAAACCCTGTTCATTGATTTGCTAGCTCTTATCCTGGGCTAAAGTCAGGGTGAAGAGGAGGACCAAGGTTTGTTCTTAATGAAATTAAATTCTTACCCAAGAAATAAAGCTAACTCACGTTAGATATAATATAAAACCCTTGGGAGCTATATGCTTGAAGTAATTTATTTGTTCAAACCTTTCCCTAAGAGTATGCTGTTGTCTTCAAAACAACACTGTGTAACATCTTCCCAATGACTCTAGCATCACCTTTCTGAAAGTTGTACCTGGCCAAGTTCTCCCAGTGAGTTATTGCTGATGCACACCCTCCAGCCTTCCACGGGCCCAGTTTTCTATCATGTCATGACACCTTTCCTTTGCAGGCTGTTACCCATTCCCACCCTCTGTGACTCTTCTCTAAGGCACTTGACACTACTCGTTGTTCCCTGCCTGGCTCACACCCTTTCACTTTTCCAGTTTGCCTGTGTTAATTACAGACTAACAAATAATTTTAGTTATTTTAAACATATTCAAGTGTCTTCTTTTTGTTTTTGAATAGGAAGTGAAATATTCTGTAGCCTGTCCTTCACATAGGCTTCCAGAATACTGTGATAAACACTGTTGAAATTACAAAGAATTAATACATAGAATATTTTTTTCTGTTGATGTTGTAAGGGAGACTTAATATATGACATAAACATAGGTAATGAGATTAGCTCAAGAGGTGTATCATCATTTTTTCTTTTTCTTCTCTCTTATCTATCTATCTATCTATCTATCTATCTGTCATCTCTCTATCTCTTACTAGGGATTGAACTCGGTGCCTTTAGCAGCATGCTAATCAAGCATGCTACTAAAGTTGAAGTACACCACCAGCCCTGATTACTTCATTTTTTTTCAAAAGTAATTTTGGTATGGTATAGAAGATTTTTTTTATATCCCAAAATACTAGAGTACGCAACACGTATATCACACCTTCCACCACATCTGTGAAGAGTGATGGCACATGCCTGTACTCCCAGCACTCTGGGACGCTGAGGCAGGAACATCCGAAGTTTGAGCCCAACCTTTGTCAAAGTAGTAAACTTTTTAAAAGTACTGGGGAGGTAGCTCAGTGTGCAGGTTCTGGACTCAATTCCCAGTACTGGAAAAAAAAAAGTTACACTCTACGGTACTCTCCCCTGATTCATCAGGGTTGCCAGTGGTTGCCATAAGTAACACCCCAATTTGAAAGTTGCCAAAATGCCCATGATGATTTGCTATTTTACCTAAAATGCCAGAAACCTACCAATGAAGTAGGAGATCTGGCATATCCAGCTAACAATGTCCATATTCTCCTTATTTTAGGATTTTAAAACCTCACAAGCTTTCCTGTTCAACAATTTCCTTTACTAACTTTCCTAACTGCTTCTATTTCAGTTTTCCTTGCCAGCAAACATGATTGTGTTCTTCAAAACATGTCCTTCACCTTCATAATATCCAGTCAGTTCTGGGGACCGTGAAGAAAATTCCTTAGCCAAATTAATTACTTGGTGTGTGATCCCCCTACAGGGCCTCTGCGATCTAATTCTAAGGTATATAGCTCACAGCTGTAAAGTCTGGGAATTCCTACCCTTCATTTCACAAATAAAACACCACCCACAATTCCACTGACACTTGCAGTATCCTGTAATCAGTTTATTCAACCTACCGTATAAAATTCTACTTATTTATACCTGAGTACATTTTATCAATTATTGATTTATGAATTCTGAAGGAAGGCTCCAGCCACCAATCATACACTGGGTTTTTTATCATCACTAATGGAGTTACAATATACTCTAGTGGCACGGTCTCCACTATTTATTATTCCACACCTTCCAAGTGATCATCCCATGAACGATCATTTTTTCTAGGCTGTGGAGATTTTCAGGTAATTAAATCCCTCCCCGCAGTCCCAGGCCTCGCATCACGGACTCTTACTTCCACTTGTAGCAGTGAACTCTGAGACGCAGCTGTGGAAGTTATGGACTGGAATGCGATCCTATGCGAACGCCTTTCCCAGTGCAGATCCAGGGAGAAGCGACGTACTCACATCAAAGGGGATGTCCCGGGTTTTGCTCCTCATTTTCCCCACTGATATAAAATTCTTTATGTAAATAATTCCTTTGCTTTTTGTAATAATTTTCTTTCTGGCAAAGTTTATGGATATCCATGATTTCAAATTTCATAAAAGTTCATGAAGATCTGTGAATATTGTGCGAAGTTCCCAAGCTCATTAGATAAATCTTTCTTCCCTGGATCCACTCTTAATCCTTTAGCCTTCATTCACCAGACCTCAAAAGCCTACATGTATGCATCAACTTTCTGTTATAATGAATCTGAGATAAATAATCAAAAAGGAAGAAGCATTTACTTTGGCTCATGTTTTAGAATTTCCAGCCCATGGCCACTTGGTCCCATGGCCTTCTCACCTGCAGCAAAGGAGATCACAGCAGTTGATACTGCTCGCCTCATAGCTGCAGGGAAGCAAACACAGAGAGGATGACACTGCTGTCCTTTCTCTCCCTTCAAGGACACTCTCATGTCCTTTTTCCCTAAACCCCACCTTCTGAAGATTTCCTCACCACGCAATAGTGCCACAAGCTGGTGATCAAATCTCAAGGTGTAAGCCTCTGGGAGAGATTACAAATCAATGCACAGAACCAAAAGGTAGTAGTCCTGAAATTTCCCTGTCAAGCTCTTTCCTGTGCTGTTTTGTTTTGTATTGGTTTTCATTTTGTTTATTTAATTTCTTCTTTAGTTTGGATTCAGGTCAACTTCCAATGATGAAGGACCATGGATATGGAGTCAAATTGCCTGATAACACTTGATAGGCTTATTTAACTCTCTGGGTTTCCATTTTTCTTTGTCAGCAGTGAAGTTAATAACAACGTTTACCTTTTAGAACTAAGTAGGGAATTAAAGGTATTAATAAATTCAGCAGGCTTTCATTGTTGTTTGGCTCATATTAAGCAGTCAATAAAAACGCTGCAATAGTGACTGTCAGGAAGGTTTGACTCCTGCGCAGCCCAACCAAACCATCTCACTGCAGTCAGGGTGGAACTGAAAAACAAGACGCGCTCACTCTCCCCTCTCCTGCCATCCTCTACACTAACCTGTTGTGTGCAGTTATAGTGTGACTGGCTTTAGCCTTTCAACCACAGCCTTCCATTTCTGGGCCTTGACTCTTCGTCCTCTATTCCTGGGGTGGGTTCTGCTCCTTCTCCAGCTCTGAATTTTGTGGAAGCTTGTGTTTGAAATCCTCACACAGCTCTGTCTTTACCTCTAAAGTGAGAGAAATATATACCCTTTTCTACCACATCCTTTGATCCTCCCCTCAGTCAGAATTCACTTTTCTAGTGTTTAAGTGTACGTAAGTTTTTAACGTATATTTCTATAGCACTTCCACCGGTGGGAAGTGTATATACTTCAGCCTCAGATCTCTTGCACACAGCTCAAAGTCAGAATGCAAAAGATAGGAAGGTCCTTACCCACAGGAGCTCACCAACTCTCAACTAACTCAGCCTAGAATGTTCTATTCCTTGATCATGGAATTGTATGTGTCTTATTCCCCCACCTGCCATGAAACTACATGAAAATATTTCCACAGCATAGTTCTTAAAAATTCTTGAGCCATAATTTGAAATACTGGAATCATTCAAAAGAGGGTAGGGGGAAGTTTATTGGAAGTTAATGAGTTTGAAAGTAAGGGATGGTGTTACTACTGAAGAATATAGTTGGTAATTTTCAATTTTTTCCATATTATGATTTTATTATCTAATTAAACTCAAAAGTAGCGGTTAGGAAAAAAATTGAAAATTTTTCTCTTTCCCTTACCCTCTTTTGAATGGTTCTAGTACTTCAAATTAAGGCTCAAGAATTTTTAAGAACTATGCTGTGGAATCATTTTCATTTAGTTTCATGGCAGGTGGGGGAATAAGATACATATAATTCCATGATCAAGACATAGAACATTCTAGGCTGATTTAATTGAAAATTGATAATTTTCAAGTTTTCTCCTAATCTCCACTTTTGAGTTTAATGAGATAATAAAATATTTTTCTGGGGCCTTACAACCTCATGAGTTAAACAAGGCAGATGCTCTTCTTATTTAGCAGGCAAAGAAACTAAATTTTGGACAGGTCAAATATCAAAATGATCAAACTAGAAATCGATAGAGATTAGATTAGATTAGATTAGATTAGATTAGATTAGATTAGAGCCAGGTTTTTGCTTCAGGACCCAGCTACCAAATTTTCTGGTTTTTCCTATGCCCAAATACAAATAAAGTAAGAAATTAGACACTTTACATAAAGACTCTTGTTCTCCACCTACTTTGTAAAGTGATATTCATGGGATATAAAGAAGAACTCAAGTTGTCTTAAGTTGTATGTTTACAAAGCATTAAAAATATACAAAAAGTTTTAAAAATCAATCAATAGTATTGCTTTTAACTATACTGATGGCTTGAATGGAATATTAAAAAACTTCTTTCTAGCAGATGACACATATCCTGCAAAATCCAATTTAAGTGTTATGGAAGTTTTGATTTTTTTTTATTTGTTTGTTTATTTTTTGGTACCAGGAATCGAACTCAGGACCTTGTACTTCCCAAGCAGGCGCTTGTGCTGCTGAACTATATTCCAGGCCCTATGGCAGTTTTGAATACCTTTCTTTCTACTGAGGCTAATGTTGACTTTTCTCTCTTCTGAAACTGTTGAGGAATACTGTGTTATAATGAATAAAATGAACTTGTAATGCTCTCTTGGTCTTTAAAGATAAAGCCTAGACATGGTATTTTTGTTTAAAATTTAAAATAAAATGCTAAGGCACATTATCTTGTTCATTCAATATAACAGTCAGTGGGTATATTGTGTTACATAATTTGTGTGGTCGTTTTCCGAACTTCTTAAGTGGGAAATTCTTTAGGAATTCCCAAGTGTTAGAGTATCCTTGCTCTTCATGGTAGGCCATGAGCCTAGTTTATACTAATAATGTGGTTCATAGGGCGTGCTTTACATAGTTTCCTGATGGAGCATGAGAAGTCCAAAATCAGAGCTGGGGATTTAGCTCAGCGGCAAAAACGCCTGCCTGGCAAGCGCAAGGTCATGAGTTCGGTTCCTGGTACTGGAGAAAAAAAAAAAAAAAAAAAGGTAGTCCAAAATCATTTCATCATTAGATGTTTGAGGCTTGAAGAACTGTAATAGCAGTCTAACTTCTCAGTCTTGAAGATTGCATTCAATGACATGGCCAACCATTATAATACAACTGTCATCAGAAATGCAGCACTTTCCTAAGTCCTGTAAATCATTTTATTGAATCATACAACCTGAGATGGTAATAGAAACTGCCAGATTTGTAAACTACAGGTCAAAATGCAGAGGCACTGGGAGCCCAGGGGCTTGTGATGAATGTCAGATCAGACTTAATGAGAACTATGTTTTTACTTGTGATGTTTGTGTTAACTATGGAAAGTTAGTGTCACAATTGCATTGCAAGAAGGGATTGGGATGGTAAGCTATGGAAAAATCATGGTCAGATTTTTGTTTGTTTGTTTGGTTGGTTTCACATGTAGATAAAGTAACTGAAGACAAGACAGTTGAGGTAACTTGTTTCTATATAGAAACTATTCTCTGATTATTATATTATATTCTAATCAGTTATGTGTAGTAGCTCTTGAGAAGTTAAAAACAGAGCTACATAATCTCTCCCTTTACTTGTATCTACTACAGCAACCTGTATGTTTGGACAAAGACAGTAGATAATCAATATAAACACTGATTGATTCAGGTCATGAACTGCTTTGTTAAATACTTTCACATACAGAATTTTGGCTGTGCTTGAGATTTAATTTAGAAAGTGTGCATATAAGTTGGAGGGAGACAAGAGCAATGAATGTAAGCCATGGGTAATTTTGGGAGCAGGCAGTTCCCCAGCTGCAGCCAAAACAGAATTTCTAATACACTGAAAGACTTTCAAAAATACTTTGTGATGTTGTCTTTCTGTACAGCCAATCTGTTTATGTTTTTATTCATAGATGCTTACAGTAAGTTTGATCTATTTCTGGATAAGTATCTGCAGGATTTAAAATATGGTGCCACCTACTCCAAAAATCAACCCTTCTCTCCACTGAGGAGCATAGATAGCCTCTTCAGGTTAATGCATTGTGGGATTCCTCCTCATTAGTTGGATGACACTGAAAGGAAATCACCTACCTGTTCTCTAAAGAGAATTCAACCATCTTCAGATAGAATTCACATTAGTCCCAGTAGCCACTTAGATTTGATTAGAGTACAGCAAGCAGAAGTCAGAGGAGTAATCATTCTATAAACAAGGAACGTGTCCTTGGGATGTCTGATCCTCCATCTCATCTATTCCTGTGATGAACTGATAAGAACATCATTTGAATTCACACAACCATTCTGCCCTTGGAGATAGAAAGAGCAACCCTGAGAAATGAGCTTCCAAAGAAAACTGTCTCAAGCAATTTCTGTTTTTTTCCTTTTTCTGTAGACTTCCTCAGATGTGTATTTTCTTTCATTAATCTCAAACTTGTACAAATTAGCAGTATAATGATGAACAAGCTGAACAATAGAATTTCTTTTGGTTTAATCATGTGTTTTTCCTTCCATGCCCTAGTTGCCAAGGACCCATCATCTGCAATTCTGGCACTTCTTTTTAATTCTGTGAGCCAAAATCCATCACTTTTGAAATTTTTCAAGGAACGGTTTACCCTGATCATTAATCAGCCCCCTCTAATTAAGTGCAATTACACCCTATCATCATTGCTATAATTATTGATTGATTAATCTTTCAACTATTAATTAAAAGTCTTAATTGAACATTTTTGGTGTTATTTAAGCTAAAATATAATTATTATGCAATTTCCCTGGTATATGCAACATGTCCTCCTAGCTTCACAGTTCACTTACAGTCCACTGGTTAGTAAACATTCTCTAGAAGAATGTGAAAATAAGTGCAGTAATCACCAACGTCCCCACTTCTCCATACACAGATATGTGCAAGGATATACGGGCTCATTGGGTAAAATAGAATGAGAAGGCCTATCACTGCAGAACAAGTACAAGCAGTAATACTACTGAAACCATACACAGAGGTCGAATTTTCCACAAAAATCACTAGATAGAATCAGGACAGAGATAAACAAGACAAAACAAATTCCTAAGTTATTTTAAATCTCCAGTATACCACTTGCCTTCTGATTTTATCCATTGTGTTTTTAGTCATATGAATCTGCCAGTGTGCAGCTGGTTTGGGAAGACTGACAGAAAAATTAATACAAAAAATAATTTGAATTCTTCATCACTTTTATTTTTCTTAAGAACCTCAAGGGAACACCTGTAAACACAATGTAGATGAGGAAATACAACCAGAGAGGGAGTTAAAATTTGGACCTATATAAATCCCAAGCTTGTAGTATATCCTAACATTATTAATGTACTTGTGAAATGTGCAAAGATTACTTGTTCAGCTTAAGAGAATTGTTTATTTTATGTACATTGACAGGTTCAGATATTAAGAGCTCCATGGATAGCTTGTGACCTAAGCCAAGTGACATAAACTCTTGAAATCTAAGGTTTCTCATCTTTAAATTAACACATACTCTGTAGGATCTTTTTTTAGGATTGCTGATAATATGTGGCACATAATGTGAGCTCAATGGCTGATAGAAGAGGTTCTAAGTCAATGTTCGATATCATTTTCTACATAATGTTCCTTTTTTCTAGGGTGATTAGATCTTGATTTTAGTACTAAGTTTCTTACTGACCATTTTCTAACCCTATAGTAACTATCACCTAAAGTCTTCACGTTCCATCTCTGTATTTTGGATCTCATAGGTGTTCATAGATGAAAGAGTCTTTGCAATTTCACAGACTAGCCCTTTATCACTTGATAAGGACAGAGAGACCCAGAGAGGGTTAAGGCCTTGTCTGTGGTTGCACTGCTAATTACTGACAGAATCAGGTCTCCAGACTCCCAGTTCAGAGAACTCTCTCTACCACTCCACATTGTCCCTCAAGCTAACATTTGCCCTACATTTTGCACAAGGTTGTCATGAGGATCAAATATGATTAAATATGGGAAAGGGCTTTAAAACGTGCAAAATTATGCACAAGAGCAAAGCATTATTATTAATGGGCTTCCTATTTGGCTTCTTTGGGTAGAAATGGAGATGTTATTTTAAATGGCTTCAAAGAGTTCTTTTTTTCAGATATGAAATCCTCAAAAGTCGTGTTGTGTTTCAAAATAAGAGTTTGTTACTAGTGTACATTTTACTTATGTGAAATTCTATCATGAGTGTGATGCTTTTCTGATATGATGATGCTAGTAGCACCAGTTTGTTTTACAGGTGATCTCAGGAAATTCAGTAAAAAGAAAGAAGAAGAAATACTGGAAAGGGAAGAAGCCAGTGAATGATATAAATTATGCTAGTATTTGGGGCAACTGGAGTTTTATCCCACTATAAAACGCTGGGGATACCCATGATATCCAACCCAAAGGTGTTTATTTACAAATTCCCATCTGTCCTTTATTAAGGTATTAATTCTCCTGCATCACTGAAAACCCTTATTCATATTGTTGACTGGCAACCTATGAAAAGCAAAAAAAAAAAAAAAAAAAAAAAGAGGTAAATGGTTGCCAGCCCTTTAAATCAAAATCTAGTTAGCTTTCTTGAGAAAATGTTAGAAGCTGAGGGAATATTAACCATCAGTACTAGCAATCTCATTCTGTGCTTTCTTAGGAGAAACAAAGTTCTCTCTCTGCCCTGGAGATGTTAGCAAACTCATGCATGCATAATTTGTTCTTACATAGGTCAGTTCAAATGAAAACTAATATAATAAGAATTGCTTATAGTATATATAGCGGTAATGGCTGAGGATCACTGGAATACTGATCAGTTTCCCAGTACCAGACAACATACTTGACAATCACAATTTAAAGGAGGAGAGGTACATGTTGTTCATGGTTTTAGAGGATTCAGTCCATGGATATTTGGCTCCAAGATACAATACCATGGTGAAAGAGCACAGTAGAACAAAGATGCTCAGTACATGGCAGCTGTGAATCAGAGCAAGGAACAGCACAGGAGAGGAAAGGTCAGGGCCAGACATAAACCCCAAGTTCATATTTTTATGAAGACACATGCAAAAAGGTGCTTCAATTACCCTAGATATCTCCCAAGACAATAAAATTGACAATTACACTTCACTGTCACATTTCACCTCTGTCAAATTAATAGCCAGACACATCTCCTTAAACCTGACATAGTATCCAAATAACAATAATAATAAGTTTATAATTCCATTTAACATGATGCAATGGCCCTGTGTTTAACCAAAAATGCAGTAATGCCTCTGTTAAATTCTCAACAGTTTCAATATACCACAAAAGTCCAAGTCCAAAATATCCCCTGAAACACAAGGCAAACTCTTAGTTATAAGCCTCTAAAATATTTTAAAAGTGACTCAATGCTAATATATAATGCCACTGTGTAAATATTCCCATTTGAAAATAAGAAGTAAGTGAATAGAAAAGAATAGCACAAAAGCTGTACCAGAACTTGGCAGGGCAAGCATTAGGTCCTATATTTTACTCCTGTAGCCTCTTATACCACCCTCTCGGGGTCACCTGGCAGGCACTGCCTTGGTTCAGGCTTTTTGCTTAACATTCTAAGCCTTCCTTTGAAATCTGGAGAGAAGTTTACGATTAATTTTTGCAATTTGTATGCCTGAACAACCAGCATTAACCGAATGGTGTCAAGGTTTGCCAACAGTGTAAGCAGAATACAGGGCCCATAGGAAAATAGCTGTGGTATCATCTGATGTCTAAATACCTGAACAATGTGAAGTTAATTCAGCTAAATATTTCCCTGCATACATTTTTGAAGCAGAGGTCCAAATATATGTCTTCTCAAATGAAAATATTATACTTGTGCACTCTAGACCCTGTAATGAGTGGGGTCTTTTGACTCTTCAATTGCCCTCAAGACATCTTTCTTTTTGTTCTGGTTTAAAAGATGTTGAGTTCATTATGATGGTACCAATATTCAGCAATCATACCTTCTTTGGCTCAAAATTTACCTGTGCCTATTCTCTTGGTGAGATTTTAAAATTTTAAAATTTTTCTTTTCTATTTCTGGCTCCTGATCCTCACTATAAATCTGGCTAAAGTACATAGTAGTACCCATGCCACAACCTGAACATTTGACTGCCTTGAAATTTCCTAAAATGAATCAATTAGTTCATACCTCTCAAATTCAACCTCAGAGTCTTAGGGAATGACCAAAATGTAGACATTTCCAAGAACAAATAAAATGTAATGTTTGCCTTCAAACAAGTAGCAATCAGTTTATAGGATAAGGGCATTTTCTTAAAACTTGGCACGGTGGGACACTGTTGTAGTCCCAACACTTGGAAGTTTGAGGGAGGAGGATCATTGCAAGTTGGAGGACAGCCTGGGCTACAAAGTGAGCTCAAGGCCAGCCTGAACTACATAGTCAGACCCTGTCTCAAAAATAAAGAAATAAAAAATAGAGCACTTTTTCAATAATGAACAATACAGTCCCCATCTATAACTTCCTGAGACTTTTTTTTTTTTTTCTGGTCTTTTTGAGACAGGGTCTGGCTGTGCAGTTCAGGCTGGCCTTGAGCTCACTTTGTAGCCCAGGCTGGTCTCAAACTTGCAACAATCCTCCTGCCTCAGCCTCCCAAGTGCTGGGATTACAGGCGTGCACCACCATGCCCAGCAAGACTGTCTTTTAGTGTCTGTACTTTTATCAGCATTCTAGTCTTCTGAGACCTGACCATAAATACTCATTAGACTCTACTTACAGCAGTACAAAATTTCTCTAAAATACCTCTCCAAAAGTTTCCAAATTCTTTCTGCAGACCAGTTCCAAAGTTTTCTGAATTACACGATCAGAAATAGTTACCACAATGACCCCATTCTTTGGTGCCAATTTTGTGTATTGGTCAGCTTTAGCATTGCTGGAACACATACCTGGTACCTACATCTTAAGGAAGCAGATGCTTATTTGGCTCATTCTTTCAGAGCCTTCACTCCATGGCTGCCTGACTGACTCTAAGGCAGAAACATGGCAGCAAGGCAAGCCAGAGCAAAGATGGTTGGGTCATCGTGGCCTAGAAGCAGAGCGTGAGAAAAGCACCATAGACAAAGGGGACAGGGAGCCGATAGAGACCCAAATGTCACACTTCTGTGACCCACCGACATACATGCAGCATTTACTCAGCCGCTCAGTCACTCTCAAGCCAATCAAACTGACAATGAAGGTTAACAATGCAAAGAAAGAAAACTAAATTCTGATGTTTCCTGGCCCTGAAGTTCTGTGTTTCCTGAGTGGTCACAGATACTCAAACATAAGCTGGGGAAATGGGTTTACTGTATTGCCACCAGCAGATTTCCAGTTTCTTTTTTCCTAGTCTACCCAACCCCCCTATTTTTTCCCAGCTGTCAGAAGTCTCTTTCCAGAACTTCGGATGACAGTAAATATTCCTCTGCTGTGAGCTTTCAATATTTCTTTTCCACATTTCTTAGTTTCTGATTTCATGCTAGTTTTTAAATAGCAAGGTGAGAAATGTATACACGCAAATATGTAATGCTACTTAGGGATTAATAGTATTTCTCATTCTAGGAGTTTGTAATTTTTTACAGTGAATTCCTAGAGGTATGAAATATAGACTAGAAAATAATGCTGAATGGTGGATATCAGGCACCAAACAGGAAACCAGTTGCTGCTTTTTAAACACAACTGTGTTTATAAAACACTTTTGAGGAACCTCAGAAGAATGTTGCTCATAGATTTTTGTTCCAAAGTATCTGATTAAGAAATCTACAGAGATCACAGAAAGTTACATTCTTCCTTCAGCTATAAGCTGTCTCCTTTTTGGGGAAGTTTATACTTCAAGATTTAGTTTATCATTTCTTCTTCAAATTGGCTTGACAATACTATTTCTCACTCATACTTATTTTGTTAAACATCTACAGTATTCACCACATACAAGTAATGCTCTACCCTGAAAACTGATTGCAACTTATCTGAAGGTAAAAATTACACTGTGTTCATTCTAAAATAGTGTTAAGTCACACAATTTTCTAACCCAAAACAGGAAGAAAATATTCACAGAATTTATTTCTTTCACTTTTAAAAGCAAATTTGTAAGGTGACTAATATTAAGTAGATTTTCTTGAGAATACAGATTCAAGGATATGAAATGGCTTGCTTCAACCTTTCCATACACTTTCAAAGAAGTGCAGTGTAGTTGATGTGCATAATTGAAGAATAGAGGATGGGCTTTGTATCTTTTTTTACAATGAATCACATGCTATGACCTCTCTGTTATTCAAGCTTTATATAACTTCCTATAGGGTATAATAGGGAACAAGTGTGTGGAGGTCAGAAGACCTAAGCTTAAACTACTTCCCTGCTACCTACCAGCTCCATTCACGTCTACACCTCCATTTCATTGCCTGTGAAGTGAGCGGATGCTCACTCTACCCTTCTCATAAAGTTTTATGGACTCAAATAAAATAATGAATGTGAAAGCACTTACCATAGTTAAGCACCTATCATCATTATTATGACCATGAACTTTGGAGTCAGACATGGGTTAAATACCTGCCCTTCACTACCATTTATAGGATCTGGAGAACATTACTTACCTTTTCGTTGACTCTGTTTTCCAATGTTTAAAATAAGAACAACCAAACTTTTTCCCCAAAGTGAACTCTTTCCATGATTAAATGGGTTCATAACTATAAAAGACTTATACATTGTAAATGTTGGTGTATATATATAGCTGTCTGGTTACTGGGCTATTGTGATAGTAATATTATGCATTTTAAAGCAAGTATGTGTCATGATTATGGAGCGCCATCAGTATAATTGAAATATGGTGAGCATTAGAAACCCATGAATCAACATACTCTGATCCTGAAAATTAGTACAACATCATTACACTTCAGTTTTTGCAACAGAAAAAATAAAAAATCACTTACACCTTGCGACATGACTGTGATAAGTGAGACAGTGTACGCAGACAAGTACAGAAATACCTGGTAATTCACTGGCATTAAAATTGTGTCTTCTCTTCTCACTGCATGACCAAATGATATTAAACACCATGAAACATATCTGTTAGATTGAAAACTGTAAAAATTATCCCAGAAGTACAGCCCATTTCTCTCAAAGCAAGGAATGGGTTAAATTCATGATAAGGGATGTGTGGGGGAGGTGTCGTTGGTCAGTTAACTGACTCATTTCATTGCATGTGGACTGGGTGCACCTCAGTTCGTATGATCACTGTCTGGTCAGGTTCTGTACTGCTGCAGAAACGCTGCAAACTTCAAGACAGATATTAGACAATATATGAAGTGCCCATTAATGGATAAAAATACAGTCTATTTTATAAAGTCATTTGTATAAGACACTAAAGTTCCTAAGAGTGGCAAAGATCAATAATCAGCAGAAAATTCCCATTATCAAATAAACAGATAAAGCCCCCGATATCCAAGACCTAAGTGAATCTCCTCTGAGCAGCAGCTTCTGCAGAGCAGAAGACTTCTAGGCTTTCAGTCATCTGACTGGAAACTAAAGAAAGATTTCAGAGTCACATGTCCTCATTTATAATTCATTTTTTAACTTAGAAAGGGTTTATTGAGAAATAGTGATTTTTGTGTAACATCTACATTTTCCTAATAGTGCTAAGACTTGGGTGATGTCTCTCATATATTGTGCGATTATTTCTACAACTGCATCTTGCCTCTCATGCATCCAGAAATGCTGCATTCAGGTAGTTTCCTCAGATAATTGAAGCATGCAGATGGGCTTCTCAACTCCACCTCCTGTTATGTAACCATAGTATCTCAGAAACTTCATGTCTAGGACTCTTAATGCTTGTCAGTTGACACTTTTAGGACCACATCAATAGCATCCCCTTTACTTTTGTCCATCTACTCCTCTGACAGATGCACATTGTATTTGTGTTTAGGTCATTCATAAGTGTAACGGAAATATATATAAACACTTTTTATTAAAAGTGAATAAGTCATTGTTTTCAAGAAGGTCTTGTTAATTGCTTTGTATACATAGAACCTATCAATAGCCTCTTTCTCTCTCTAGTATGTATCTGTGAGACAGAGCAGTCACACGGATTCCTTCCCAGAATACCTTGAACCCCTGTCTACTTGCTGAACTGAGTGCTGAGAGTGGGGCTTGCTGGATATGTGACATATAAAACAGGTTTGATCCATAGCTCCTAGTGATACAGGAAAATAAAAACTCCCAACCTCAACAATATCTGGGATGAATTCATGTTCTCTAAAATTGAAGATGAAGTTTAGGAACAACAGAGGTTAAGAGCAGAATATAGTTATTGAGGGAGAGAAAGCTTCTGTCCAAGAGAGGGGAAGAAGGGGGCCCAAGTGGGTTACCAAGGACCTTGCCCTTCCCATGGACTTTATAGAGCAAAACCCGAGGTGAGGCGGGTCCAAGGTAGGGGGGAAATGGAAAATTACAAGGTGGGCATGAGGTGGGACAAAACTATGGTCGGCCAATAAGATTACAAGCATAATTGTTCAGGTAAAATTGAGTAAACTGAGATCAAATGGGGAAGCAAGTCACATAGCAAATGGGCATGAAGACAGAACAGGGGCTTTTCCTGTAGGGGGTTGGGCTAATGACTCTTTCTGGCTTTTTGAAGGTGGTTGTTACCTATTTAGAATATCAATCCCTGATGTTTGCACCTAGGGAGCTAAGTGGGTGTATTTGTTTAGTCTTTTTGTTTTGAGGCCTGGCCCACAGGTATCTTACCTTGTCTTTTATGTTGGCTCCTTCCAGGGCCTGGTCCTTTCTGACCAGTTATAATATTTTTATCTAACTCAGCTGCCTATAACATTAGGTTTATCCTTAAATCAGTATGTCATTTCTCAAGATTAGCAGATTACTTGTCTTGTGTTTCATGACAACTTCCTCTATGTCCGGTTTTAATGACTTAATTAGTTTCTTGAAACTCATGGTTTAAACGGCATTGATATTTTCCTTACAACTGGGTGGGTGTGGGGTTCTTGTCTCCCTTTTCTATAATTAGGCATCTCTAGTCCCCAGTATACATCTACTTAAATGTCTACTTACCATCTCTTGCTAAACATTCCAATCATTCAACATTAATTTCTCTATTTAAAAGCTGCGATATTTTGAGCATTAGTTGTATTACAGTTTTGCTATTGACACCTAATTAATTACTTGAGTTTTTAAATTGCATGTCCGTGAAGTCTTCGTTATTTTCTGGGCTTCTATTCTGGTAGATCTATCTAGTCATTATTTTCTGGTACATGTTATTACCAACTAATCTCTAGTATTACATTATCTTCTTTTTTGCGTGCATTAATTCTAAAATACTCCTTAATATAGAAAATATTAAGAGTTCAATTTTTTCTAATTTGCTTTACTTAAATATCAGTGGTAATTCTCTGCCATGTAAACTTTGTAACTTATGAAATTATGATAGTTTAAATTCTCAGAGGTTGTCATTGTTCACTTTGTCCTGGATCCATATTTCTTTTCCATACTTTGGGACAAGAAAATTTACCTCACTACCTAACCTACTCCAGCCATGTGCAGAAAGCATTGTCTGTAAATCTTGGTTTTTAGTTTCTTCAAAGGATAACTTCCCGCATAAAGAGTGTTGGTGAGAAATTCATGAATGCTTTAAAAGATTCTAGGTAAACACCACACATAGCCTTAAGCAGGCATCTAGTTCTAGTGAAAAAAAAAAAAAAAGGAGCATTTTGATTGTAGTCTTGTCACAAAAAACAATATTCACGAGAAGTACCCATGCTGTTCAGATTTTTTCCTTCCAAAGTTCTACATAAAAATTTAAGACCAATTATTTTCTATAGCCTTAGACTTGATCCACAGATAATAGCGATAGTTAAGTAATAACTCACCATGTTTGGTTTCTTGGGTTCTGTAGTTTTGTTGGTTTTGGCTGCTTTAACCGGAGGAAGTGAGCAGCCAAAGCCTCTGGACAGTTTCTCCAGGACATGGTGATGTCTCCTGTAGAAAGAAACGGGTCTGCTCCGGGCCTAGAGAGGCATTCTCTTCTTACCCTCACCATGAATAGACCCAAGTTTGTCCTGTAGAAAGGCAGGCATTAGCAACATTCAGGCTAAATGGATGCTTGATTTCACAACAGGGAGAGTTAGGAAATTGTGATGTGGAAAAGGATTTTTCAGTATTTGCGCCTTGTCTGGGATTTTAACTCTATTAAAATTTTAGTAATATTTCCCAATCTGTACCCAGCATCAACACAAACCTGCAACTTCACATTCCCAGGAGTGCTTGTGGAGTAATACTCTTCTTATTTTCACACAGATTTACATAAGTTCCACATAAAAGCCTATCCAGTGCCAGCTAATTACTATTGTGTGCACCTTGAATACAAAGATGAATAAGATAATTTCCATACACAAGGGATCTATGAGTAATTTTTATTTAGATAATTAATGGGATAAACTAAGTCATAGAAAAATTTTAATAAATTAATATGCTACTGTCTCATTGATACCTACATTTGAAAACTGGACTGTCATGAAAGAAATGCTTATCTTCAAAATCTATTTAATGAGACTTCCAGCAAAAAATACAAAGTCATGAAAGTAGAGACCTCTACTTTTCACAAGTCCCAAATTATAATCACTTTGACCTGCACATATAGAAAAACATATTATTTTTTAAGTTGTCAGACAGTTTTTGTGCTTAGATAATATATCCAAGAATTTTACAATGAAGCTTTCAAAATTAATCAGTGTAACTGTAATAAGTATCAACCACATTATTGCACAAGCCATCTTTGGACTGAGTAAAGAAAGAAGAAATAATGGCTACCCATAAGGACTTTGTGCCTCCCTGTCCAGATAGTATGGTACATTCCTCATAGGTATTATCACGCTTCAATTTATTATAGCAATGGAACTATCTTTTTCTTCTCATATTTTACAGTTGATAAAAGTAAATATCAGAGAGATTAGCAATAGGAAAGACACTGCAATGCTGAAATTGTCAATAATATTAAATGGAAAAAACAGCTAAGATTTGAGCCCATATGTATCTGACTGTCGAGACCACTAACTGCTATGCAATGTTTATCCCAATGTAATTAAAATGTTTGAGAAAGACAGGTCATATAGAAAGGAACGATGCATCCAACAATAAAAAAGCAGAATATGACAAATGCAACATGGTTGATTTAGATAAATATAAATTGTGAGTTTCATCAATCATGATTAAAACTTTTTCTTCTTTCTTGTGTTCCTACAACTTTGCCTACAACATCATACAAATAAATATTTACTTGCCTACAACTCCAAATAAATATTTATTGTCTTAGTGAATTGTTTAATATTTTAAATTATGTAGACAGATTTTGAAAACACTCATTTTTTTAAGTAGATGTTAAATCTATTCAGAAATGAGTTGTTTTCCTATAATTCCTGGCTAGGGGTAGCAAAGATATTTTCCATTACCTTCCAACATTTCTAAGAGAATAGAAATGATTTCTGGTGTCCGTTCATGAAAAGTAAAATCATCTTATGTGGCAGGTTTGATTCTGGTACCTTTTGATTTCTCAAAAGAGATTTTGAGAAGAGAATTTGATTCTCAAATTCACCTTAATAAATAAGATCTTATCACGGATTTGAATATATGCCAATATCCCACCAGGGTTAAGGGTCTATTTTGCTTTATGATGTATCACTGAGGTTTTGGAAAGAAGAATCAAGTATCTATTACTTTTCAATCTCATAAAAATCTTTGGCATTATGATTTAAACCATGAGTAAGAAGTGAGGTGACACTGCAGGTTTAAGATCTGCAATAATGACCCAGAACCTTCACTGAATCTACTCTAATTCCAAAACCTTAGCTTCCACTTCTTGTCTTGTTTTCTTTATTCTAATGGAATTGTACTCCTGGTATTCAAATCTGAGCTACCCCTGAATTTGCCTGTCAGTTTTAGGAAATGATCCAGAGTAAAAGTTTAAAACAAAACAGACCATTCCCAAAAATATTACATTTTTAAAAATTATATGTTTGAAACTGTTTAGGAAAATAATATAGCTTCTAAGTTGTCACTTGTTTAAGTAAAGGAATGACTAATCAGTTGTGAATTATTTTTAATAATCTATAGAGTCATGGCAAAACAGCAGGGGATGTTGGGTACTTACTGTTGCAGGCTCTCAAGCCAGAGGAAACAGTCATAAATATTGTGCATTTGAGTCACTGGGATGGGAAGCAGGATTTTATGCAAAGGGTTCTTCTCACTACCTTTCAGATCAAATACTTCAGGAGCTTGTTTCTCTGCCTCATATGAAACAGACCGTGTCTTTTCATGCTTTACAAAGAAATGCCTTGCATATCCCATCTCCTGCACATCAGTACACTCAGAGTCTACATTCTCCAAAGTTCAGAGAGGGTTTTTCCTCCCAGCATCTTTACCTGCCATACCAGGCCTCTCACAGCTCAGGAAGAGACACAGCCCGAAATGCACTGTGGGGCTTTGAATGTTCTCTGAATAGCTCTTGTCAGTCAGGAGCCTGCATTTCATGTTTCAGATTTTTCCCACAGGACTTTGATGTTAATCCATTTCACACTTCTAACACATCTGTTCTTCTTCAGGCTTTCTTATCTTTTCCAAGCATTCAAATATATATGTGGGGGGTGGGAAATAAAACAACTTTGGCTGTCATTGTGTGGTTACTGAAGGGAGACTTTAATGATGAAGCACGTTCCTCATATCGCAGTGATACTCAGCTTTAAACACAGAAGATGCTGGACGTGACCTAAAATTTTCTGAACATTTACTACTCCACCACTATAGTCAGGTTGCCTGGGTGCTGGAAACACTTAAAAATCATGTAATTATTTGCTAAAACTGTATAAATATATCTTGTATTTTTGTTTTATGTCTGGCTCAGTGGAAGTCACTAAGGAAATGAAAACTTCAAGGGCGTAGAAAAGCAATCCTACTATTCATGGGATCATATTCCATTTAAAATGACAGCTAAAACATTAAAAATCATATTAAAATGTTGAAAGTAGCTCAGTGTGACAATGAAGTTAAGGGTGCAATGCAACATATAAGTGATAGGTAAAAAATGATCTGATCGTTGGTTACTACCAAAACAAAAACTAGACAGTAGTAATCACCATGAGATATGATGAACTATGAAAACTTTAATGAGAGAAAGAAGGGGAGAAGGTGAGAAGCATTTAATATGAAGTTGAAAGATTCTACAAAAGGAGACTTACTTCACCAGTCACTAATTTCATCTGGTGTGGATCGAATAGCTTTTATCTTGGCAAAGATATTGTAGTTGCTACTGAGACTATCCCTGGTTTTAATCCTCAGTAGGTGTGTAGCTGAAGTATGCAATAAAAAAAAACAGAAAAATATGATTTTAAACAAATAATATAAATCATAGTCTATATTTGATTAGGGTGAAATATAAGAATTAATACCAAGGCACTTGTTCTTTTCTATTATATTTGTTCAATGGTATTTTTTTGTTAAAAGTCACAGCTCCTATTCTGATAAAATAAAATGAACATCTCTGCAAAATCCTACAAAGTATCATATTAGATCTATTACATGAATTTAAGTGAAGACCATTGTCAATATTATCAGTGTTTCTTTGCCTTTTATTGAATGAAGCAAGGCAGAAAATAATCTATACACTGGTTTTCAGAAAATTCTGTAGTCACTACAGAATTTCATCATTAAGCATACTGGCTACAATTAGCAATATGCTTTGTAGAACCTCCTGTCCAGGATTAAAAGTGATTTAAGAAAAGTGTAATATTGAGTGTTGTGCTCCATAGAAATTTAGAATCGGAACTTGAATAGTATTTTTTTCATGTTGGCTTAAAAGGCTAGACATTCAGTTATGTCAAAGGATTATAAAAAGGTATATTTTGATGTGCCTTGAGAAAATTCTAAAAGTAGCTATCCAAAAGTCAAAATCCATTACATGTAAAAATAACCATTCATCCATAATGCTAGAGTAAGAATTCCTACGTGGATAAAAGTTTGTTTTGGCAAGCTTGTAATCAATTATACGATTGAGTAAGTTTACAGCATAATCATAAAATTTAGTGCAAGATGAAAAGATGATTGTCGTGGTTGATCTTAAAAGTCAACTTGATTGTGTTGACACGTGTCTGGGAGAACAGTAAAGCATGCTTTTAGGTGTAATTAAGTGTATCATGGGACTTGAATAGCAGGACTATATCTCATTTCTGTCCCCTTCTTCTTGGGCTCTTTTGCTTGTTTTATTTGCCTGCTGCTATGAAGTAACCAGCTTTACTTTGCTATGACCTTCAGCCATTATGTTTCTTTGCTGGGATCAGCCATGGACTAAAACCTAGAAACTATTAGCTAAAATCTACCTTTTATTCTTTGAATTGTGCCTGTCCGGTGTTTTGGCCATAGCACCAAAAAGTTAATACAGTCTAAAAATGAAGTGGAGTGACAGTGATATACTACTGGGAGACTGGGCATCAGAGTTACCAACTGGTGGGTTATCACCCATAACTTTGACATATTATGGCTGTAATGCAACAACCAAATGATACACATAATAACTGTACATCTATTGTTTACCCTCTAGGTACTCTAATAGTTTTTTCATTGAATTGATGGAATAAATGTTACATGCTGAACTTGTTTATTTTGAGCAAATCAGTTATTATAAAAAGTCTACAAACTTAGAGACCTGCTACCACCTATACTTTTATTCTTCCTTTCCCCCATCAAACCTTGCTCTTTTGACAGTTAAAATTATCCTTATTGTTCTTCTCATAAGCAATGATTGAAAACAAACAAGATGTGGTTACATTTGGAAAGTATGATGTCAGAATATCTGGATGAAACCACAAAACAGAAGGAAAATTTGACAAGATAAAATAGTGGTTTACAGACTGTCAAATTCCTCTTCTCCCTAATGTTATACATCATAGATTTATAACTTGAGCTTTAAACAAGAATTGCTCAATTGCTCCTGCAGTTATGGTATTGACAACGTAAAATATTCTTTTTGTCCTATTAGCTTGCATGCCATTTAAAAATTCAATTCGTGAAGGATTTGCTATAACGTATGATGGTTACCTGTGATCTCTAAGCCAATGAAGCTGCTGCCACTGTGGGAGTCAGCTAATTCCAGCCTAACCTCTGACAGCTAATTGGTAAACACAACAATGAGAAGGTTTGAGATATTAAATTAAATCTTGAATTACCTTCAACCTCATTAGCACATCATATTGTTGAGCAGTGATTTCAGCAAATGAGAATTCTAAGCAGAATGAAACACAAAAGACTAAAATAAAAAAATACTAATCATACAGATTATCCAACACAGGCACTTAAATTACTGCTCCTGTTTTATAGTTATTATCATACCTCTATAATCCATGTCCCTTTACAAGGCTATTCAAGCCATAACACATGACAGGCAGTGCATTGCTCTGCTATTTATAAGGTGCCTTGGGTCATGTTATATGGCATAAGACTAAAGGCAAAATGACTTAAACCACCCAAGAAGTGCAATAACCTCTAACAGATGCACAGCCTGGAGTATCTTATTGCTGTTATGAAATGAAATTCATACATTAAACTAAGAAGAATTGTCAGACTCAGAGCACTTATTGGGAATAATAAACATGTCTGTCTATCCATTGATGCATTTCCCCAGCCTATAGGAAGTGACTCCTCCAGCCCCACAGGTTACCAACTGTGTCTGAGACAAAAACTACATCAATCTTATTGCTTTTAGACATCTCTGGACATCACAATGAGACACATTTTACCATGTCATTTTAACTGGTGATTTTCTTTCCCTAATATTTTCTTGGTTTCCAGTAGATTTCATTTTAGTAATGATTCATGTGAGCCAGAGAAAAGCATCAGGGACACCATGAAAAATAAATGTATTTTCAGGATATACACCAAGTGGACTGGGGACAGAACATAGTTACATCACCTGTTTAGATCATGGTAGGCTGAATGCAGTGAAAAACAGAAATGTATTTGGTTCCACGGTGAAATTTAGGGGGAATCATCAGCCATTAGGAGAGCTGACTTCACTTAAATGCACTGCTAGTAACCTGGAAAAATGAGGAAACTTCACACTAAAGAAAACACTAAGCAAAACTAAACAACCAAGTGTTTTTAGCGCTAGGGAAGATAGAAAAATGCTACAAATTCAATTAATATGTTAGAAATATCAGCAAAATATCAATATAAATACAGCTAGACAATCTCTAGACAGATACATTAAAAAAAACAAAGTCTCCCAAGTCAGGTTCCTAAGCCAGGTGTCCTCTTCTACCTTATTCACTGCATTTAGCCCTGTGCAATTTCTGGTCTTCCTCAAAGCCAAAAAGACCCTAAGAGGTAAAAGTTAGGGATCTATGTAGGATGTGGAGCCAGCTGTAAGAATGCAACTAATGCCACAAAACAGGACTTACAAAACTGCTTCAAGAAGTGGCAAAAATAATAGAGTCAGTGCGTTTAAAGTAGAGGAGAATATTTTAAGGAGGGTTAATAGCCACGTGCCTTTTATTCTAATACTGTTTTATTGTTAAATATTCAATGTATTTGTTGATCACACGTCAGACTTGTAAGAACTTCCAAATGACTTAATAGAGTACCAGAATAGCACCTGCCACAGGTAAACTCCACATAGCCAATGGACGATCAAAGCTTAATTAAAGTTTTGCTAAATGTTCTGGAATTACTGTTTTTTCAGGACTACCATAAGCTTCAGGAAACTGCTTCCGCATTGGGTGTTCTCATATGAAAAATATATCACCCTCATTGCTAAACTAGGATTTGACACTTTAATCTTTCCTGGAGTTTGTTTTCTAGGGAAAATGAAAGAGTAAGAAAGGAGGAAAATATATTTCAGGGCAAGGCAAAAATTTAAAATTAAATCATATGCTTTTATAAAAGTTTTTTCTATTCCAACAGCATCAACATATTCTTTTATATATTATGTTGCCTGCCTCTTATTTTCCCTAGTATCTAAGTGGCGAAATTGTAGATTTCTTTGTATTGATTTTTTCTCTTTTTCTCAAGAAAGCAGTATCAACAGATTTGAAGAGTTATGATTTTGAGAACGTACATGTCCTCATGTATGTCTTTATTCCCAAGTATCATCAAAATATTTTCTTTCAAATAGGTAGTTTCCAAACAAAATCCTGATAGGAACTGCTAAAATAATATTTTTTTCCTCCGTTCCATATATCTGGTTATAAGGACTTTCAACATGACCACAACTTATGCCTAAAATGTTAAGTTGCTTTGTTTGGGTCACTGAATAATTTGTGACAAAACCCAGATTAAACATTTAATGTACTTTGCCTATTCATAACTGTTTCCCTGATATGTTTAGTCTCTGAAAATCAGATGCAGTCTATACACACAACTGATGTACTGACTTAAATCAAATCAGCTAGACGTTTCGCTAATCAATTGTCTTCAGTAAAGTAAACAAGCCAAATTAGCATCCCAAAATATTAATTGATTGAATTCACTTATTCATTATACAAGCTTGGCAATTTCATCTAAAGAGCTGAAGAGCAGAGGGTATGTCAACAGTTATTTACTGAGGAACACTCTTATTCATCACCCCACAGAATTATATATTTTTAAAGCCTGCTTCAGGCTCAGAAACAAATTGTTGGACATTCACAGAAATGTTGTTGCAAAATGAACGGATTTGTCACCAAACAAGAAACACATAATCAGACTGGCTGAATGCGCCCTAATTAGATCTCAGCCTTGGGTTGACACTGACACATGTGTTATACCACATTTTCGGGGAGCTGAAGTCTCATTATATGGGTGGTCGGGGCTATTGCTATTCTGTTATTATAATTTTACCACATTTTTTGAAATGTGCTTCATGTTTCTTTTCTTTAACTTCAGCCTGGGTAAATGAGATGGAATTGTAAGTAATTCACAGAAATGTTTAACATTCAAAAGCTTGGAAGTGCATTTCAGTGATGCATTGAATGCAGCATTGAATAAACAGCTGGCTAAGTCAACTAATAAGAAAAATAATAAAATTGGAATTTTAAAATTCAGGCAAAAGGATCATATTGCACTACCTAGTTTGTTGTGTAGCTCTTTATTAGTTTTTTTTTTCTTCTGATAAAAATAACCGTCAATTTTGAGCAAAGTTGCATAAAGTTCAGTAGAGCCACAATGGATGGAAGAGTCTCAATGGGCACTGGGGGATTTGTCATCTCAGTTGTCTGTTTTCAGGGTGTCCATACATTAGACAAACTCAAGCACCCTTAGGACAGAGCAAAGTATGTCAAGACTGAGGGGCAGATGGAGAATCCAACAGATCCACAGATCATAAAATAAGATGGAAAATGAGGATGAAAGCAATATACAGAAAACTGGGAACCAATGGCCAAGGGGAGGAAGTGAAGAGAAAAGGGGGAAAGGATGGAGTCATGTTCCAAACCAGTGGACTTTGAGAAAGATGCTCTGCTGAACCTTGACTCCTGGAAGTGCCAACTTCTGTAGACATCCTCTTAAGAGGTCAAACATTTGGCTGTTCAGAGGACCATGTGTTCTCAAGGGTTATGGTTGCTGGAGAGCTCCATCTTCAACCTCCAGATTCTTTGTTTCCAAAAACAGAGGATGTAATTTTAAGAGTGTCTCAGTCTCCTCTACACTACTGTAATATCTGAGTTAGGCTTTTAGTGTTATTCCACATTAACTACCAAAATATCATTATTAGGTCAAATATGCTTTGTAAATAAAGCCAGTCTTACATCTTTGTTAACTTACAGATCAAATGGCAGTTGGCACACATTGGTAAAAAGTATATTTTGTGGCTCTTTGTAGTCTTTCAATGAAATTGAATGGATAGAAATTATTGAGGGATGTGTTTTAATGGAAGAGAAAAACATCAAAGCAGAGCTAAATCAATACAAGGGTAAATAACAAACAAGGGAAATCAGAGGAAATACTATTAAAGTATAGGTTTGCATTTGGAAAAAATTAATTCTATATTAGTCAATATTTTGAATTACATGCATTATTCTTATACTCTATGAATGTAGATGGTCTTTTGTGGTCAGGGTTTACAAAGGAAACAATACAGAACACATAATGTATAGGATTATTTTATAATTGTCACACAAAGAGTCATACACAACAAGAGTACAGAAAGGCTGTCCACACACTAAAGACCAAAGAATCCAGCTGAGTGCCTGGATCCAAGACTTAGAGCCCATGACAATGCCACTCACGGATCCTGCTGGAGGCAAAGAGCTCACACAAAGTCTCATGCATGTCTGTTTCATGGATTTGCGCTGGGAAGGCCCTAAGGTCAGTGGTGGAAACTAGAAAGTCTGTGCCAATAGGATGAAGAATCTGTGCTAGCAAGCTAAGGGATCTGCACTGGAGCCAGGAAGCAATGCTCAGAGTAAGGACCAGAGATCCCCCAAAGAGAACTGCAGCAAATCTCAGCAACAACAAGGCCTTGAGCTCCTCCAAGGATGAGAACAGTTAAGTTCATCAGGAAAGCCAGCATCACAAGTTCTTCCAGGAGAACCAATAGCCCCCTACCAGCTTCTCCTCTTCTCCAGTTCTGCTTGTTATGCTGTCAGCAGCAATACACAGGTGGGCCTCCCCAACCCAGCACCACCCTGGTTCAGTTGAGCTGGGTGTTACAAGTTGATCACCAGTTGTCAATCCACCACAGTCTTCTAAAAGATACAAGTGTATCTCCAGATACTTTGTCTTGTACATAATATATTAGCTTTTTCTCCTCTGGAAGTTAGAAAGAGGGAGATAATAGATTGTAACATGGAGTCCCAAGTCACCTTCAAAGTAGAATTTTCTTATTTCTACACCCACATCAGAAAATTTGTAACAATATTATATCACCTCTTGGAATCCAGTGACGACTAGAAAATAAGCCAGTCAAGACTGGACTTTCCTATCACACTTAAATTTTCTTTTTGTTTTTATCATAGGGAAAACAAGTATTAAATTGTTTCTATTTGCTTATAATATAAATAAGTTATTAACTTTGACCCACATGACTAGATGAACAAGCTAAAGGAAACATATTTATAAAATGTGCTATTCATATACTATTTATCCTAAATAGTAAACATGATTTCATTAGATAGTCATAGTTGCTCAGGGTATCACTGAGAGAACAATAAAAACCTTGTTTTATTTGTTTGTTTGGATCAAATATAATATTATATCTGATCATGGTAGTGGGATGTTGAAAACATATAGAGAGGATCATGTACAGAAGTTGAAATCTTAAATACATTCACTTATGAATGCTGGTGACATGCTTTCTTAATAACAAGAAAACACTCTCCAGTGGTGCCACTTAGCTTTATAAAAGTGAATGAAGCGATATGTTGAAGTGGGAAAATGAACTGGCAATAAGGAAAAGTTTGAACTAAGGGCCCCGTCCAGCCTCTGAAAGTGGAAATCGTGTGGAAAATGTTATGGTAACAATAATAACTAAGCAGTTGACAAGTTTTAAAGAAGGTTAAACACAGGTTGCTAGTACCTCCCTCTCTGTAGGTCAGGATAATTACATGGTTGTAAAGGTTTAGTAATTTGCTCAAGTAGCCCCCTTCAGGGATGGTGAAGCCATGCTTTTGTCCAAGGGATGTGAAAATCCAGAATCCAGAATCTGTGTCCTCAACAAGTTTAAAACCTAAAAAGAAATACTCAAAGATTAATGTTCGAATGTTGCAGGACTTCTGCCGAGAAGGAGCAACACCGAGCTGAGGATGTCAGGAAGGACCGTTCATTGGCCAGCACGGAGACGCAGGGGAACCGCGGCCAGAGCCCAGCCCTTTGCCGGCTCAGGTTTTTCCAGGGCCAGTGTGAGATACAGGTTACGGTGTTACTGGTTGAAAAGCAGAAACGTGAGCTTACAGAGCAGAAGGCAGGCTTTGAGAAGTTGAGAAACCAGCAGTTAGCTGGGGTTTGCTGGGGATTTTCCACTGGGTTGTTTTTGGTTTCTGATTGGGTGGGGTTTCTTGGGGGTTTCCTACCTAAAGAATAATATACAGATATGATCCAATTTGTGTCTGAGCAAAATGGATACTTTTCCTTGAGTATGTGTGTGTGTATGTGTATGTGCGCATGTGTGTGTGGTGTGTATGGTGGGTGGGAGGATGTTACTGCCACGTATTCTGACACTTCCAGCTAGATTGGAAAAATTAGTCAGCTCACTAAATTTTGGCACTGGGGAATGGAAATCGATAAGGAAAGACAGCCTTGTTTTAAAACATCCTCCTGGCATAAGGGAAATGTAGGGACAAAAGATGAAAGCGAACAGAATCCGCATACACCAAAGAGTGAGGATAACACCAGATAGAAACTCAAATCTGTACACCAGGCTGTTTGGAGATTTGATGGAGATCAGGACAGAATGTTGTAAATCAGAGTTAGTGATCCCAGTGTTACTCTGAATATCACATTTCTTGGTACAAAACCTGCAGTAATAGCTATTGAGCTATCAACTTCAGCAGAGTTCTGAGAATGGCTAATGCCCTGACCCCATTTTTTCTCTTATTCCCAAGGTTATGATTTGAGAGGCCATGTACACCATGATCCCCCCTTGTACACTGATTAGTGTTCTGAGTGTGAACAACCAACTGGATCTAAGCTACTCTTTGTAATAGGGGGAGGTCAGTGAAAGGGTACATGGTAGGAACCAGGAGACCCTATATTCCTTTCTTGAGGATGCCAGGCACTGAATTATTTTGAGTGTTTTATTCAACACCTAAATATTTTTCTCTTCTTACCTCTGCCTTCATGAGACGTGAGTCATTTCTGATGAGGAAAGACATTAATCCAGTGTCAGATCTTTTTGGTATTCTCTGCCCTCTGACCTAGTGGAATTTAGACTGACATTAATCGTCTAAACCTGGGGAAAGGCTCTAGTCAAATTGAATCTTCATTTGTTCCTCTCCAAGTGCCTAATTCTAATACCCTCCATGCATCTATCTTCTCTTTCTTAACCTCAGACTGTACAACTGGTCTTGGTTCATTTGTCTCAAGTTGGGCATCTGTGACCTTGGAGAGCTAGTTTCTTTGACACCTTTCATAGTACTATGTCGGGATGAGAATTGGGTACAGAAATGAAAATGTGCTCTGCTCACAGTATTCTCCCTCATAAATGGTGATAGTCCCTGCTCCCATGTCTAAAGTTTAGGATTTCTTACCCAAGTTAAAAGGACCAAATCATCATTGCTTTCACACTGATGCCCAGTCCTACTCTCCACTACAAGACCTCACCCTGGCTCTCTTCTGAATATTGACCAGTCCCTTCAGTAAACCAGTTCCACTGAAAGTTTCAAGACCTCCAACATTTTTCGCCAACAACTGTGACTGATGTGAGAAATAAATTAATAATTACAACTGAGACAATCAGTGAGTTGTGTTCTTTTTTTGTTTGTTTTTCTTCTGGCACCAGGAATCAAACTCAGGACCTTGTGCTTTCCAGGCAGGCACTGTGCTGCTGAGCTAAATCCCCAGCCCCAGTGAGTTGTGTTCTGTTGAACACTTATTGAGAGGTTCTCACAGCTGCAATTTGTGTGTATCTTCAATTAGTTTACAGTTTAATTGGAGGCAAGAATGAAAGCTGCAATAACAAATTTCCTTATGCATGTGTTCCAGACAGTCTAGATTAGACTTCTGAAGAGAAACCAACTAAATAGACCATACACCATGAGGTATGTGAGATTTATTACATGAAATTGACCCTGATGATGATATGGATTGTGGAGTTCCAAGATCTGCCACATTCAAGTTAGAGAATCAGGAAAGCTGGTTGTATAATTCAGTCCCAATATGTAGGGCCATGAACAGGAGGTGGGATGGATGTATGGGAGTGGAATATGGCATATGTCTTTGGTCAACTCCAAACATGAGAAAATAAAGTACACTTATGTTCCAGCTGAGAGAGAGAGCTCACAAGAGAGCAACATTTGCTCCTTTTTTGCCTGTTTGTTTTATCTGGAAACTCAACTAATTGAATATTTCCCACTCATATTGGTAAGAGTGAACTTGGGCACTTAGTCTAGCCAGTCAATTGTTAATCTTTCCTGTAGATACTCTCACAGACATAACTGGAAGGAACACCTTACCGACTGTTTACATATCTATTAATTCAATCATGATGACACATGAAGTTACTTAGCATATATCCAAATAATACTACAAATGTATAAAATTGGAAATAGTTGAGGACTTTGTAAAAACTATATCAAAAATGTCTCCATTCTTGAAAGTCATAGTTTTCCGGGAGTTACAATTTTGAAGAATGAAGTACTTCACAAATAAGGAAACCTATTAAAGGTTAATTATTTCACCAACATTACACAACAAGTGAAAGGCAGACCTGAGAATCAACCCAACTCTACTTCTCTGATCCTTTTCTGAGGAAAAAGAGAGAAAGAAAGAACTCAATGCTGGAACTTAAAGAAGGATATAATTGAAACTGTTTGAAAGTATGAACTAAAGGAATATGATTTGAACTCATATGGCTTTGTCAAAATTAATCAATCACATGTGCCAGTCAATTTCCATTCAAGTGGAAGAGATCAGTGTGTGATTTATTGAACAATCTGTCATTTCTACTAATTCCATTAGGATTCTAATGGTAAGTACTACCTGAATATTACAGCAAAAATCTGGAAACTTATGAGCACCATTTCTAGGGGAAATATGGCCCCGGGTGATGAGAGAAGAAAGACAATCCTATTCAGAAAAGAACCAATTAGTTCCTACCCTCACTACTTCCTCATCTACAAATGACTTTTTTCCTATTCTCCAGCTGTTATCTGTTTTTCAGCTTGCAGTTTCTCTAATGAGGCATTTGGTACTTAATCTTTCAGAATAATGAATGAGTCATTCTCTCTGCGAAGGTGCTCCTGTCCTGGGAGCACTGTAGCAGTTCCTCAGGACGCCAGTCTTTTGTTTCTCAGTATTCTGTGAGGCCAACTTCCTTGAACGTGTCTGACATGGAGATTCCATTGTCTCACAAAGATGGGGTACCTAGGGAATCACAAGGCTGTACAACCAACACTTCACCCTCACTAATAGAAAGGATTAGAACCATATGTTAGGTTCTCAAGAGAAGCAAAATTAATGGTGTAGACCATTCTACAAATTAGACTTATCAGTAAGAAAACAATTTCTCAAGTTTCTAAAATGACCATCTGTGCACATGTAATACTAGTCCTAAACTGTGTACTGTAGGCAGTAGCTACAATTTTACATACACAGAAACAAATAAAAATTAAGTAAAATTTTTGTTTTTCTCAGTTGCTAAAAGAATACTTACATTTATGTGATAGGCAGACTACATTAGACAATATTAGGTCACTCATATTTTAATTCACAAATGTCATGTGTGAATAAAATCTGATAAAGGTAGACACTACAAATATCAGAATATTTCCACCATTTCACAGATTTCTATCAGACAGAATTCCTCTAGATGTATAAATAAATGAATTTAACATCTTCAGTGACTACTCTAGTAATTACTTCATGAACATAGCTATATAATTAATGAGCACCATTATTATTCACAAACATAAATCATTTAAAATAATATCCTTACCTCTGCAAAGTCTGAATAATAAATAATGAACGTAATTCTTAGGCTAAATAATACCACTGTGTGCAACAGAATAAAGCAATTGCCCATTTCTCCACTGTGCTGACAAAGATTCAATCCTCTCTTGTGCTATATCACATGGTGTAATCTCAGATTCACTTGTATCACTGTAACCTGATGAATCCAATAATAAAACTAATGCAGAACTTTGGAATCTGCATTTAACAAGCCCTCCAAGAATTTCTTTTGCACATTGCAATTTAAATATACTTACCATAAAGTCAGAGAGAAAACTTTCATGCTACCTTTTTTTTTTTTTGGTCAAAAAAGACAGAGTCAGATTTTCAGAGTTTAGATTTTGACTGAGCTACAGCTGTGTGAACTTTGGGCAAGTTGCTTTCCCCGTGAGGTCTCCTTCCATATCATTGGTGAGCTATGGCTGTGTTGTATGCCCTTGAGTGAACTCCAAGCAGAATAAATGGTCATGATTACTTAGACTAATTACATTTCCTCACAGGGTAGGAGAACAAGCCAAGGAGTATACGATCATGCAATATTAAACGAGGTTAGATATCTTTAGCAAGAAGAAAAATAGGATTACTCCTAGGAGGCACCAGAGAGTATCTGACAGATAATCTCATTTGATACTCAAATACAGGTTCTGGTTAATCTTTCTCAACATCATAATGTGAGAATATAGCAAACTTCAGAACTATTTAAAATTAACCAAGTGATCGCACTTGGTGGTTAGAGATTTACAATTAGAGTCCTTATCTGCTCTGTCTTCTTGTCTTTCCCCTATTGTCCTATCAATAACTTCCCTTAGCTTGATTTTTTCTTTTAATCACAATGTGGTTTCCCTTGTACATACCTTCTCCTCTTCCTTCCTATATGTTGTGTTAGGACAATACCTTTGTATAGCTTCCACATCTAGTCTCTCCGCTAATTCCTTGCTAAGAGGCTCAAAATTATACGTTGCATTTTTGCTTTCCCACATTTTTGTATTAGCAAACATTGTGGCATTTTTAAGTGAGCAATTTGATCTTAGCATTAATCATATAAACAGATAATTGTATGCTGTATATATTTAGGAAATGTATGTATTCTCTACCAACATGGTAAAATCGGAAAGGGACCTAAAACTTTCCTCGTTGTTTAGGCTTAGGGAGGGTATTGCTACTAGAAGAAATCTGACAATGAGGAAATCATACTGCAGACTTTTGAAGAAGCAGAGGGAGCACTGAATGGAAAAACACATCCTTCCAAAAAGAAGTGAAGCCAACACCCCAGGAGGTAGAACCCCTCCAGTCCATTACAGTTTTTGCAACTGTCTGGCTGCATTTCGAAACCTTCTATTTATGAGCTTGCTCTCAGCTTTGCAGATGTCCCTGGTGACAGCCTAAAAGGAAGATGATAGCTTCAGGTGGGGAATGAGGAGCAGATGGGGACGGTCACTTAAGGCATGGGGTCCTGTTATCATCACCATGTATTTGATTCTTTAATTATTAAGGAATGAGGGTAGAGAAATCCAGGGAATGTAATGAGCATTTTCAAACAGGCCGTGTTCTTGCAAAGTGCCCATGAGGAAGCACCTGCTCTGGTTACATTTTTTGCTGCAAGGTTTTGGTTCATTTGTTCCTGCTTGTTTCAAACTATTTCTCTTAATTCTGATAATAAGGGTTGTATGGTCCTCACAAAGGCAAACTGCCCTGAAGACACCCCACTCAGCTGATTGAACAGAATTGCAAGTGGTCTACAATAAAAGTGACAACAATGTCATTCTGGGATGAGTCATTTTAAAATTTTGTCTTTATCTAATTGTAAGGTATAGATAATATCAAGCTTAATTGGAGTCTCACTTTCTCTCAAGGACAGGGAAGCTTGGAGAAGTAGATTTGAACACTGCATGAGGTAGAAATTATACTCTGGATACCTGTGTGGGTCAACTGATACAAAATGTTCTGAACAGCACTAAAACAACCATGATAAATATATCAGTTTCCAAATCTCATAGCTGCCCGCTGTTACATATATGCACGCAGTCGATCGTGTGACTTTGCAAAGTCTAACCTCCTGTCATGGAAAAAATGACTGACAATGCAAATGCCAGACTGCTGAGGGACAAACATATAACATGAGCAACAATCATGTGCATCCTGGGGACAATAAGAAAGTGAGTGTTGTAGATGTGGAGGTTTCTGTTCGCTCATAATCGCAGAAATGCACTGTGGAGCTCCACTGTTCATTAATGGAAAAGATACTAAATGTTCAAAAATGGGGGAGGTCCTTGAATATTTTAAAGTCATTTGTTATTTACCCAGGAAAATGTTATATTTCTTTTGAGCCTTGTTCTTTTGAGGCATTTTTACACTAAATTTCAGTCTCACTGTACAATGTACTAAGCTCATTAAACTCCCTTAATTAACTTATTAGAACAATTTTGAAAATAATAATAGTGAAAAAATAGCCTATCCTTCCTTAAAATATATTAGTAGGCCTTTCAATATTTTGTGGAGCCTAGAAAAGAGATTAACAAAACACACTGTAGGTCCCATGCAGGCTAGAGCCGCTTTATAATAAAGTTCTGTTGAAAGACAGCCAGGCCTGTTAATTTACACATTCTCTATGGCTGCCTTTATGTTATATGAGGAGAATTGAGTAGAGAATTGAAATAGAGTTTGTATCTTGAAAAGACTAAAATATTCACTATTTAGACATTTAGAGAGATGTATGCTAAGCCACGTTACAGATACCAGCACATGCCAGTATGCTATGGTGTGAAGGTGCTCTTGAAACCAGCTTCACATTTAATGGTTGCTTTTCAGTAGCAGTTAGGTCATGAGGCTGCCAGCCTCACAAATGGGTTAATGTCTCTGCAGAGCTCCGTGTCTCCGGAGTGGCTCTGGATGAAAAGCCAGCTCTCTCTCCTGCAGGTGCTCTCTTCTGTCTCTCATTTGCTCTTTTGCCCAGCTTTTGATGAAGCAAGAAGGCCTCATCCATGTGTCCCTTCAGTCCTGGACTTCCAAGTGTCCAGCACATGAGCTAAATAAACTTCTACTGTGTATAATTCACTCAGTCAGTAGTTTGATATTACAGCAGCAGAAAATGGGCAAAGACATGGTACTACTAAGAAAGACAATTTAGTCTATTCTCTCTCTTTCTCTGACTCCTTCCCTCTCTCTCTTTCTCTCTGTCTTTCTGTCTTTCTCTCTCTCTTGCCCTCACACACTTTTCCATACAATTTCCTACCCATTAATATAAAAAAGTAAAAGGAGTACAGGATAAAAATAGAATTTAGTCCTCAATGTGATTTGTTCAAATAAGAAAATATCTGGACACATTCCAGTTTTATCACTTACCCTGATGAAATGGAGCTCCCCAAATTGTACAGATTTGGTGGTAAATTTCTGCTTCAGGTTACATTTTTGTGAGTTTTACATGTGTACTGTAATTTTATTTTTCTCTCCAGGCCCACCAATGCTGCTCAGCTGATAATTGTACATGCCATATATAGATCAGCTTCACCAAGTTGAGGTGAAACAGTCTTTCAAAATGAGCTTCCAGCCAACCCCTTCTTGTTTGGTGCCTACAAAAGTCTTGCACTCTCTAGGGGGTAAATGAATATGTAATTGTATAATTAGGCTCGCACTGTTCCAGTTTCTCCTATAATATGGTCTGGCTGTGCGACAGGACAAGGTCACTGAACAGGGATAGACTAAAAATGGAAATAGGCTGATTGGAGAAGCTGGAGAGAATGACCTGCTGTGGACTTTGATGCAGGCATGAAGCCTCGTGAGATCTCCTCCTACATTAAAGGTTCTCCTGCAATTGCACCCAACCTTTTTTTTAATGTGGTTTTCCCTGTTCTTCATCACTTTTTGGCAGAGTAAGAAGCCACCTAGGTAATTTGATTTAAAATGTAGAAGAAAGTTTTCCAGCTCAGAAGCAAATGCATCTGAGAGCCCGTTCCAAGAATCAAAGCTTCCCTATAAAAGGATCATCCTGAGCACTAAGGAACCCATGCAGGAGTGGAGTGCATCTGGGGCTCAGGGGCAGGTGACAAGGCTTTGGGCCCCCCATTAGTCATTGCCTTCCCCTAAATTACTTCTGTTTCCTTGCCATAATTTTCCCACATGTAAAACTGAAATATGTAGGATAATTAACTTGAAGAATGTTGTAAGAATCAAATTAGATAATGTATGTGAATGGTTCATTGTAAATTATGAAGTTATAATTAAGGCATTGTTTCTCTAAGCGTCCCATTTCAAATCCCAGCTGTCTCATGGAGGCAGGCATGGTTCTCTCTCGGATGGTATAATTTTATTATTCATTTTCCTATGACAGTTAAGGACAGACCAGTGAGCAATGATCCTCTGAAGGTGGGAAAAGAAAGAAGGATATAAAATAGGGGGAGTTCTTCATGTGGGCAAACAATAAGATGTGATATCTCTGCAATTTGATAACAGGAATCAGGAAGATAACATAGGCATCGAATGGTGAGGCCACAGCCACTATGTAGAAGCTTAATCTAACTCAAAGTTCACCAAAGAGAAGATCTGATTCCATTTACTGTTTTTGTTGTAGCCAAGAAAAGGGCATTGAATCTAATTTGTGGTAAGTTTTTAACCAAATGGGAAGATTTCAGTTAAAAAAATAATTTCCAGTGGAATGAATGAGTCTGGAACATAACTCTGCCCTTTCATAAATCAAAAGAAAAAAAGAAGAATAGAAGGGCAGACTTGTCAAATGCTTATAAATCAAATGTGCCCCCAAATAAGCTGCATTCCTAATAAAGGCATGCAAATAGCTTAGGAAAGAGGCGTGCAAATCATTCTGCATGTAAATCATAGTAAGTGGGTGCTAATAAATTTCAGCTTGACTGAAATGGCAAAATTTCAGAGGAATCAGTGGAAGGTGGGAATATTTAGAAAGCAGATGGAATGCCGTTAATCATTTGATCAAGTACAACTGGACCCTATAAATTATTTTAACACATTTTCAGTAGTTTCTGGCATTATCAAGGAATCATTCCCACCCTAAGTCTATTTTCTAGGTCTAAATTAAAGTTTATTTTATATGAACTTTCAGCACGCTGGAAAGCGTCCCTTTCCTCCTATGAAACTGCAAGTGTGGGATTAAATCTGTTGCTCTTCCGGTGAGTAGGACTAGAATTGCCTTCCTACATTTCCCCCTGTTTTTACTGAATCTGAAGCTCTAATTCTCATCAAGGAAAATATCCATACCTCCCCATTCTTCCCATTACATAATTAATGTCCTCTCTTCCAACTAATGCCATAAGTGCATGTAGTATTTAAGTGACTAATGGTTTGACACAACTTTGTGACACATTTAAGGATGTCTTATGATACTTGCCATTTGGTTAGGATTGGTCTTCCTTGACCTTAGTACCATATCTGTGTCTCTGCCTATCCTGGTGGCTGTTAATATCTTCATTCTCATAAGAGTCTGAGAAAATATAGAATGTAAACATAATCATTTGATATGATTAGCCATGGAAAAAAAGATGTGTTCCAAAAAGTATGAGTGGTGATTAAGAGTTTTTGTTTTGTTTTGTTTCTAATATTTTGACCAATTTTGCATGCTTGTATCTGGTAATCTGAGCAATTTATGTGACAACAACAATTTGCAGTATAACATCCATTGGTGTATTTCTAAAATCCTGCCTAGTGACACTATGTATTGTCTCTAATGTTCTTTTAAATTGTTATTTTATTATTGCCTTTTAAGGATTTGATCAATCTTCTGTTCTTACATCTGGTAATCTGAGCAACTTCATTGAAGATAACAATATGTAATATAACAACCACTGTTAATCCCTATCATTTGGTTTGAAACTCTGTGTCATTTTTAATGTCCTTGTTTTGTGTTGTTTGCATTTTGGTATTGTTCTTTTTTTGTACTATTTTCTTTAGAATAAAAAGAAGTGTGAGTAGTGATTGATTTGTATTAAAAGTTTGTCTTTTAAATACTCTGTTCATAGTTGAAACACGTTTCTGATGGCTGAATGGTCACTGCAAGGAAAAGGTTGTTCTGAAGACATCCTTTTTCATTAGAGACATCCACTGACACAAGTGTTACTAGTTCAGGTCCAAGGCAGACTGGACTGTATAATCTTCAATTAAAAAATATACTGAAAATCGTGATTTGAAGAACAGAAAGCTTTCTCTGAAGCTCATATATATGTTGGCCCTTTTCAAAGGAAAGTGTAGTGTCCATCATAGCCCTGAAAGGAAAAACAGTTTTGTAAAAGATGCTCTCTTTTCCATGTACACACATTTTAAATTGCCTAAATATATGCAATTCACTTTATTCAGTAAGACTTAACATGAAACAGTAAGCAGCATGCATGTTACATTCTACTACCTTTGTTGTGTAAAACTCTCAATTTAAGGATTAGCAAAACAACTAGCTTGATGCTCTTAAGCAATGGAACTTCCTCAGTATCCTACACTAGCTCCTATTTGGATTTATAAAAAGAGAAAGTGTGCTCCATCCATTTTTTGAATTGCAGCATTTAAGGACACATTGATTCCAGCCCTTATCATTAAAAGCCAACTGTTTTCAAATAGCACATAGTTAGGTAATGAGTGATTCTTCTTATTGTCAAGGGTCACACACACACGTAAATGCATGCAACTGATTCAGTCACATAAGCTGTGAGTCTATACCTTTACCTCTACAAGTGTCTATGTGTGTAAAGAGGAATCAATAGCCTTAGAGACCTGGGCCTGGTGTGGTTCCTGAGAGATGCCTTTAGGCAGATAAATGGAGGACATAAAACCTCTTATATGCAGGGTGTAAAATTTGAGCAAAATATTCATGCAAAAGGATGCAAAGTGCAAGAAGAAAATAATCAAGGAAATTTACAGGGCAAGCAATAGAGATGAAGAGGCAGAAATCTCTTTAGGGAGGCACAGAACAGCCACTGCCTTATAAGTAATGAGAATCTGTCATCATTCTGGGTAGAATAAGAATAAAGAGCACCATTTTGGCAACGAGGTATCATTGAAAGAGAGAAAATCTAAGAATTTGGTGAACTTAGGAAAAAAATCTACCCTTTTTAGAATAAAGAATCTATACATCACGGCTAAGCAGTGAGTTGGCATTGAGTCTTAGTCATCTAATACAGTTGGAAGGTTTTGCTCAGCCAGTCTGAAAAGTGTACTCCTATCAGATTTTCTGTCCTAAGCTAGTCTATATCAGATATGCTATCCAGGTGTCACTTGAGTTATTTGACTTTTTTTGTATTGATTAATGCTGGTTAAAATTATAAAGATGAAAAATGCAAGAGAGAACTTCTAATAAACAGAAAGGACTGCATAATCATAAACAGTGCATGTTACACAGTGTAACAGTCAAGAACAAAATAGGTTGCATAGATGATATATGAGAATTAATATGAACATATGACTCAGAAAGTTTAGTGATGAGGGGATCTCTCATCAAGGAGAACAGGTAGAATGTGACATGTTAGATAGCAACACTTTCAATGAATTTGAAAGTGCAATAAGAAAGATGCTCAGCTTTGCCTTTTCCACACTTGTGGAGTCAGCTCTTCTCGGTTGAAAAATCCTTTTATTTAAACTTACTTGTTTGTTCTACATGGGGCATATTCATCTCTACCTTGGAATTTTTTCTGACCATATCTAGAGATTGTTTCTCTCTACCCCAGCAGGCTATATTTTACTTATTTGACAAATCACAAAGTAGTGAGCTTATGTGATATCTCTTTGTCATTGTGTTAAAATCTCATACTTACTTTAATTGTGCACATTGATCATCTGTCTCCCTTACTAAACTGCAAGCAACCTGAGGGCAAAGACAAAACCTGCCTGTCTAAATTTCCTATAGCATCAAGGCCTTGGGTACAGAACTGTCACATGAATGGCTGATAATTCAATTTGCTGCTCTCCTCCAAGCATGAAGGGGAATATGAACCTATTTTTTAGTGTGAAGGTCCAAAACTATGGTATTTAATCTCTGTACTTGCTGATATAACTCTGTTCTTGTTGGTTGACCTTCTAGTCCTAGGAAAAGGTGTATTTTTTCAGCTTGAGCAGCTCAGGTAGCCATGAGTGGAGGAGCTGGACCATCAACAGTGCATTGGACAGAAACAACACTGAATCATTTCACCTCGTCAGAGCTGGAGCCAGAGCCGAGAAATCTGCTGTCCTATGGGAGAGCTAGTCATCCATAGCCAATCTCCTTGAAGAGACTAATACTCTTCTAAAATAAGTTAGAATTCGAAAAGGATATGGTCCGTGTGCTGGCAAATGAAATCTTTGCTCCTAGGAAGAAAGGCTATTAAAGATGATTTCTGCATTAAATCAACACATATATAAGCAAATATTATTAACACTTTATGTAGAGCATTACATGGCAAAGAGAAAATGTTAATATCGAGTGATTGTTAGGAAAATACTGAAGGGATGCTGAGTACACCACGAGTAATAGTATACTCTACCTGAGATAAAGTTCAATAGATATTACCATAAGATGTTTGGAATTGAGAGAATAATTATAGTAATATTTCCAACATGGTCACCACCAATGATGGCTAGCATGCAGATTTTTGAGCTACATTCCACTTATAGTGATATACCATGTTTGCTCTATATTTCTAGATATCTGCTTGTTTATATTTACTGCAGTTTGAGATTCTTTGTGTTAGAATGGTGAAGAGAAACATCAAGAAGTAGGATGAGAGACTTAGAGGAGAGAAGTACAGCCCCTTGCATATTTGTTTAGCTTATATCCTAGGTCACTGATCAGACAAAAGCATCAGTTGGGGATAGACTGAAGGGAGACTATCACAGTAATTTCCTTGGAAGATTTTATTTTAATATATAAATTATGCGTTTGGCATAGCAATTATATGTTCTAATTATTCTCCACTAAAGTTAATTGCATTATTCAACAGAAATGTGTTTTACCCCAGAGAATACAGATTAATAATAAACGTTTTAGTAACAATAGGCACAGTGGCCTTATCTCTATGCACAGCTGCATTGAAGTCGCAGAAAGGAAAATCAAGCACATGAGCAGACGGCCATCTATAGTTTGCCTATAGTTTTCAATCTTTTGATCTATTTCTGGACCGAAAGATTTTTGAAATGATTGTTTCCTAATGACATAAACATCAACACACATGACCTAGACACATACACACACACACACACACACACACACACACACACACACGTGTCATTAGAGGGGAAGCCTTGGTGCCAACTCCAGTGATCTGACAACAAGGTGGTTTTCCCTGGGCACGCTACATGCAAGAGCATGCACCCATGCACATCCACTGGTTTCCTTTTAATGGTCACAAACTTTAGTCTAATTTCTTAGGTGAGCGAGATGCTAATCAAGCAGTTGAAGACAGATAGCCTAGTGAAAATAATCAAATGTGAATTTGTCCAGAGGGACTCTCAACTTTGAAGAGGGAGAGAAGAAATTGTCACGTTGATTCCACTGGAGACAGCCTTCCTGTTACTAAGCGGCCCCTGGGGATTCACTACCTGATTTGCTCTCCGTCAGGTTGGCATCTCAGTGACAAGGCAATTGTAATTAGAATGAATAAAATGAGAGATGTGCCAACTCTCTGCTTATAATTCAGACTGTGACATTAAAGAAACATTGCAGTTTTATTATTTTTTTTTATTTTTAAGGAATTACAAACTGCTAGTAGGACTTTGCCTATCAGAATGACTTCCATAAAGCTCAGAAGTGTCTTGCTAAAGAAAGAAAATATGATGTGCTTGTTGTATTCCATATGGTTACAGCTTACCTTTTGGGGTTTTTAGTCTGTGTTTGAAAATAGTCTTATTTTTTCCCATGCTTTTTCTTTCAATGCACAAGCAATAAAGATTAGGGGCAAAAAGAGACATAAGACCATCTTACTAACCCAGTGTGGCAATCTGCACCTGTAATCCCAGCAGTGTGAAAGGTGGAGACAGGAAGATCATAAGTTTGAACCCAATTTAGACAAATTAGGAACTTAGTGAGATGCTGGATAAAAATAAAACAATAGAAAATAAAGATAAAAAAGAAGGCTGGAGATGTGGCTCAGTATAAAGATCTTGGGTTCAATCCCCAGTACTGAAAAACAATGTATACTGCTGCCTTTTTGCCCCTCTTGGTTAGAAAGAGCTGGGTGAAGGTAAGCCAAGCTGCAGTGACAAAACTAGAGCCACTTGAGTAGTAAGAGGCATACACAGCCAGTGCTAGTAGAAGCTGATTTCGGGACTGAGGTCTGACTCAGCACGGAACTTGAACGCAGCGCTAAAATCTTCTGAGAAGCCATATTTTATCTTTCTTCTGCTATTAAAGACTGAGGAATCCATTAGGAATTCTGAGAGGATTCCCGGAGGTGATTTATCAATTAGATTTTGGGATAACTTGCTCTTTTAAAATAATCAAAGGCAGTATGTTGAAATACTGAGCTTCTCTGGTATAATGTCTAATGTAATCTCTTTAATGGAGAGTCTCTTATTTTTTTATTTTCTTTTACCATATTTGATTTTTCCCTGCTGTAAAGTAAGATTCTCACTTACTCACAATTGTCCTGTCACTTTTCTTTCTCTCCTGGCCCATGCCTTATCATCCTCTTGAATGACTCTTCTCATGTGTGTTTCTTTTCCTCTCTTTGTAAAATTCTAAGGCTATTTAATAATCAAATAAAACTACATGCATCATAGTTTTAAACATTTATTTAGTATATCTCTGAAAAGGAAATATCAGCTAGGGAGTTGGAAGCATAACCCTAAAGTTTAGCCAAATAGTATGAGCTGGAGAAATAAATTTTCAGAACAAGAATGATATGTGAAATAATGAGACTGTATAAGATCTCTAAAAATAAGTAGGCTGCTAGACAAACACTGTAATTTCTCTATGTGTTGTCTAGACTAAAACTTCTCAATCTTTTAAAACTCACCACCACTTTTGGAGGTTATATAATCATAGAACACTACAGTCCTTTCATTTAAATGTTGACACATAGTTTGACACTCTTTCAGTGAGGCAGATCGATCATAAAATAGAGCACATGAGCAATCGATTTCAAATATGGACCCATAGAGCATGAGATCAGGTTTGGTCACCACTTCCTATTTGAGATAACTAGTCTGTGTCTATCACTTTGCACACTGGACCTCAACATGGTTTGTTATTTATAGACATGTCCAGCCACTTTATTAAAAGGTATCCTCATGATGCAGTAATTAATCTCAGGCAGCCATCTACCACACAGACCTGAAGACATTTCCTCCATCAATTTTGTATTTTGCTGAGAACTCATACAGAACAAATGTAAACAACTAGAAAGACAAATAGTAACAATGCCTCCACTTTCTTAAGTAGGTAACTATGGGAATAACTTCATACTATCCTGTCATCTCAATCGTCAGGATTAGTAAGACTCAGAATCTCAGCCGTCTAAATCTGTAGAACTGATGCAATTCATTTTGCATGCTATAACACTTTTTCTTCTATTTTGTGGTTCACTGTAGTTTCAGGATACTAAGCATATAAATACATTAGTGATTTTGCTTGTACTATGTAAAATATAATGATCTATTATAAAAGTACCAGTTTGTATTTTTTCGTTAAATAGTAAGATTTGCTTTATAAACTAACTTAATATTTTCTTGGCTTTTGTTTAATACCATAGAAAATAAAATATTATTCTGAAAGAATTTCTGCATCCTTCCCTGGATGCCTCTGTCACCAGTCACTTCTTGCCTTTATCATCAAATCTTCTCTTATCTGCCGTCTTGCCTTATGCAGAATTGTAAGGGGGAGGCTATATGTTTTACCCATTCAAACGAGTTAAGACTATGGCTATTTCCTTTCCTACTAAGAACCTTTCCTTTTAAAAATGTCTTATTGCTTTGTTTTTCATTTACACACCACTCCCATCTCTTCCTCAGAAAAAACAATAGAGAAGAACTGAGGCTGTTGAGAAATTATCTGCCTATAAGTGAGTCATTGCTATAACTGATGCAAACATGAGCTTTCTTGTTTCTTAAATGAGTTTTTACATTATGATATTGTATATGAAGCAACCTATATGCAAGAAAATGCATCAACAAAATAAGTTCCTATGTAGAATGGCACAGATTAAAAAGGTGTCCTAATGTTCATACTTTCATGAAGAGTAAGCACTCACTTTCGGATCAGATAGTTTTATACACTGAAGAGTTATTGAAGGTGACCTTCTGACTGATTTTCCAGTGTTTCAGTGTTCGTGTGGGCATGGATTGTATTTTGCTTTATTACAGCACTTCACCAAAGTGCATGTCTTACTTCTCTATGCAGTCCACTAGTAATGTCTACAAAACAAGTTCCAGGGAGGGAAATTTTGCTTTGTACCCTCTCTGAAAAGAGAAGCTTCAAAATGAAACAGAGGGTTTTAGGTATCAGGAGAAATCTAGTACCTGGGCTCTAATATTTAGCCACTGAAAAAAGAAAGCTTTCACATTTTAACCACCAAGTATAAAAGGACACCTGCTAACAGCCTATGTCAGTTGAGTCTGCTCTCATTCCCAGGTCAGTCCTCATTATCTAAGAAGACTAGAAAAGTGTAGGGATGTACAGCCATTCTGTATGGACAAAGGCACGCTAACTGTAAAAACAACCAAAAGGTTAAACATCATTTCAGCCATGTATATTTCCAAATATAAGCATAGAGTGTTAATTTAAACTCAACATACTATTTTCTTTATGATGGTAACTAGGAAGAGTTCTGTCTGGATTTTTAGAATCCCAATGTTAATGTTCTTCATCAAAAAATGTAAAGAAAGGGCAGTTGTGCAAAAGGATCCAACCTCTACTTACACTAAAATAAATACCATTTGCTGATATGCTACACATTTACCTGAGAAAATGGGAACTGGAGAAAGCAATGTCAGATCAATCCTGAAGGACACGGGTGAAGGGACACTGCAATGTGTTTCAATGGAGACTACGGGTACTCAGGTTTTGAAAATTGAAGAGCAAAATATGCGACTAAATTGGAAGGGCTGCATCCTTCTTGATGTATTTTCATTGAACCCCAGTCACACGCATCTGACTTTAATATTCTAGCCGTCAACTGCTGTCACTTCATGGTAGATGCAGTTGCCAACCCCATTCACAGAGGACTGAAAATAAGGAGACAAAAATCACTGGGCAGGTTGTGTAACACACACTTTATCAACAGGTTCAGGACCTCTAAGTCCTTCTGGATGGCACTAAGTGAAAGATCAAAAGAAAAATGAGGAAATGAGCACAACAGAGAACAACACCTCCAGTGACACATATTCTAATTACATCTTCCTTTCCTTAATTATGAACTTTCTCATCAGTATTTCTGCATCATTGTTACTGCTTCTCCCCTAACCTATCAACATGTAAACTTACAGATGGCGCTAATCTCACCAGCACTTTCTTCATCATTTTGAACTTCTGATGCCTCTGGAAAAGACTGGCTTATCGCTTTTTTTTTTTTTGCCACTCATGAGCCCCTTCTTTTCTTCATTGCAGTGAAAGTAATTTCTTCTCTTGCTCCTTCTCCCCGCTACTCTGTTATGCTGTGTTAGTTTTGAATAGTAGGCATCGCACCCTATGGTTCCTACCCTCTCCCCAGCATGCTCTACCCTGATGATGTTCTAGAGACATCAGGATCACCTGGAGAAAAATACATCCTCATGCACCTTGCTTGTGTCCACCACTGAGTTCTCTCTACAGCCAAATCACTGAACCAGTTGGTGCATTGGTGGATAGTTTAAATATTTAGCACCTAGTACACATTCTGCCTGGTCTGACACTTTACAAAGTATAAAAATATAATTACAATATGACAGTGATACAAATAATAAAGTTAGTTACTAGTTGACAACCTTAGTAGAGCCATTGTTAACTATTTAAGAGGGAAGAGTTGCAATCTTTAGCCAGAATGGGTAGGAAAATTTGAAGAAGGATTTAGCTGAAGGAGATACTATGTTTAAACTCTCATGTATAATGTTGCCTCTGGAATGTCAAAGGCTGTCCTCAAATCACTTTAAGGTCTTTTATGACTTTTGTTGAATTTATGGATACCTTCACTGTTTATTTCTCCATTTTAGTTATAAAGGTAGCATTAGTGTTACATGTAATTTTTAAGAAACAGCCTTTTAAGCACAAATTATTAGTAAAATAACATGTTACATGACATTTTTTACTTGACATTTCAAAAACAAAAAAAATTCTACTTTTTTTTGTTTTAGAATTGCATAACCTCTTATATACCTTCCAAACTCTGCAATGAATTAATGAGATCAATGAATATAAGTAAGATACCATCATAAATGAAAGTGATGTCGTAGTTTAGGGTTTCCCAAGGGGAACAATATAATATAGGACACATACTGTATAAGCTTGTTTATAAAAGTCATCCAAAAAATCATATACAGAAAGAGAGTGCAAAAAATCTGTCCACACTAAAGACCAAAAAATCCAGCTGAGGGCCTGGATCCCATGGTAATGTCCTGCATGAGTCTAGCTGAAGATCTAGAGCCCATTACAATGCCTTCTATGGGTCCAGCTGGAGGCCTAGAGCCCATGACAATGTCTCATGTAGGCCTGTTTCATGGATCTATGCTGAGAAGACAAATATAAGATAGAAAGTCCATTCCAGAGGGATGAAGGATCTGTGCTATCAGGCTGCACTGGAGACAGGAAGTGACACTCAAAGTAAGAACCAAAGCTCATCTGAAAAGTACCACAGCCATTCTCAGCAACAGTGAGGTCCCAGGCTCCTCTGAGGATGAGGGAAGCCGAGGTCCCATTAGGAAAGCCAACAGGATAAGCTTCTCCAGGAGACTGAGCAGTGCACGGTCTTCTATTCCAGAGCCAGGAAGTGATGCTCAAAGAGAGGACTGGAGCTCCCCCAGAGGGAACCTTAGCCATTCTCAGTGACAAGATCCTGAGGTCCTCCTCAGATGATGAGAACAGCCAAGTTCATCAGGAAAGTCAGTGTGACAAGATCCTCCAGCAGAATAGGCCAAGAGAACAAGCAGCTTTTATGCTGCTGGTGATAATCATCAGGTGGGCCTCCCACACCCAGCATTACACTAGTTCATTACAGCTGGGTGTTACAAGTTGACCACCAGTTGTCAATCCACCACAGATACCTAATTCATGGGAAAGAAAAATGAATGAAAAAATCAGTTCAATATCCATGTCAGTAAAGTGACTTAAAATATCACAATATTCATGCAAATTTAGACTATATCTGCTAAATAAGTCCTGTCTATAAGCATAGAGATTCATACTAAAATCCCCAAAGAGAGACAGAGACTGAGAGAGAGAGAGAGAGAGAGAGAGAGAGAGAGAGAGAGAGAGAGAGAGAGAGAACTTATGTAACATTGTTGGCTATTAAAGAACTAAGATCTACCATTTTCTTTTCTGTACAAATCAACATTACCTAATTTGCCTTAAGTGACACTTGCAGTTAGTTTCATTTGAGATTCATTTCAGAAATTCTAAATTCATAAATATGAAGGCTCTTTCACTTTCTTCATTTGTAGAACAAATAGCATTATAAAGCTGGCCTTTTTCAGCTCCCTGTCAGTCCTAGGGTTTGGTGGCTAGAAAACAAGAAAGCAAATCAAACCTACATTCTTTGTGATCTCAGTGGTCTGAGGAGTCTAAGGGTTTACCAGTGATTCCATCACTTCCGTCCATCGCCTTCTAGGCACTATGGTGTGTGTGCGCACCCAGAGAACTTTAAAATAAGAATAAAACCCAGTGAACTCACATTCAATTATGTTAGTCATATTATTAATCCTTGCTGGTGCAAGGCTTATCAGGAGATAACTGACCTTGTCAGTGTACCAAGCCTGCTGCATTGCTGTAGGAACTCTCCCCTCCATCGTGCTTAATTGGATGCAATAAAGCCAAAAAAAGAACTTTTCCTTGTTTCCTTCTTCACTATGGAATGTCCACTTCCCTCCTGCATCTCTTCTCTGGGATGAAATTGAGAAAAAGTAGACATCCATGGATCTATAGTTGCTTCAATTAATAAAGTGAAACTAACGTCATAGCTCCGCAGGGCATGAGAAATGCACCTGTCTGCAGAACCAGACGACTGATGTCCCCTACGTGCCCAGGCACTTCCTTCATGCTCTGCGTGTTTAAAGAAAACATGATTTTAATTGGACTCTGAAACAGACACACAGGTGGTGAGGAGGAGTCTTGTCAATTTACTCTCATGTAGAAGTTGATGCTTTATGACACCTGATCAACTCGGTATCAGACTCAGTATCATTTCTCTTTTTGAATTATATAAAAGTTGACTGTTCTGGGTACTGACTTTTCTTTGCTATTGCTGCTCTTCAGCATTTCACATACAGACCTGAAGTTTCTACTTCTAAACTTTCCTTATCCCATAATTTGTTAAATGACCACCCACTGAACATGAGGTAAATTAATTTCACGTTTCTACACCAGGGATTGATAAATTGATCCCTAAGGATACTTTCAGATGGGAAAGTCTGTGATTAATTTTGAGGATCACAGAAACAAGTCTGTGGAGTAGATGAAGAATAGGTCTCCCTGTTAAAATTAGAGATCTTAAACATAAGTCTTCAACTAATAAACTAACAGTCCGGAGATATTGCTTGTGCCTACCCCTGTATCTGTGTGAATAGGTGATATGAGGCACTTCAATTTAAGTAGTTTTCACTTGAAAAAACTCAACCACAACACCACATGCATGAACACACACACACACACAGACACACACACACAGACACACACACACAGTTGCATGCATACCGCACTTGGTTTCAGAACAGATGAACAAATGCTTATCTTAGAGTGAATGAGCCTGTTCTGTTTGGAGTATGGTTTTAGCAATAGGAAAGTAGCCCCCTAGGCAGTCTGACCAGCTCTCATGCATATAAAAGACCTTTGAAAACCAAGGAAGTAGCTCATAAAACTTATAATGATTTATTTTCTGGGAGAGTAACTTTTTCAAAATATTCTTTTGTTTCACTCAAAAAATATTTATTGACTGCTCCCTATGATCCAGATACTTTTCCAGTTATCAAATTATACTATGAATAAAATAAAACTGTACCTGCATACGGGTTATATCTTAGAAAGGAGACAAAGTAATAGAAGAAATAAATAATTGATTATCAAGTCCCAAGGCCCTTCCATCTATCCAAGTGTTGATTTCTAGAAAAAGGAAAAAAACTATGCTTCCAGGAGCTCTCACTTTCTAAAATAATTTCATAGGGAGATTCAAAAACATCAGACAAATTATCCTGCAGAAAATTGCCAAGAACATATAAGGAAAAATATATAAATGCATCTAACATACAAAATAAAATATTCTGACATGTATACACATTAATGAGATGGACTATATGAAAGGTGAAAAAATGGTAGAGCTAAAAAATTAGGATTAGGCCAGGTGTAGTGGTATATGCCCGTAATTCCAACCCTTTCTTGGGATGCTAAGGCAGGAGTATTGCCACAAGTTTAATGCCAACCTGAGCTATATAGTGAGTTCAAGTCCAGCCAGAACTACATAGCAAGAACATGTCTCAAAAAACCAAATGAAACAACAGAAAAAAAAAAAACCACCACAACAAAAAAATCAGGATCAGACTCTTTAGGAAATATATGACTAACAATGAGACACATTTACAGTTGATTTGCCTGCATACCACAACCAAGTTCAGGACATTTTTAGATCGTTCAAATCCTGCTGTCATAAAAACATACATGTAGTTCAGAGGTTATTGGAACTAGGCAGATTTTTCCAGTTCTTCTTGTGCTGTTTTACCAGCTCCATTTTTAGATCTGCAAACTGACATTACTGCAGGCCATGTGTTTGCACACTGGAGATCAGTTCTACCTCAGAGGCTGTTCGGGAAGGTCTGCCATGCCGAACCCGATGGCTTTCCTGATTCTGCTTGCACCTTGCTTTCCCTACTGGGAACTCATAAAGAGTTACAGCATCACTGCTACTGAATCTAATTATTTTTAGTGCCTCATTATTATTATTATTGATTATTATGACTTAAAATTTATTGAGTGCAGACAATATGTTATGTGCTATTAAAAAGACACCATCAGATGACCATGTATTTAATAGTACATGCACTGCACAGCGCTTCTCAAACAGAACTTTACACAGTGGTTCACTCGGTACCATCTCCCATGCAGGAAAACCCGTAGGGTCTCTGCTTCCTGGAGAATTCAGAGAAAGTCAGTTTCAGGTTCTTGTTCACTTTATCCAGTGATCAGAAGTAGAAAGCAGGGGAAAAAGCAATTTTTCAGGAAATTTGATGTGCTACCAAATACATTTTTTTCAAAATGTTTAAATTTTCTTATTGCACAAGAAATGTTTATGGGCAAAGATTTGGAAATGTAAATCACCCAAGATTATGTTAGCATAAAAACAAAGTAAACATTTACTTCTAAAAGTATAAACATGTGAACATATACCCATACTTATAAATCAATATTAGATCATCCTATATGTTTACAGTACTAGGAATTGAACATAGGGCATCTCGTTGAACTACATTCACAGTCCATCCCTTCTTTTTCTTTAACAGAGTCTCAATAAGTTGTCCAGTGTGAGCTCAAATTTTCAATCCTCCTGCTTCAGCCTCCCAAATTGCTGATAATACAGGAATATGCCTAGCTCTGCATGAATGAATAAATCAATGTACGCTATACTAGAAAAAAGTCCGAAAAAAGTCCCCATCTATTAGGCCTCATCTTTGCACTTTGTCTGTCCTAGATTCAATTCCTCAAAGTGAAACAATGCAATAGCACGTTTCTGCTAGAGCGATCCTGTGTTTAGAACTCTCAGAGAAGCCTGTGTGTTCACTCCTCACATCACCATAAGAATGAGTCACAGAATTAAATGCTGAGAAGAGGGCTGAATTCCAGTGCCACTGTCATGCCTGTATTTAAAACTTGGCTTCAGTGATTAGTCCTGTGTGAATCGGAACAAATTAGTGCGTGTGTACCTCTGTTTTCTTGTCATTAATTCTTAGGTTGGCTTCATAACAAAATAACAAGTTGAAAGTGCAGAGAACATTGTAAATGTGGTGATAAAGTGCTGCATAAAGGAATTGGTAATATGATGTGATGCTAAATTCTTAATTATTATTGTTGCATAAGTGAGAGAGAATGCCTTTCTAACATTGGATATGATGCAAAGCTTGATCTGAAAACAACAATATATAGTATAAGAACCACTGTTGAGCCCTTCTATTTTTGACAGGCCTTTCTCTCTCTCTTTCTCTCTCTCTCTCTCTCTCTCTCTCTCTCTGTTTCTTGCCCTTTTGAGACAGGGTCTCACTGTGCAGCTGGCATTGGCCTTGAACTAACTTTACAGTACAGACTGGTCTCAGAATTGCGGTGGTCTTCTTGCCTCAACCTATCAAGTTCTGAGATTACAGGTGTGTGCTACCACTTCTGTCTAGACAATATATCTCTTAATAAATTTGTAATGTATTCACGTTCTTAATGTTTTAAACAAGTCTGAAATGATCCTTGCTGATAAAAACTTTAGAAGAATGCTTGATGCATGGGAAGTATTCAAAATGTTGAACAAGATTTCTGACATGTAAATGTATTATCTGTTTGGTTTCACTACCTGGAAAGAAGCATTCTCTGAGAATATGACAAGGGAAGGACCAGTGAGAACAGCCTTGGTTACTTTTCATGGCCAACTCAGCTGCCCTTCGTGTCTTCCCTTTCGCCCTTCTCCGTCGTACCCTTTTTTTCTGTATTCTTATTCTGTGCCTGGACTACGAGATCAGCAGTATCAATATTATATTTATCAAAAATATTATAGTTATCATGGCCTTATGTTGTTTGCTCTGTACCTCTCAACCATTCACCCCAAATTGTGCCCAGACTGTTTGCTCAAATTGAGGTAATTCCTATGTCCACAAGAAGATAGGACATTTTGTATTGCAAAAAAATCCTGAGGATTTTGAGAATATTTATAATAAAATACATTTTTAAAACAAATACCAATTTTACTACTGTAAAAAGAACTTTTCTATGTCTTTTTTCTGGTAGTTAGTGATATTTAGGTCCAAGTGTTCTCAAATACACGTTTTCTCATCAAAATAAATACAAATTATGCCACAGTATAGTTCAATGAAATGAAGTTGTTGGACTTGCTTCATAATTCCATGGTTTGGGGCTGGGGATTTAGCTCAGCGGCAAAGTGCCTGCTTGGCAAGCACACTCACTCACAATCGTGAGTTCGATTCCTGGTACCGGAAGGAAAAAAAAAAAAAAAAAAAAAACATAATTCCATGGTTTGTTCCATCTTAAGATAAGAAATATAATAAAAAGCTATTTAACTACTGAGTGGTGTATAGTGTGTAATCAGATACAGGGAAAGACATACAAAGCAGATAACAAGTCTGCACAGCAATATGTAACCTCACACTGATCATGGAAATTGTACTGTTGTGCTGTCAAAATGCATTCAGTTCAAACACTATCCTCAGGAACTGTACAGCTGTAAATAAAAACAAATTGAAGTAATCTAATCATCCTAAGGGGTATTTTCACATATTTCTGTCTTTGTGGCATATATTCATGGCAAGATTATATCACAGGCTTACCATGGAGGCTTCCCTGAACCTGGCGACTCCTGCCAGCTTCCACTCACGTCTACCCTGTGACAGTCCATGTTTCCCTTACTTAATTGATTTATGGAAAATGTTTCACAGTACATTTTGTGTAGTTCCACAGACTTAGAATAGTTCTGGAACTAAAAGTACTGTTCAATCATTTCTTCACTTATACTTTAGTACTATAATGCTTTCAATTTGAAGTAGTTGTTTTTGCTTTTTTTGTTTGTTTTTAGTCATAAGAAATTCAATGAAATTGGGCCACTGGGAAAATGAAGTTTTAATTTAAAAATGTATTGCATATTAGAGATTTAACTAACTAATCAATTCATTTTTCCTAGCACGCATTAGTTTTTACCTTTGGACAAAGAATCCAAATCAATATCCTTCTTAGAAAAAAGGGAAAAGATTCTTGCTATAAAGTCAGTCCATTTGAGAGTTGCATATACCAAATGATTAGAAAAATGGCCTTCCATAATAAATGAGAAGGCTTCTATAAGATCCACCTGGATCCACCAAATGATCAGTTATTATGTAATAAAATCTTCTATTCTCATTATCTGTAGTTTAAAGACAGGAGACATGTCATTTTAAATACAATAGTGTTAATTTACACATATAATCTTTAAAATTGAATAAAAACTCTTGTGGCTAAAGCAAAACTATATTTTAAAAATTTTATGAGAAATTTTACAAGAAAAACTTAAGGGAAAAAATCAAATGAAATGGAACATCTAGTCTTTGGCTATTCATCTTGAGAATATCATTGTTTAACAAACTGTATTTGATACATAGAAAATATCAACAATATTGGTTGAATATATTGATAGAAAATCAAAAAATATTGGATACAGAAGGTCTTATGCATACAGAAAGGAAAATATATTACAAAGGGAGGAAAAGAGCATACTACCCAAGATTTGAGCAATTTTACAGTTACCTAGTGCTAGAAATTCTTTCAAATAATGTTTAAAACACAGATTTTTGTACTACCTGTCATGTTATCAGATTCAGAGAATGCTCCACTGTCATGGGTTAATGAAAAATATTTCTACCACAGTTCCTAGTATCATATTGTGTAGTGTGGAACAATTCTAATGTGTTTTGGGATTGTTATGCCAAATGAGCTGTTTCCTATTCTGCTTTCCTATGTTCGTGGTCAATTTTATTGTATCCCAAGAAACAGAGAATACAAAAGAGAAAACACACGGCTATGACAATGTTCTACTTTCAAATGCTGTATGTCTTCTATATTTATATTTCTTTTATATGTATCTTATGTTTTATATATATATTGTTTTATGTTGAACATATATACATATATTCAAATGTTATGTATTATATGTATCAAGTTTGATATTTACTCTAGAATATGATATTTTTAGTAACAGAATTTTATGCAGGTAACCCAGATGGAAGCAGCCCTACCTTCTTTTCCTTTGATGTGTAAAATATATTTAATGCTCCATCAAGTGATATATGTGGTTTCTCTGTTTCTCTAAAATCAAGTTTAGTTTTTATAACAGAATACCTACTATTACCTGTAAGGTTAGGTGTGATTTCACTTGTAGAGCAAACAGGAGGTGGCACCCTTTAAAGTACTGTCCTCCCAGGAGCACTGAGAGGAAGATGCCTACTGCTGCATTAAAGTCATTCTTCCAAAATATATTAATTACTGCAGTAGTTAAAGAAATATTTTAATCTATGTTTACAGTTTGAAAACATGAAATATATGTATAGTTATAATTTAAAAATTTGAAGCTGGGTGTGATGACACGTGCCTGTAATCTCAGCGCTCAGGAGGCTGAGGCAGGAGGATCTCATTGTGAGTCCAAGGCCAGCCTGGGCTACAAAGTGAGCTCAAGGCCAGCCTGAAATGCATAGTGAGACCCTGTCTCAAAAAGACAAAAAAACAATAATTTAAAAGTTTGAGTTGGGGCTGGGGATTTAGCTCAGCGGCAAAAGCGCCTGCCTGGCAAGCGCAAGGTCGTGAGTTTGGTTCCCGGTACCAGAGAAAAACCAAAAAAAAAATAAAATAAATAAATAAATAAATAAATAAAAGTTTGAGTTGTAATTTTTCACTAGAGCTAAGATAGTATATTTTTGTGGTAGAATATTAATACACTTGGTTGGTCTTAACCTCTCCTCTACTAAAACTCTTTGTAAATTAATTCCTATATGTTTTACATGGTTTAATCCAGTGAATCCCAACCTAAGAAGATCCTGCTACCACCTCCTTGATGATAGCTGATGATTTCTGCAGACATTTAATATGTAATAACTTTCAGAGGGATAAAACTAGTGTGTAGAATTCAGGGGTGATGTGAAAAATCACACAATGCACAGTTCACTAAATACCATCTCTTCTGCTCCAAAATTCCTTTCCATTGAAATGAGTGAGTGGTGCCAATGACAAGAAAGTCTGGTTCAATCCCATTACTCAGATTGTGTCAGGCCCTGGAACAACCTCTGTCATCTCTATTCATTCCAGTCTTCATTCACTTTTACATTCCTATCATGAAGCATATATTGTATGAACACCTCTCAGAACTCAGAAATTACCCCGAGGATTCTGTGTGTGCATGTGTGTATACATGAGAAAGACAGACACACATTGAGCTCTTATTTCTATTCAGGTGCACTGACAACAACACTTTCAAGCTAAACTTTATATATGTGACATTCATCAATGCAGAGCTAAGCATATTCCTATATTATCCTCAATTTGGGAGGCTGAGGCAAGAGAATTGAAAATTTAAGCACACACTGGACAACTTATTGAGACTCTGTTAAAGAAAAGAAGGGATGGACTGTGAATGTAGTTCAACGAGATGCCCTGTGTTCAATTCCTAGTACCGTAAAAATACAGGATGATCTAATTTTGATTTATAAGTATGTGTATATGTTCACATGTTTACACTTATAGAAGTAAATAAATGTTTACTTTGTTTTTATGCTAACATAATCTTGGGTGATTTACATTTCCAAATCTTTGCCCAGAAACATTATATATGTGACATGTATTTCATGATGCATTCTGGCCTATCAGTTAAGGAATACCTTTCCTGTTCTCCATACTACCATATATGCCCTGTTCATATACAACTTTGTGCCCACTCCTCACCAGTACCAAAAGTCAACTTTTTAAATAAAATTTATCACACTGAAAAGATTCCAGAAGATGGTGAAGTTTTCCACCTTATGTCTGTTTTTATCTGACATATATCTCCTATCCTGGACAGCAATTGCACTGTCACAGTACTTCTACTTCAGAACTCAGGTGATCAGAAAAGCTTGCAGCTTTCAGAAGAAAGTTTAAACTGGAAATTGTGGAATATTTCAGTTCATCTCAACTCTTAATATAGTAGATTAACCCTCTCTCACACTATCCATGTGCCAGGCAGCTGTTCATGTGCGCCTGGAGCAGCATACAGTGATGGCAAGAGCAAGGGTAGACAGACGATCTTTTCCTCCAAGTTTCAGGAAGCTGTGCTTTGAAGGTTATTACTGTTTTTATTATTGGATTCAATCAAAGAGGTAGTTGGCCATTATAATTATTCATTCTCCCGTTGCTATTAGACTCTCTTCCTTTGGCTGAAATGACCTCAGGAGGACTTACAGGCTTGCATTCTTTCCCTTCTGTTTTTCCCCCTTTTTAGAGCCAGACGTTAACGACGAGGCCACAAAGCAACAATTCATTATATGGTGAAAAGTAGAAAGTGACTGTGCATCCCCTGGGAAGATAACCGCTCAGGAAACACATGAGAAGGTCTTAAATTTCTAACTCTTTGACCCAGTTAGCTTCTTTGTCCCTCATCTCCTGAATTGTTGTGTTTGCATTCTGTTGGTATATTGTAGTGAAGTACTTAAATTACTTTCAAACTTCCTTTTCTTTGCCTTTTATAGCCATATTTTGTGTTTACCATTGGGAGTTACTATAGTATTAGATTTAAATATCCCTTATTCAACAAAAAAATCCGAGGTTTATTAAAAAATAGGAAAAGATAGCCAATTTAAAGGAAAAAATCAACAGAAGCTATTTAAAAGAGCTGATGGCAGATGTAGTAAACAAAACCATTAAAAAAGTCTTTACAAGGATGCTGTTATGGTTTGTGTCTGAATGTGTCTCCCCAAAGGCTCATGCAGTCATGGGGCAGGTTTTTAGAGTTTATGATTGATTCATGGGTGTGAGTGCTACCCTCGCCCAGGGGCAGGTAATTTGCATACAATTTGAGGGAGGGAAAGAGGCTTGCCTTCTGTTGCTCAGCCATTTTGCTCTTGTTGCTTTTGCTGTTTTCTGCCAACATGAACTGTTGCCCTCTGCTATGTGCCACCCTGCCTTGGAGCCAGCCAAGTATGTATTGAAACCTACACAGACTGTGAGCTAAATAAACATTTCCTTCGTTAATTCTGGGTGTCAGGTATTTTGTATCAGCAATGAGAGTAAAGAGACTAAGACAAATGCTCAGCCAGCTGAGGGAAGATATGGAGAAAGTCAAGAATAAAATGTAAGAACAACACAGAAATATTGATTAAAATCATAGAAATCCTAAAATAGAAGAAGATGTCCTGGAAGTGAAAAGTAGTAACTGACATAAAAATTTACTAAAATGAAAGGCAGATTTAAGGACATAAAAAAAGAAGAGTTAGTGATTTCAATAGACAATGACAACTATAGAGGCTAAGACACAGAATGAAAATATTAAGGAAAAATGAACAAAATCTAATTTATTGTGGTACACTCTCAGTTAAACCAGGCTATATATTATGAACACATTGGAAAGTGATGACAGAAAAGGAAAACAGCCCAGAGAATATTTGAAAAACTCATAGCTACTAACATTTCATGTTTAATGAAAGACATAAACTCAAATATCCAAGTATCTCAATAAACTTCAAGTCAGGTGAACTCAAAGATATGCTGAGACATGGTGTAAACAAACTTTCTGAAGACAAAGAGAAAATTGTGAGAGAAGCAACAGGGTGGTGAATCATGATATACACAATGCTCTCACTAAGACTGTGAGCAAATTTTTCACTAATTTTTTTTGAAAGTCAGTAGAGAAAGTTCCAAACTTATGAACATTTGAGTTGGCAACTTTCACAGATGTGTAACAGACCTTGTATTATGAACATTCGTAGATGAGATGAAATGGTAGAAGTAGTTCACATGTCTTTTGGACATTGCCACAATGGTGCTGCTGTGTGCTTACAGTATGACAGTGTGTAGTAAGGTAGTGCTCAATCAGAGGCCAGTATGACTGGAAGCAAGAGGAAAATCAGTGATGACTTTGGCGGGACTGCTAGGAAGCTCAAAGCAATACACATCTATATCAGAGGTGTACAAGGCTCACTTCACCACACTTATGAATGAACTCAATTTAGGAACATTCTCCTGGAATAGAACTTGCTCACAAATTCCAGACTTACTGTATGTAATAGACTGATATATCCAAAATTATAAAACAGCACAAAACAAAGCATCTGTCAAGAATACTATATACAGCACAACTGTCCTTCAAGAGTGAATTAGTTATTGAGACAATCCAGATAAAGCAAAACTCAACAATTTTTATTCCACCAGATGCATCATGTGAGAAACACTGAAAGGATCCAGCAAGATTGAAGAAAAGAACACAAGACTGAGACTTGAATTTCTATGGACAGAGATCTCAAGAAGGTTAAATCCATGACAACTTAACATGGTAATTTTGATTTCTTTTTTTTTTTTTTGTAATTTTGATTTCTAATTCCACATTTACTGTATGTGGTACTAATATTTATAAAATAACAGTTTATTTTGGGGGTGCAATGTATAAAGGGATAATTTTATGATATCAATAACTAAGGGGGGGTCTGAGATGTAAAGGAGCATAGGCTTTTTATGATATTAAAGTTAAGCAGTATAAATCCAAATTGGAGTGTTTTAATTTTAGGACATTAAGTATGACTCCCATAGTAACCACTAAACATAGTTATTAAAGACATAGAAAAGCAAGTATGAAAATAATTTAAACACTTTACTACAAAATAATAACCAAATGCAAATAAAATGATTCAAGAAATGAGAGGCAAAAAAATCTAAAAACACATATAAAAGATAATTATTAAAAACACAAAATACAGTACTTCCATATCAATAATTACATTGTGTATATGTATTAAACTCTCCCATCAGGATGAGTTAAAAAATTGTTCAACTCTGTACTGCTTATAAGATATTTCCTTTATATCTAAAATGAATGTATTTAATATATATTAAAATATAAAAAGAGAAAAGAGATATTTCATGTAAATAGCAATTAAAAGGGAGCAGAGGTAATTATACAGATATTAGCCCAAGAGAGAGGCCATGAAGTCTGTAACTGTTAACGGTATATTGGTGAAGCCACCAATGCCATTTGTCTTTTTTTAAACTAGGAATTGAACTCAGGACCTTGCACTTGCCAGGCAGGCACTATATCACTGACCTATATTCCAAGCTCACACCCATGTCATTTGGAACTCATATTCTACCACCATGTGTCCCAGATACTGGATAAGGGCTAAGGAATTAATGTTTATTCTGTTGTGTTTCAATCTTACTTTGGTCCAAATTATTTTCTATCCATTCTTCCCTTTTGGAATGTGAATATTTACCTTGAGGCACTATACCTTAGGGTTATGTGACTTTTTAAAAAATTCATACAGAGATGCATATCTAAGAATTTTCCTTGAGTCTTCCAAGAGATTTGGACTTGGACTTCTGAAAAATTCTAGAACTATTAAGATTATGAGAAATCTATCATTGTATTCCTGGCTGTATGCCAGTTAATTATGTTGTGTTAGGAGGAATTACAAACTTACTATTATATTTATTTGGAAATTAAACATGGTTTAAGGAGATGTGTGTTATGGCCTGTATCCAGATGTCCCTCCCAAGCTTTATATGCTCATAGGAGGTACTTTTCTAAACTGGCTGAATCTAGGGCATGTGATAGTAGAATTAAGTATTTGTAGTACTAAATTAAATTAGTCCACTGGTTGGAATTAGTACATCTTTGGGTGTGGTTATTGGGGTGGCCCACCTTGGGTTTGGGTGATATCACACAAAAGGCTTATAGCCTGAATGAGATAAAGGAGGAAGGAGGCTTGCTGCTTTGCTGCTGCTGCTGCTGCTGCTTGCTCCTCACTGCCTTCTGCCTGACATGCAATGAACTATTTCTCTTCTGTCATGCCCATTTGCCATGCTATCCTACCTTGGAGGCAGCAGACTATGGGCTGAAACCTCTACAAACTGGGAACTGAAGTAAAACTTTCTTTAATTATCAATGTCAGGTATTTTATCCCAGCAAAGATAAACTAACTAAGACAATATGCTTTGGTGCAAAATCAATAAAGTTTGTATTATGACAGTTAATCTTGATTTGTCAACTTGTTTGGATTAAGAAATATCTAAGAAATTAGTAAAACATTAATCTGAGTGTATCAGAGTGGGTCAGAGAAGTGTGCTTCTCAGTCCTATGTATGGTCCACATTCTGTTCATCTTGAGCACTGCTACCGAGCTTTGCATTCAGGCTACCATGAGCTGAAGCTTTACTCCTCCATGCCTTCCTCCCTGAGATTTCTACCTACGAACCTGCTGACCATGTTGTGAATCTCTTGATAACATGAGCTAAGGTAAACCTTTCCTCCTTACATTGCTAACATTGGGTATTGTGTGTCAGTGACAACTACTAATAAAGCTATTATCTGATAAAGAAAAAAGTAGAAATAACAAATGTTGCCAAGAATATGAATTTGAAACTCTCATGCACTGTTGGTTGGAATATAAAATGGCACAGCAGCTCACAAACAGTATGTGATTTCTCAAACATTTACAAATAGAACTACCATATGACCTAGCAATTCCACTTCTGAGAATATATTTAAAACAATTGAAAGCAAGGATTCAAGGAGTTATTTGTGCTCCCATGTTCATAGCAGTATTATTAATAACAGTTAAAATATGGAAGCAGCTCACATGTTCATTGATGGATAGGCAAAGAATCAACATATGTTTATCCATACAATGGAATTCTTATAAAAGAAAGGAAATTCCAATGTATGCTATAACATGCAGGGAGCTTAAGGACAATTATAGTAGGTTAAGTAAGGCAGTTATAAAATGTAAATACTGTATTCTATGGTTCCACTTACATGAGAAACCAGAGTATTCAAAACTTGTAAGGAGAGAAAATAGAATAATAATTTTTAGTATCTGTTAAAAACAGAATGGAGAGTTACTGTTTAATATTATAGAATTTCAGTTTTACAAAATGAATTATGATAATGGGTGATATTGATGATTGTATAATATTATGAATATATTTTATACTACTTAACGCTACACTTAAGAAAGATTAGGATACCAACATTTATATTATTACTATTTTATCACAATAAAAATATTAGAGCTTACTTGGAACAACCCTAGTACTTATGATTTCCAGCCTGTATTTGTCACTTTTCTAGTATGATATGCTTTTGAACTGTGCCTCATCAAATAGATAGTAAGCTTCTGAGTCACAAAATCTTATGAAATGTTGCAACATTTAGGTTAGCTAGCATTTTGTTTTAAATAAATTAGTGGTTTTATTAATCTCATAAAAATAATATCTATCATTTAGGAGGATTATTGAGTCCAAATTGTGCAATGTTTTATAAATAGTCTCCTACTTAATCTTTATGACAATGTAGTGAGACATTAATCATGAATATCTGCATTTAACAGATGGGGAAACTAAAATACATAGACATTCATAATTTTTACCCATATGATTGAACTGTTACAGGAACATAAATTCAGCTCTCTCCACTGGCAGAGTCAAATTTCTAAAACATAATATTACTTTAGCAAGAGTAACAATAGCAGTGGTAGTTATTATCACAGGCCAATAACTATAGACATATTGGGACCTAATCTCTGTAACCCATAAATGCTGCAACCTTACTTGAAAAACAAAAAATCTTTGCAATAGCAATTAAGGAAAAAAAATCTTAAAATTAAGGAAACATACTGGATTATGTGAGTGTTTCTAAATTCAACCATAAATACCCACAAAAGAGAAAGGTACAGGGAGCTTTTACAGGCAGAAGAGGCAACCTGACAGTAGATGCTGTTTGCAATTATGTATGCACAAAGTATGAAATGCTGAAACTCACCATTTGGTTGGAAGAGGCAAAGCAAGGAATTATTCCCAGAAAACTCCAGAGGCCATATGACCTTTTTGAAAATTTAATTGGGACTGGTGATAATTATTTTAGTCTTATGGCTTCTAGAACAGTAAGAAAATACATTTCTTTTGTTGTAAGCTTCCAAATTTGGGGAATTATTTTGCAGCAACCACAAAAAAATAAATACTCCAGTCCCTTCTTACATGCTTAAACATGGTCTTAAGTATGCTTGAGTTCAAAGCTAGGGTGCAAATTTTCATGTGGTCTAGGAATGTCAGCAAAACACATTTTGTGGTGCTTGTTACATGTGTTTAACTTCAAAAAGTAGAAATGCTTCCTAAATATCAAAGTACACATTTTTATCTATTAATATTTATGTTTTTCCAATTTTTATACCTTCCAAAAGTATTAGGTTGCCTTCCTCTTCTACACTCGATGCAAATAGCACCTCTTTTTATGTGTCTTCCTTTTTTGAATGTTTCATAATATTTCTTTTCAATTTTACCTTCATTCACTTAAAAACTATTAACATTTACAAAATCAAATGCAGTATTTACGTGGCACAAACTAAAACCAAGAGATTGTGAAATCTCCCCTTGTAAGCCAAGAACACATGAATTTTGGCCCTGAGATCATTATAACATGCTTATGAAAATGCCTTATTTAAAATATAATTTAGGTCCACAGTAGAACGCACTATGTGATTAATTAGTAAATTATTTATATAGAGAACAATTACTGTAACATTCAAACGAAGGAAGAACCAATGATGCTCACTGTGTCTTCTCTGTACCTTTTCTCAAGTGGAATTCTGAACAGTCCACTTCAGAAGGCAACATCCCCAAATGCCTTGATAGTTATGATCCTATGACTCCTTGACTCATGAATATGCCCACAAATTCTTGGAAGTATTTGGTTTCCACATATGTTTCTATTTAAATTCATTTGTTACATAGCACAAATTATCTCCAAATTCGGCCAGATCTTATATAATACAACTGCCAAGTCGCATTTAGTACTATAGACATAACTTTTTGTATCCCTTGTACTGAGTATGTATAGCTATATCATTTTAAAAAGACTCAAAAATTGAAAGCTTAATGTAATTAAATGATGGCAACATATCCTGTCAGTAATAGCATGGAACAATTTGGTGACCCATTTGTGTTCTATATAGAATTAAGAGTAGCAAATCCTCCTCACAAGAGCTGAGTCTTGCTGATAAAGGAGGATTCATTAAGAGTTATTTATCCACACTCATAATGGAAGCCATGCAGAGGAACAGCTTAAGAGTAAGAGGTTTTAACAGACCAGCTAACATTTTAAGGGAAAAAATCCCTTCTATAGCAAAAAATAAAAGGGAGAAGGAGGAACACTTTATGAAATCTTGAAACCACCAGCTCAAATTTCAATAGCATTTTTCTGAATAGAAATCAGTGGTTTCTCTCCCTGGTGTTTACCCCATCGTTTAGGTATGAAAGGCACCTTTCCGAGGAAACCAGGAGAAGGAGAAATAGAGATGGTAGAAACCAGACGAGCACAAAGAAGCATCAGGAAACCCTTTAGCTAAAGAAAAAAATCACTCAATTGACCAAGGCAAAGAGAGAGGAGTGTCAGGTGAGTAGAAAGAGCAGGAGCTGTGTGTCTGTGTAGTGAAATACTCACGTGACTGCCACCCTCTTCAGACATGTCTCCCTCATTTATCCCCCTGGGATTTGGGCTTTGCACTCACTATTATGTGTATTGTCTTGCACTCTACCTCTCTACAGGGTGTGAATTTTTATTAAAATTCAGAGTCATTCTGACAATGTCAATGAAAAAGCTAATTAAGATTGTGATTGAAACTGCACCAAGGTGCTGGGGATTTAGCTCAGTGGCACAGCGCTTGTCTGGCAAGGTCGTGAGTTCGATTTCTGGTACCAGAAAACAAACAAAAAAAAAAAAAACAAAAAAGAAAACAAAAAAAAAGAAATTGCACCTAACGTATAAACTAATTTGGTGATCGTTGACATCTTAGCAACATACAGTTCTGTGACTATGGACAAAAATATCTCTCCATTAATTAATCTTTATTTCTTCAGTGTTTTGCATTTCCAGTACACTGCTTTCATCATGTATATAACTAAATATATTCTTTAAGGAATTATAAATATTATTTTTTAATTTTCAATGTCTAATTGCTTTTCTTACTAATTAGAAATGCAATAGATTTTTCTGTATGTCTCATCAATCGTATAACCTTTTAAAACTGATATATCATCATATTCTAAATAATACAGTGTAACATCTTTCAAAAATTACATTTTATTAAAGGCTATAAATAATTTAGACATAACTTCAAGAATATGGAAACATATGTATAGTTTATACACAAATTTGGTACCATTTTATGTAAGGGATATGAGTACCCATGGGTTTGGAACCAATGAGATGTCTTTCAGCCAATTCCTATCATAATGAGAGATGACTATTATTTTTTTGTTTTGGTTTATAAAATTTTATTTGAAAATCAAGATTTATATCCTACTTTCATACTTTTTTGCTAGAAAGCAGTTGTCTAGTTTTGGTAGTACATAGTACTCATTTAAAAAACATTAGGTAGGAAAGATTGCTTCTTTCCTAGTTTTATGGAAGTTTGTGGGGCATATACTGTATTTCATCCTTAAATGTTGGTGCAATTCACCAGAGAGGCCAATTCAACTGCATATTCCTCTGTAGAAAGGTTTTTAATACAAATTCAATGTTTTTAAATTTCTATAGGACCATTCACATCATTTGTATTCAATGAACATAATCCTTATTCAATGAACTTTAGGATTCTGTGTCTTTCACAGAATTTGTTCACTTTGTCTAAGTTTTGATATGCCTAGAAATACTATAATTCACGTTATGCTTTATTATCTGTAGATTCTGTAGTGATGTCACTTCTTTTATTTAATATATAGGTAATCGTGTCATTGTTTAATTTCTTGATGATTCTGGCTAGAGATTTATATTCTCCTCAAATAATCAGTTTGTTTTATTTATTTTTTTCTTTACCATTTCTGCATTTCATTAAATTCTGTGTTTATTTCCTTCTGTTTAATATAGCTTGATTTACTACTCATAAGTTTCATAAGGTAGAGGCAGAGGTTGTTGATTTGCGATCTTTCTTGTTTTCTAATACATGTTCTGAATATTATACATATTATACTGACTGCTTTAGCATCTGTCATAAATTCTAAAATGTTTTCTTTATAGTTTATTAAAATCCTTTCTAGTTTTCTTTTAAATTTCTTCTTAGATTCTTGTGCTATTTAGTTTTTTGGTACTTTTCCACAGTCTTAGATATTTTCCAGATGTTTTGCTATTACTGCTGTCTAATTTGATTGTTTATGTCAGGAAATGTACTTTAAATGACATGTATACTTTCATATGGATTTAATGTATTTTTATAATGAGAAAAATAATTTATCTAGAAATTTTCTGGGAATGTCTTTTTCCTGAATAAAAAAAGAAACTTTTATGTACTTGGGTATTCATTCCATTTATCATTATAAAATAATATTTTTGTCTGTCATAATATTCATTGCTTGAACTCTGTCTTCATTGATATTAATATAATCACTATAATTTATATTTTTTTCTAGCACTAATATGATCTATTTTTTCACAATCTTTTACTTAGAATGTATTTGAACTTCATATTTAATTTTCATTTCTTACAGGTATCATATGTTTTTGCCTTGTTATCCAATTCCTGCCTCTGATTAGAGGTGTTTAGACTACTGGTATTTAATGTAATACTGATAGTTAGGTTGAGATCCACCATCTTGAAACTTGTTTTTTATTTATTCCATATTTTTTGTTTCTTCTTTTTTCTTTCTTCATTTTTAGTACTTACATCATTTTTTTTTATTTTCTGTTACTTTATTTCTTAAATTATTAGGTACAGCTCTTTGTTTTCTTATGTTTAGTTGCATTAGAGTTGAGAGTACTTATCTTTAGCTGGATATACTTTTGAGAAACAGTAAAATACTTGTAGTATAAGGACATAGTATGCTCTATTTTTCTCACTTTATATTGTTGCTATGACATATGTAACTTATGTATTACAAATGTAAAGGGAAATAGTATTATTTTCATTTGAAAATAAATCATATATATATATATGTAGATGGATAGATAGATAGATAGTTAGATAGGTGTACCTTGGTCTCAAACTTAATTCCTTTCATGATTCTGGGAAAGATGGCTGCATTTTGTTTGTAGGGAGGGAAATGGCTGCTATCAGTTTCCTCACTGCATGTGTAGTTCAGGAACAGAAGCAAAATTTGTAAAACTCTTCTGTTAGGTAACAGAATAATTCACAAAAAGAAGCGTTCATGCACTGAAGTCTTCCTGTATATTTTCTTTTCTCATTTAGTTCTGATATCCCATTTTTATTACTATGTATGGAATTGTACCTCCGTTTTTATTACTTTCTATTTCTATAAAGAATTTCTTTTATCTGCTAGAGCAGGTAGGTTGTTGTTAAATTCTACCAGTTTTTATATCTCTGCAAATGTCATTACTTTACCTTTGGTTTTGAAATGTATGCTTTTTTTCTCCTCTGGCTACTGTAAATTTTTTTATTTGATCACTAGTTTTGAGCAATTTGATTGTGATGTGCTATAATGTGATTCATTTTATTTTTCTTGTTATTGAGGGTCATTAAGTTTCTTAGATTTGTGGGCGTATAACTTTTAACAAAGTTGGAGTACTCTTGACAGTTATTTCTTGCTAAATTTTTTCCTTTCACCCATCTTTTTTGGGTGATAGTGGTCATGGTGATAATCTAAAGTTTCTTGATATCTTACAGTTCTCTCTCTCTCTCTCTCTCTCTCTCTTTCTCTCTCCATACACACACTCTCTAGGCAATCCCCATTTCTATTTCTTCTGTCTCATCTGCCTTTACTTACACACTACCAGTAGTTATTTATAAAATTGTAGCCTGGTAATTATCTTCTTTTTAATTTTTTAATCACTTTTCTATCTTTTATACCTTGCTTCACGTCTTGTACTTACAGATTATTGTTTCACAGTGTTTTAGCATCTTTGATTGACTGTTCAAAGACTTGTGTCACTTCATAGTGTCAAATGACTGAGAACCCTCATTAAGGCTAAAATTTTTTTCTCTCTGTTCATGCCTTGTATACTTTAATTGGGTGTCTGACTTAAATTTCACTTGTATTGGATACAAAGGATTTTTGCATTTTTATAAGTATTTTTGAGCTTTTTCTTGGGATATCTAAGTTATTTAGAAAGAATTTTGTATTTTTACACTTGATACCTTTGTCACTTGTTAAGCATGTCTATGGCAGTGCTCAATCTAGGATTATTTTCCTCCATGTACTAAGACAATATATTCCTGGGTAAATGTCTCAAGAACTTTGAGTTTTTCCAGGGTGTGTAATGGGAATGGCATCATTCCTGAATGTCCTTGAATGATAGTTATTGATCCTCTTTGTATTTTTTCATCTAAAGTCTACCTGGCTTGTTCTCCCTGAAGTAGGGATTATTTCTGATTAATTTTGTGAGTAGTAAATAATTCAAAATTTTAAAATATTTTATAAGAGAAAATTTAAAAGTAGTAGAAAGTGGAGCCTTTTTGGAAGAAATATGGTATAGATAAATTAGTTCTCTTATACTAGGTTATGGAATTGGAGCCCTAATGCATGGATTATTTCCTTTCCGAAAGAGGCCACAGATTGTTACCTTCTCCTTCCAACATTTGAGGACACATCTAAAAGTCATCTATGAAAAATGGGACCCTTAATCTCTGGACCCTTAATCTCTTGATCTTGAACTTCCTAGTGTCTGCAACTTTGAGGAAGAAATGTCTTTTACTTATACATTGTAGTACTAGTATATGATATTTTGTTAAGCAGTTCAATATGACTGTGACAGGTACACTTTTACTGTTACCTTAGGACAGTTTGGTAATCCCAGACAACTTCCTAAATGTACACTAAATACTTTTCTTGTGACTAAACTTTCTCAGTCTTAATAATTAAAAACAAGGATGCTATACAGTTTCTCCTGTCTTTATTACTATTCATATATGATCTCTAGTCTGATTATTTGAATCTAGGGCCCAACATATTTATATTCACATGTCACAGGGTAGTATTTCCCGCTCCACACATCTCCTCACCATTCTTTGAGGTTCAATTTAATGGCACACTTCATTAAAGTTCCTGTAGTAGGCCATCATACGTTTGTTATTTCCATGGATTCAGTTTAGGTTAGAATCATATGTAGTCAGAAAGAATAATCTCCTTTGCCTGTGTACTTTGTAGACAGTGCAAGGCTATTGAGGAAAAATATTATGCTTTTTACTCTTTTGTAGAACAGCTCTGGGTTTTGTTGAAGTGAATTCAATTCAATTTCTGAATGGAGTATATTCCTGTGCAGAGTTATAAAACTTGATTCCTATTTCAATTCTTCTACTAAATAACTATATGATCTTGGGTAACTCATTTTCAAACCTTTCTGCAAAATGAACTCATTAAATCAGATTATCTCCAAGGTCTCTTTAGCTGTTTAATGGTATAATTCTCATGGTAAATATTAGGTAGCAGCAGAGGAGTAGAATCATGTGGCTTCCTCTGTACACTGAACTCCCCTCTTACTGAAATCCTCCAAGAATATTCATCAGTATGCTCTAAGATGAAAACTGATGGTTTTTATGTTGAATATTTAAAAGTTTATTATAGATAAATAGCCCCAGACTGGTAAGCTTATTTGAAACTCTGGAAACTGCTAGTAGCTAAACCTCTTGGGTTTGAAATACTGGGCAGTAAATAGTATGACAAGGGATTTTCTCCTGAGATTTCCTATGTTTGCTGCTCCTGGCAGGTTGGAATTAGAGTGAAAAAAGTCAGTTTTGCGATTCCTTGTTACAGTTGCTCCCAGGTGGAGTTCAGAAGTGTAGACACGGTGACAGGGGTGATGAAAACATAATAACGACAAAAGAATTTAATCAAATTTTATCGGCTCTCTAAAAGCTTTCAGGACCAACTCCATTGCTGCTTACATTTATTTGTAGATTGCGTTTATGATGTTAACTTTCTCCTTAGGGAAGAGGAAGGAGTTATATAATTACAAGTTGGAAATTACTAGATCTGTTCCAGTACAACATAGTGATCTTGGAGTATAAGTGTACAGAAAATGTAATACAAAAGGGTAACATCAATATTGTTGTTAAAACCTTGAATGTCAGATGTCACAGTTAACTGCAACCATTATTTGTCTCTCAACCATGCTCATTAATATCATTTTTTCTTAGTTTCTCTCAAGTCAAATATTTTTTAGATGCTCATATCTCCACATCCTGATGGCTCCCATTCAAACCTAGACATTGGTTCTCTGAGCAAGCTAACCAACATTAATTTCTTTCTGTGGGACAGGCCTTATATTTCAGTGGTTACACAGGCCTTTTTCCTTGGGTGACACTATACTTCTGCTTTTATCTTGACAAAGACAAAAAGATAAGTCTTTTTTACCTGTCTTTACATATGTGCTCATCAGTCCATAGGAATGGGATATTTTGCCCCAGAAAACTGATGCCTAGCTGTGAATTTTTTTGGCAATACTTCTGGTCATGTGATCTCAATACTGTCTTCATCTTACTATTCTAATTGTACAAGCATTAATTCCCTGCCTGTATTTTCTGTGAATGAGGGAAACCTACCTTGCCAATCTCATCTCTCTCTCACTGGAGAGACATCATAGCTGCTAAGTCTACTCTCTACTCTTCCTTTTCTGAGCTACAGGATATGCCCTGGGACCTAATGAACATTCCATCTCTTCACTGGCTTTCCTGTGTTGATTCTCATGCCCTAATGAACATTCTATCTCTTCACTGGCTTTCCTGTGTTGATTCTCATGCCCATTGATTTTTTGGCCCAAGAAAGAAATTATAACTTTTAGCATACCTACATATTATGCACTTATAATGGTCCATTTCCACTGGAAAATAATTTCCTGAAGTTAAAACCAGTCATTTCATTTGTGCAAGTATAAAGATGTAATTTTGCACATTTTAGAATACATATACATACATATTTGTACTCAGTTTTACATGTGTATATTTTCCAGTAAAAATCACAATCTCTTAAAGTCTAGGCTTATGTTTTTCATCTTTTCTATCATCTACTATATCTAGCATGCCATTAATGCTTAGTAAAATGTCCCAGTGTGACTTTTAGACATGAAACATGTGAGTGATTTAATATAAGTTATAGATTTTATTTAGAATTTATAGTGTGGTGTATTTATCTTTAGCTCAGTTCAACAAATATTTATTGAGCAACTAACATAGTGTCTTATACATAGTAACTTTCAATAAATATTTTGGCATAGAATATTAGCAATTTATCTGCACAGTGAAGGGAGCCTGAGCAGGAGAAAAGGGAATAAATAACTTCTAAAACGTTTTCTGGTTTATTAATCCCAGTTTTCTATATTTCAGTTTTATAGGGGATTACACTAAAATAGTGCAAAACTTCATTTGAAAGGATGACACAAGACTGTACTGCCGAAGGAGGCAGTGAACTTGAAATCATCAAGACTTTAGGTAGAAAAGCATCTAGTTTTTGAGGCTCACATAGTTTCCTTTCATCCTTTATAGTCTTTCACAGGGATTTCTTGAGTGGATCCTCAATAGAAGATTTTAATGAATCCAAATTCAGAAACATTTGTTCAACCTCATCATGAAGTAGGTGTTGAGGATTCCATGCTTACTTCATCAGGCAGAATGTTAACATCAAAAAGCAAAAGGCAAAAACTAAGCAGAAGCCATTAAACATGATATCCTAAAGGTGAGTAAGCATGAAAAGAGGTAATATAACAAGCCATAGGGAAGTTCAAATGAAAGTCAAAGGGTGATACCACTGCTCAGTGATTACACTAGGAAAAGGTAAGGCACCAAAACAAAGTGCTGATAAGAACATCGGTCAACAGCAACCCTGCTACTAGGGGTGAAAAACAGTGCAGTCACTTTGGAAGACAATTTCTTAGGAAATTAAATTACACCTACATATCACCAGACAACCAAATTCCTATATATCTATTGAAAAGGAAGGAAAACTTGGGTTCTCAAAAATCTATCATAAACATTTGTAACAATTTTATTCATACTTGTCTCAAACTAGAAACAGCAGAAATGTCCTTTCTCTGACTAGGTAAATTCACCATGGAAAATCCCTAGTCATCAACAAAATGGAAAAGCACACTGTGACCCCAGCGCCATGCATGAATCTCAAATGCATTATGTTAAATTAAAGATCCTAAACTGCAAAGGTTAAGTACTGTGTGTGACACCATTTGTATGCTCTGCAACAGTCCAAGTTGTAGAGACAGAAACAGTCCAGTGATGACAGGCAATCAATTAGAAAGAAGGGTACAACCTGAGCAACCGTTTCGGTTCAGGAATTATTCAATATCCCAATTTTGGTGGTGTTTCTACAAACTCAGAAATACAAGAGGCTTTCTCTATCTATAGTTTCCTTTTCTTTGGCTTTAGTTACCTAAACACAATCCAAACACATTAAGTAAAACATTTCAGGAATATAAAGTTTCTATGTTTTAAAATTTTTATTACAATATATCATTTAATTGCTGTATTTTATTATCAGGCACTGTTAATCTCTTATGTGCCTAATTTGTAAATTTAACTTTGTAATAGCTATGCAAGTGTAGGAAAAATATAGTTGATATAAGCTCTTGTACTGTCTGTAATTTTAGGAAACCACTGCAGAGCTGGCATTTGAAATATATTTTCCATGGATAACATGGAGAAACTGCATGTACTAAAAGGTTATATTTTACTATGCATGTGTGTATAGGAGAGATATAAATATACACATAGGTATGGAAATTAATATGGATATTGATATGGTTGTGGATATACAGATATGAAATGATCACTTGGATTTTACTAAGTAACATGGTAGGAGTCCATCTGTGAAGCCTAACCAACTTTGAGATTGCAGACAAGCAGGCAAAAGCTTAAACACCAAATTAAATTAAATTTAATTTAATAATTTAAATACATATTGTCTCTTTAAATACATAAAGTCTCTTGCTGTAGAACTAATATTTTGAAGTTGGTATAATTGGGTACATTTTGCAAAAGAGGAAATAAACCCCCAGATAAATTTATTGATTTGTCTGTGGAGCTCAACCTTAGATATAAAAGAAATATAGAAAATAAAAATTTAAAAAGTTAAGAAACACTTCTGTCACTTATTCAACCTGATTCCTAAAACTCTTATATGCAGCTATTAACCATATTATTTATATTTTGTATTTATACCATGGAAATATATGATAAAATTTCAATTACCTATACTTACATCAGTATAAATTCTTATCATTTTTCTGCTTTCTATACCTTTACTCATGTTCTCATAATCAATATATTTTAAGTGCTCTACTACATTTTATGTCCTCCATTTTTTGCTTTGCTGTGAACCAAGGAATTAATGTCATTGTTTAAAATCCTAAGCAAGCCAATGCATACTTATTAACATTCTGAAATGTTCTAGATTCCAAGAATACACTGATAAAACTTATTGTTCTTATCCACAGAGGGATTTTCGTCTAGTGGGAAAAGCAATGAAGCCATATACATTATATAGAAGGAAAGTTGCTATTTTGCCTGGATTCTCTGAGGAGCTACATAACCTGGGACAGTGCATAAATGTGTTTATATTTAGGCAGCACAGAAATATGCAGCTCAGAAGGGAGATTGAAGAGTGTGATCATAATAGTAGACAGAATTTTATATTTTTAAATGTTTTCTACAATGTAATCAATCTAAAGTAATATAAGCTTAACCCATTTTATTAGACATTACTTACAACTAATTTTAACTGTTAGAAATAATGCTACAATGAATGCTTTTGTGCATATAGATTTTATCTTATTGAGAATTATCCCCTCACCATGTATTCCCAAGTGTGGAATTACTGGGAAGGATAAATATACACATATCTTTTCTGCCTTTGTTATATAATCCCAAATTGCTTATAAAAAGGCTCATACCTATTTACAGTGTCATAAGCAATATATGAGTGTACGAGTTTTGCCAATATTCTCTAGTTTTGTGTATCTTTAATTCCTTTAAATTTTGTTAATCTAATAATTTTAGAGAAATGGAAGTAATTTTTAAGAGGATAAAGTATTTGAACAAAAAATAGATGAGGAAAGGAACACAACACATTTGGGGCATAGTGATAAGCGTGATATGGCTAAACCGTTCAAAATGAAGCAGTTTAATCATTCAAATCATAAAGTGTTAAAGCACAATTTCTTACTTTAAAACACAAAGAAAGCTCTAACAGAGCCGTGTTCTTTAATGGAGTTTTAGATTGATTCACCAGATCTTGACAAGACTCAACTTTCAGGAAAAATTTAGTGCTGGCGTATTTTATTTCTGCAGATACTTATGAACATTATACAGCAATTTAAGGAAGACCTGAGCGCCTGCTCTGCTATTTTCATTTATCTCTTGTTAACACGGGCCATCCTTCCCCATGAGCCGTGGTCCTAATGGGAGAACTTGGAATGAGATTTTTTTTTTCTAGACCTAATCCCACCAAGTCCTTAGTCACTTAGAAGTGTCAGGGAGAAGGGACTGACAGGCAGCTCTGTCAGTGTGAACAGAGAGTTTTAGATCAAGCCCAAGAACATTACTGTCAAAAATTACAACCTCAGCGTTGACATAAATGTTGACAGCACCATTTTCACTGATAGTGGTATCAGAGCAGATTATGATTCACAAAGGACTGTCCAACAAGCAATGATTTAGATGAAATGCTCCCAAATACTTAGAGAGAAAAAGGAGAGGCAAAATATGAAGACTTCATGTTACAAAATCTTTTCCAGGCAGCATCATACTATGGCAAAATATATCTGTCCCTCCTGTGGTGGAGTCTTTCTAGTAACTTCATATAGAGATATTTAAAAGTGGAAATGCAGGTCCTCCTCTAAGCCTGGCTTACCTCCTATGTAGGGCCTCTTAAACTCAGTATTCTGTAAAATATTTGAAGGAATAGTGATGATGTGCAACCACAGAGCAGATGTTGAACATTTATGGGAACTAGAAATATGTTTCAGAAACTGAAACTATGTAAGAGATCAGAATGACATTTTGGTAAATAGAGGCACATATTGTTAATTTACCAAAACTTATCCCGACTTTCTCTGGTAACTTTACTTAATCCTGGTAACTAATTTCTCTGTTATTGTGTTACTGTATCTGAAAATAAAATTATAGGTAATATTAAGTAATATTATATAGTGTTTTACAGCCATGATTTTATGGGTTTTGAAAACAATTTCAGTACTTTCCTCTTATGTTTGCCCTTAAGCACCAGCAGAGCTTTGAGCTTGGTGGTCATGGGAGATATATTAGAATATTTGAGTTAATATGAAATGAATTATCTTGTGGAAACCAAAATACTTGTAAATCATCCAGATGTCTTGTGCAAATATTTTCCATTCTATTTGCTTGCAGAGCAGAAATAGCTTTGACTAAATATTTCACACAAAACATATTATTTGAGGAATTATTGTATGGCTCATAGATTATGTCTCTAAGCCCTTTGGGCCAATTGTCTCAAGTGCAAAATGAAGTTAAATGAATCTAAATCAAAATAATTTATCTAGAGCAAGTACAAATCTCAGATGCTTAATTTTGCTTCTAAATACCATGAACAATATTGTAAATGATATTCTGGAGGCCATTGTGTTTTTACCCATGATAATGACTTATGCTGCATAAAATAAACTATATATTTTTATTTATCATTATTCAATATTAAACTTTCAGAGGAAGAGAATGTTTTGTACAACACTGGTTGCTTGAACATCTCAGTGTGATACCTAAAACATGAGAAGGGTTTAATATATGTTTTGACAATCAATGTATACAAAAATCAATCAAAGGCTATGTTGCTTCCCCCCTTATATCTTTTTAGAAGGCAAATGTGTAGATATGAGCTATCCAAAATAAATAAACTATAAATCAATAGAAAAATGCAATACAACAAAAATAAAATAAGGGATAGAGCTATGGAACACTGATTGAGATAAATTTGGTAAAAACATTATCTGCAAGAAAAGAAATCTGCCAGGCATGGTAGTGCATACTTCTAATCCCAGCACTTGGAAAGTTGAGACAGAAGATCACAGGTTTGCGGGCAGACTGAGTTACATTTGAAGTGCACAATTAGCCTAGACTACACAGTGAAAGCCTGTTTTGCTTTTAAAAAAATGAAAAGTATAAAATAATTTCTAATCTGCAATTATTGTAAGGTTAAACAGCCATTAAGTACAAATATTTTAAATGTTTTATACACTTTCCAATGAAAATATACTATACAGTGATCTTATACTCAATGACAGACTACAAATTCACTGAAGCATAAATATTTTCTTTTAGTTTCCCTTAAACTTTGGTTTAATAAATATTTACAGTCCAAATAAAAAGAATGTCTTAGGTGAATTCCATATACAAATAGATGTCAGTTCTTCCTAGTAGAGTGTTTCACTGATCTTGTCCCAATTAAGAAACATTTCTGAATTTCTTTATGGAATTTTCCTATTTGGAAAGTGTATTACTCTTTCCAAAACCCAGTTAGATGATGTTATAAATTCTATGTTATGTATCACATTTATTTTCTTGTACAAAAATAGTGGTTACCCTATTTTCCCAAAAAAAGTAAAAGGTTAACTAACAGGGAAAAAGTATATAGGAAATAAGAGAAAGTATAGCAGAATAAAATAAAAAGAACCACAGTCTTCCTAACGAAGATAATAACTGTCAACATTTTGACATGTGACTAGTTGATTGATTGTGTCAGCTTGAGTAAATAAGGCCCAACTAAACTGGCTCAGCATAGTTCTGGGGTAAAAGACCCAGCCGAGGGAAGATTATCCCCAGAATGTTACCAAAGGCAAATGAAGAAGGAAGGATTGCTTCTGTCTTTTTTGGCACAGTTCCAGCCTTTCCTTTCACCTTGGACAACATCTCCTGACTTCCAGCACAGATCCTTCAGCCTTCTGACACAGACCCTTTGGCCTCCTGATATGGACTCCCATGGGACACTACATGGAGCTGCAGGTCTTCAACTGGATCCTTTGGATCTTCAGAGCACAGATGGACCTTTTGTATTCTTCCACATCCGATTCTTTGGGTGACCATCATAACCCAATTTGTACATTCTTATATATTTGTACATTCTTATATATTTGTACATTTTGTATTATATCTGCTTCTCTAGGAAACACTGGCTGATATACTAGTGTCATTTAGCTACATATAAAATATACTGTCTATATATATTTTATAATAATTATAGTAGTCATTAATAAAGATTTTTTTTACTTTACTTAATGTGTTAATTTAATATCCTCAATTGATACTTCTTTAGTGATTTAATGTATACCTAATTTTTGGAACTCTTGATTCAACAATTATGCTTTAATAATCTGATTCTGTGAATTCACTTGGGAAAAACCAGGAGAAGACAGTATATCAGTCAGTATGTTACTAGAGAAATAGATAGTACACAAAATGCACAAATGTATGAGAAATTGTAAGGTGGGCTTACGATAGTTCCCCACAGAGCCAAGTGTGGAAGAGTGCAGAGGGTGTCCACGCACTGGAGACCGAAGGATTCAGTCCAAGGTCTGAAGCTCACCGTAGTTTCCTGCACGAGCCTGAATCAGGACAATGATGGGTCTGTGCTACAAGACTGAAGAGTCTATGACAGCAGTGAAAGAGTCTGCTGGAGGCCAGGAGATGACACCAAAGCTCAAGGCAAAGACTGGAGTTCCTCTAAAAAACTGTAGCAAATCTATCCTTTTTCAGTTCCCCTTTCTACCATTCAGGTAATGGACCACCCTTGGGTGGGTCTTCTACACCCTAGGGTATAGAATTGCTGAGTCAATTTACTTAAATTTCTCTTAATTGAACTTCTAAAAGTGACACAATCAATCATCCATTACAGCCATAGAGGACTGAGAAAGCTAAGGCATACAGAAGGAGATATGATTTAATAAATCATCTAGTACAGATTTAGGAACTATGCTATGAGAGTAATAACTGTTATTATTACAATAACTAAGAATATCTGTATGCATTACATTTCTTGTGAATTGTGTTTGTTGACCCTCAAAAATCCTCAGAGTTAAATATTGTTTTAAAACCCATATAATAGCTGAAAAAAAACTAACATTGAATTTTTGAGGAAATTAAGTCAAAGTCTCAGGCATTAATTAAGAAAACTGAGGAATTTGGGCTCTATATCAAATATTTCCTTCCAGAAACAAATGTCTGTTTATAACAATGTGATTAAAGTACTCTTACAGATTATTATAACTTCTTGTGTCTCTAACCATTGAACTGGAAAAGAAAATTGTAAGAAAAGAAAAAGTAAAAAAAAAAAAAAAAAAAAAACAAAGAAGAAAGTTACCAAGGGCTGGAATTCTTCTAATAAACTAATGAATTTGGTGCTTGTCATTCCAAATTTGGTGTGACAGATCAAATTTCAGAAATTCTGACAGTTTGAAAAGAATTTATCAGCCCATTCTGCTGAGATTAGAGGTGACGACTTAGGCATATCTCTATGGCTCATGGACAATAACTAAACACCATTATCAGTTCCCTTTAAAAAGGTTAGAAAAAGGTCTCACTTTTTGTATGGCTCTATAAGCCATTTGGGCGACTTCCCTGGGAAGTCTGTCATCACTGACAAAAAGAACTTTAGAGTGTATTTGAGAATAGGCATTTAGATAGGCTGAGCTCCAAAGTAGGTAAGATAAACTGACTTTAAAGACTTTAGATTCTTGGTGTTAGAAAAGGAAGAGTCAGACTGAACAATTCTCAGATGGAAGCTCTCAGTCACTCAGTTTGGGGTTTGCAGGATGTACAAAAGAGTGCATGTACCTTTCCTCATCTTTGCCTTCTCATTCCTCAGTTCTCATTTCCACAAAATTCCCAGTCCACGTGTCCTAACTCTGTGCCTGTCCCATGCTTATTATTTAGGAGATGAGCAAGGTTCTACCCAAGTCTGCATTAGTGAACTCTACCCAATCCCACAAGGTTTTCCCCAAAAATTCCAAGAAGAAAATAAACACATTTCTGCAAAATACTACTTTTGTCACAGTAATCCAGATTCCTAGGGGCAGCTGCCCTGTTGATTTTCTGGTCACAGAAGTTTCACTCTGCTGTAGAGAGAGTTACAGGCAGAAATTGTGTGGGATGGAAGTTTGGCCACTGCAGGTAGAGACCTTAATTGGGGGACCAGGTGCTCATAAAGAATGTGCACAGAGGGTGAGTAAGTCAACTGACTTGGAGAATAGAGCCACAGGGAGGCCACACTCAGAAACCCAAATAAAGGCCCTTTTAAATTCTAGTCAGTACCTTTGTTCCATCTCAGCTGCACCTAATGAGGTTATAAATAATTCTGTACTGGACATTCCAGAATGACCAGTCAGCTCTACCATCTGAAATTTTATCCTTTTATATATGTTCTATTGTTTTTAGTAAGCTTTACTGTATCATTATGCATAGTGTGTAATTGTTAGCGTTAGTTTCTAAGCTCAGTGTAATAGTTTCTAAGAAGCTCAAAGAAAATAGATCATGATTTCATAAAAACAGCTGAAAAAAATATTTTTAACATTTTTTGTAGTAGTTGTTTTGAGACAGAGTCTCACTATGTAGCTCAGGCTGGCCTTGAACTCACTATGTGGCCCAGGCTGGCCTTGAACTTGCATCAATCCTCCTGTTTCAGTCCTCTGAGTGCTGGGATGACAGGGGTGTGCCACTATGTCTGGCCATTTACAACATTTTTATGAAAAGAAAGATCTAAGAAGAGCAAATAAAAGCATGGGAGAGAAGGTGAGGAGCGCAGAGAACTTGTTAATACTATTACATTTGTCCATTTGTAAAATGGCTTTGAGTCTGATTTTCTTAAACAAAGTGACATTGGCATTCCCTGAAAGTTTTACTTCTTTATATATAAAAAAAGTTTCATTTTTTTTTTAATTGGACACACATCAGCTAAATCATTAGTAAATTTTTAGTAATCTACTCTCTGGGATCAATACTTGTCTGTCCTTACAGAGATAATTTCACAAACTTATTTTGGAATAAAATATTACTAAACAGCAAATAACCTGGGCCAGCAATATTTTGAGCAATGTAAGAATTGCATGTATTCTGTTTTCTTCATTCTTTTATGTCTCCTCCTCTCTTTCAAAAGATCATACAATTTCCAATGCTAATAGAAAATAGAAGGGCAAAAGAAGTCAATGTTTGAAGCAATATTTTCCTTTCTGAAGTTTCTGTACACATATTTCTCTAAAATTAATGGGAAATAATCTTGTTTAATCTTCAAAATAACGACAGTGCAACTATGTTGAGTTCAACCTTAAGATAAAGAGTCAAATGGTGTTCTCATTGCTACATACATGTATTATAGGAAGATTTTGCACTCTTAGCAAAACACAGCTTAGCAATTCGAGGACAACTATTTTTTGAAGTACCATTACTATGTACTCTCTTATTATATATTGAATTTATCCTTCCTATTGTCATATTTAGAGGACTCTAATTGTAGATAGTTATATGCAGTTCAGTATTTTTCCCTTCCACATTTTTTAAATAAAATGTTTTTATATTTAGGAAAAGCATGCTTATGGACAGATGGACTGCTCACCAGTGAGTTTTCTGAGGAGTGGTTGGCATTTGAAGAATTAGTAATTTGAAGACAACAATACATGCTATAAGAACCACTGTTAAATTCCTACCATCTTCTTTAGTGAAGTTCTGTATCATTTCTAATTTTTTATTACTTTTTATTCTTTTTTATTGTTTGATCAATCTTGCATTTATATATCTGGTAATCTGAACAACTTCACTGAAGATAACAATATGCAATGTAAAAACCATTTTTAATTCCTATTATCTTGTTTTGAAATCATGTATAGCTCTTATTATTTTTGTGTTATTTTGCTTTTGTCTTTGTTGTTGTTATTTTGTTATTTTTTTCTGTTTAAAATTTCAAAACAAGAAGAACTCATTATTGAGCATCTTTGGACATTTGGTTATAATTCCTGTGAAATGGATCTTTAAATACCTTATCTACTTTGCTTTTATTGATTTCTTCTTATTAATACAAGAATGTTTAATCAGGTAGGAGTCCTTTGTGGTTAGTGCAAAGAGTAGTACATAGCATTTACCATTTTGTAATTTTTGCTTTTTCCACTTACGTATTTTGAACAAGGTATGTACATATGTAACTTTCTGTTTAAAAAGCCTTCTCCTGCAACAAAGTCTTGCACATTTTTTCTAACACTATCTTCTAATATGTTTTCTTTTTTTCTCAGTAATTTCTAAAATCAATTAAACAGATACCTGGATATGTTGAAAAGTAAAACCGTGACAGTTTTTCTATGCTACCTAGTTATTCCCATTAAATGAAATTTTTGTAGTTTTCTACTGTTATAAAATATGTCATTTTCCTAAATTATGTGATAGATATCTTTAGTATGTTTGTGAGCTCTCCATTCTGTTTATCTCCTATTGAACAGTACTATATTTAATTGATTCAATAATTCTTTTTTTTTTTTTTTTTTGTGTCAGTCAGTCTAAGTGCTTTTTTATATTTTCTTTTTATTTATTAATGGTGTGGTTTAGAGATTGGGCCCAAGTCCTTTGCACTGAAGTATCTCCCCAGTCCTTTCTTTCTTTCTTTCTTTCTTTCTTTCTTTCTTTCTTTCTTTTTTTTCTTTTTGAGACAGGATCTCGCTATGCATTTCAGACTAGCCTTGAGCTCACTTTGTAGCCCAGGCTGGTCTCAAACTCGCAAGAGTACAGAGTGATCAAAATGTATGGTGAGCCAGGTATGGTGGTGCACGCCTGTAATCCCAGCACTTGGGAGGCTGAGGCAGGAAGATTGTTGCGAGTTTGAGGCCAGCCTGGGCTAC